>NC_134958.1:6202590-6503863 GCF_965638725.1 Aptenodytes patagonicus | reverse complement strand
AAGAGTTTGGTTTGCTTTCCTTTGTGACGGTGTGCTTAAGAAAGCTCTCTTCTAATAGCTGAGCTTCTCTCGGGTCAGAGAAATCTCCAACAGCCTCAAGGCTTTAAAACAAAAGCTTTGCCTGGAGGCTCAGCTCCGGTTCGTGGCGTGTTTTCCTGCTTGGATCTGTGTTTTCCTGCCTGGATGGATGGTGAGGAGCCAAGGTACACCTGGAATCAATTGGACTGCAATTTTCTGTAATCAAATTCAAATACATTCTTCAAATACTTAGTTAAGAGGCTGATACCGGAAGTTTATCTACTAAGCCTATCTCGTAGCTTGATCATAAGCATAACTCAGCTGCCTTCAGACATACCAAACCTCAGCCCAGCTGAGTCGCCGACGAATTTAGCAACCACCATAAACCCTGGGTATTTTCACAAGGTTAATTAAAAGCTGAAGATAGCTGAAGATAAGGAGTCCGGCTCTCATTTGACTGAGTGGTACGGGATCACATCTGTAGCAAGCAAGGAGGAGCACTCGCTGTGGGGCTGCTGCTGTTTCTGTTCTGCCACCATCATTTCAGCAGTCCCCTCTCTGCCCTTCCTCAGAGCTCCCTTCTTCACCATGACTCAGTCTACAGCAGTTAGTCATCTCTCCAGATACATAACTCTCTGGAAAATGTGACTTGCTCCTTGAGAGCTTTCTCTACGTAGGAAGCTCCAACTTCCAGTAAACAGAGGAAACAAAATGTCTGAAATCAGGGGAAGGATTTTTCCATCCAGTTATATAAAGCAACCATTAACATCGCTAGGAACGTAACGTGGCTCTTTTGGGAGGCTACCAAAAAGCAGGTTTATGAACATCACACTGGAGACATTTTTTATTATTTTTTTCCCTCCAGATCTGGCAGGCTCCGTCCACCTCCGGGCAGATTTTGCTGTCCCCATCGCACATCCCACTCGGTGGGAGGAAACTGGGCTGGCATTCCTGTGCCTCTGAGGGGCCGGGGGAAGACCCCTTCGCTCCTGCCAGCGAGGCCCAAGAGGGGATGCCAGCTTGCACCCCAGCGCCGGGTTTGCCACACGGAGGTGGCCTAGGGGTCCACGGGAAACAAAACCAGCGCGTTAAGGCCCAGCCACCATTTTTAAGGCCCCAAGATATCGTTCCTAAATGATTTTTGATTGCAACATAGTATTACGTGACCAGTATTCAGCACCTGGACACACTGAGATGGATTATCAGAGGCTTGTGCCACGCTAGAGAGGTTTTTGCCCCATCCAGCCCTCAGGACCACCAAGGCCCATGTCACTGAGGGGCGTACATGCACCTCAGTTAGAGCGGCTCCCCAGGCTGCCTCCCCCCGCCCCGCAGCAGGGGTGTTGGCTCCGGCAGCAGGAAACGGCCTGCGGCGAGGCTGGCGCTTCACCCTCGCGTCACCCCTCCTGCCGCCGCCGCCCGCCGCCCCGGCGCGGCCCCGCTCGGCCATGGCGGCGGCAGCCGCGGCTCCTCACAGGCGCCGGCAGCCCCGCCCCGCCCGCGGACGCCAATCACCGCCCTCCGCCTGACTGAGAGGCGCCCAAGCCAACGGAACCGCAGCGTCCCGCCCCGCTGCGTCTCCACCAGCCAATGGCGCCCGTGCAGCCCGGCTGGAGCGCGCTCCCACCCTCAGCTCGCCTTCCGGCCAATCCGCGCGCGGGCTTGGGCGGGAGAGGCACGGCGGCGCGGCCAATGGGAGGGCGAGGGCGGTTGCTAAGGGGCCGCGCGTAACGGGGCTGGTGCAGACGTGTGGGAGCGGCGGCGGGAGCTGCCGGCGGCCGGGCGCCTCAGCCGGGCCTGCAGGTGGGGCGGCGGCGCTCCGGGAGCCCCTTCCCCGCAGGGCTGAGGGGGCGGTGGCCGGGCCTGGCTCCCAGCCTGCCTCTCGGCGGTACGGGGCCTGAGGGGGCGCGGGGTTGGGGGGGGTGGGGGTCTGCTGGCCGCTGCCCCGCGGCCGGGTCTGTCAGGCGCTGGGCGGTCAGCAGCGCTCCTCTCGCTCCGGCCTCAGGCTCCCCGTGCCCGCCCGGCCGCCTTCTTTCTATTTATTTTCTGCAGCAGGCTTGCCTTACGTGTTTATTTCCTGGGGTGGAGGTGGGGTTAGCCCTGCGGTGGGGTTTGGCCTGGCCTGACTGTGGTGATCTGCGGTCTGGTCCCCTCCCGGTGCCTCTGGTTCTTGCCGGGGTTGGAAGCTCTGTGCAGCTGGCGGTGTGGTGACGGCCTTCCCCATCGCTTCGTGGAGGTGTGAGGTTGTGCAGGGCAAGGAAAGCGGCAGTGCGAGCAGCCTGCGCTCACAGGGAGGGAAGGTCGAGGTGGGAAGCAGTCGTAAGCTGCTCGGAAGCTGAGCGCAAAGCAGAGGTCCTGAAGAGATGATACTTGTGTGAGTTAGAGCCAGGTGAGTTCTGGCTGGTGTCAGTCAGGTCACACTGCTCCCCCAAATGAGCTCTTCTCCTCTGTTACTCAAGCTCCTAGGTCCTGATATTGCTACTAGCATTTTGTGACAATTTTAGACTTTGTTTTGTTGATGCGTACTGTATACCTGCTCATTAGCCTGTGTGGCAGGATTCTGTCTGCTCCATTCTACAACTTCATGTATAACTTGTGATTTACTCCAACACAGGATGGGTAGGTATATCTATCACAGTTGATGTATTACAGCTGGTGAAATCCCTCACCTGACACTAACTTTTTTTAAAGAGGTATGTTAGCAGCAGCTTTATTACCACAGTTGTGGCTGGAGGGATGGCATTCTGTAGTTGCATTTTCATGCAGGTCTCTTCAGAAAATTCATTACAGCTTCCTCTTATTGTTGATGTACAATTGTCACTGCTGTGGTAAGTATTAAAGATTCCTGTCTGCCTCCTATAGATTGCTGTTTGCCTTCCACATCACTGGTGCCTCCTTCTGTAACAAATGTTTGTGGCTTATTAATCAGCTAACTGGTACAGTGTGTTCACTTACATGCCTTGTTTATCAATGATTATCATGCGCAGCCATGTTTGTAGTATTGCTTAGGCTGACACGTTCTAAGTCCTCACTGATACGGTGTTTGCAGAACACAGTTCAGCCATTGGCATTTGTGATATCTCATTTTCAGACCTTTGGTAATGTTTATTTCCTGTGCAGGGAGTTTTGTTATTGACAACTAGTCTTTTGTTGTTCTGTTGTTATCTTTTCTTGGTTTGTCTACTTCGCCTTCGTTCCTAGATGCTTGCTTAGTTCTCATAGCACAAGAGAAGTTTCAGTAAATCCTCTTGTCCCTTCTTGGATCAGTGGGCATGCAGCCTTTCTTATTATTCTAGCTGTCATTTATTTCAGTCTCAAAGTCAAGAGTAAGAACAGGAAGGATAATAGAACTAAGAGCTAATGTTTGGGTGGTTCTATTCTCCTGCCTTATTCTTAAAAATAGTTGTATTTCAGCTTTTTGCATGGGAGGTTACTGAGTGAATTAGCTGGATAGAGGATGAGGCTGACCTAAGATTGTGCCAGACTGTCTTTTCGGGAGGGGGAGGAAGACGTGGAGGCTGGGGATAAAACCTTCCATCTTGCAAAACTGTTTCTGAAGAAGTTAAACTTAAAAATTAATTTGTTCTACTCTTCTTGTAAAAGCTATATTTTTCTATTTGGGGAATGAATAGCAGCTTAGGCTCTTAGTGTTTCTTAAAGCTGCATTATTAAACTTGTCATCTGAAAACCCAGAGATTAACACACTGAAATAGTCGCTGTTCTGGGATGTGGCATTGGGAAGGAAAGATGGCAAAATAACATCATTTGTCCTTGACACAGGCATGTGGAGACGTTATCCAAATCTACTAAGTTCCAACTGTACTTTTAGATGTAATTTGATGTACTATAGAAAATGGTGGCTTTCGAGCACTGATTCAAACCTTCTGTAGTTGTAGTTTAACTTCACTCGATAATGGAAGTGTCCCGGGTGCTGCTGGATTCACACTGCCCTTTACCCCCCTTTCTTGCTCTGTATTTCCAGCCTCTTCATCCTTACTTTCATGCTGCCAGCTCTGGCAGTGCCAGAACTTGGATTAAGTTAAGAACAGGACTTAGCAAAAGTCTCTAGTAAGGGTGTACGTGCTGGGGTCTTTGGTGCTTGTAATTCCTGTTGAAAGGTGCAGACACCATCCTGAAACTGGTGGTTTGGACTTTTCAGCAAAAGCCTAAATCATCAGAGTTCTGCTAGTATATTGGAGTCTTCATTTACGCTTTGGAGTTTCTCTGGAAGATGGTATTTCATGATGTGTTATAGCTCTGAATTGCTATTCTTAACGTGTACTATAGATCAACTGAACTTCTGTGCAAATATTTGCCCTTCTTCAGCCTAAATAACTTGTGAAGATTAAGCTTATATGCAGTTAAAAAAATCTGATCAAACTCAGCTGATTGAGTTCAGTACCAAACAATTGATTTAATTTCAATGTGCAAGGGCAGTCTGTCCTTAGGGAGAAGCAAAAGTCCCACTTTCCCACACCCAGTGTGGGTGGCAATGATGCTAACCTAGTAAGGCAGCTATCTTAGCCTCTTTTAGCTCTAGGAAGGCTTGTGTGCCCAAGGGCTTGTCTTTTCTCCAGCTATATCAGTTGATTTGATAATAAAGATTGTCTCTAACTGCCAGCATTACTCTGCCCACAGCATTAATGCAAAATGCTTTGCAAAGCAGTTCTGTACAAACCAGGTGCTTGAAACATCTTTGTGCCTGTGCTCTGTTAGAGGTAATGGCAGTGGAAGGAAGTGTCATACTTTGCACGGTACAGAAGACTTTCATCTGTATCTCTAGATTGACCCAAGAAGTACAGTTGCCTCATGCTTACTCTACTGCTGAGAAATACTTGAGTTTCTCGTCATTGTGGGTTCAGTCTGACTAAAATAAACAGCAATGACAACCTCCTCTACTAATACAGGCCGAGCTCCTGCAAGCACCAAACCCACCTGAAACTTCTGATACACTAGTTGCTAATAATTGTGCTACGGCCCTATTCAGGGCATTGAGTACTTGGTGTAATAAGGGCTCCTCGTGGAAAGGGTCAGCTAGGACAAGTGACTGGCTGCTAGTGAGGGGTTGACCGCTCAACAATTTGTCCTGTTTCTAAACTTATTCACATCTTCAAAGATGCTTTTGCATAGAGATGCAGGTTCCAGAAAGATTATGCTGCAGGTGTCCCTTAACTGGAACACCCTGTTCTGTGAAGTGTTGGTTGGGCACATGTGGATATGAAAGATTGTACTAAGTGAAATAAGCAGATGCACAGTCACTTACAGTGAACATCCTTGTAAGAGTTAAGGAGAAAACGTCCTAAGATATGTGCCTGCGATATCCCTAACCTCCCACTCAGATTTAGCAGGAGAGTGGGCAGTGTAGCTCTTCAAACTTTGAGTTGCTGGTGACTACTGTAGTGCTCCAAAACCTCTGTTTGTTTTAATTGTCGTTCTGACAAAACCTGAGTATTCTGCAGTAGTGGTAGCTGTGTGTTGGTCAGGTCCTGTCTCTCTGTATTTGGTTCTTTTGTCCTGAAGTGTTGTTGCTTCATTTTTAATGTAATGATGTGAATTAATCTTCTTTAGCGTGAGCCTTCTATCTGTCATGGACAGTCTCTGAGATAATGACTCTGCAAATCTGCTGTACTGCTGCAGAGCAGAGCTGCTTGTCAGGGGAAAAAGATAGTTTGAAGACCTCAGAGTGAAGTGGCACCTCAGCTTTTGATCATGTTCAGATATAGGTGTTTTCCAACTGCTTGAACTGGACTGGTCTTGAATAAAGTTCTCTTAGCTGCCTTAACTTGTACTTTGGTGGCAGATGGTCTTTCTCTGCTGTGCAGCTAGCCTGGGGTGGAGCATGCTCCCCAGTTACTCAGCTGTGCACCCTGTAGCTGAGCAAACAGCTGTGATGTGCTTGGACTTCAGGCTGCTCCTCTGATACATACATCTGAGCTCTGTGACAGTCTGGAGTCTGAGGGTAAATGAGGCTTTGACGGTATGATGCTGCATTTCAAAATATAGTGAAGGAATACAGCAGACTCTTTTGGGGTGGGTTTAATCTGTAATGCAGTCTGTATTAGCTCACTTAGCTATCTGTGGCTTGATGCTAGTAGCGTTCCCTCAAGTGTACTGAGCATGGATTGTTGGGTTCTCTGCAATGTATTTATTCCACTTCTTCCTTTGAGCTTAATGCTGCTTGCTAACACAGGGTTATGTGGTAGGTAAGTGACACCTGCTAATGCTGTAAGACTGTGGAAAGGTGTTAGCCAGTATTTCTTCTCCCTCGGTACCTAAAAGTAAGCTTGGCCTCTTCTACAAGGAGCTGAAGCTCTGCCCTGTAGTTCTATAAGGTAGCGGTTAGGGTGTGACAAAGTCCTAAGTCTCTGCAGTAATCAAGTAATTATGTTTGCTTAAATAACACAAGCCTTTCCTTTAAGATAAGATGCAATTAATTGATTTTTGTGGAGTCATCAGTCTTGTCTTGTGTTAGTTTAATCTTGTACATCAGGGGTGTGCAATAGAAGCCAATGCAGTGTTTTTAATCCATCTGTGACAAGCAGGAACCAGATATGGTGACGTACAGGGATTCTACATAGCAACCACCTTAGATAATATACAAAAGCTGCCTGTCATGCAGTAGAACCATTTTGATCAGTTAAAATGATACTGTGAAGAAACAAAAGCAGTTCCTGTAGTTGGAAGGAAGTGAAATTCAAGGCTCATTTGACTGTAAATTAGCCTTCTTGAGGAAGTGAAAGACTTAAAGAGTCTTTGGCCCCGTTGGCTATAGAATTATTCTCAGGTGTTTTCTTAAGCAAGCTGCCTTTGCACGTATACCCAACCCTCTTAGGTGCTTGGCTTCTGCTCTGAAGGTGTAGGACTTCTCAAAGTCAAAAAAGGAAAAAAGCTCCAGTTAAAGGCACCTGTCTTTCTGGCTGTGCTGATGGTACCTCGTGCTATGAACTTTGTCCCTGTAACCTCACAGTATCTCTAAATTTAGTATATGAGCCAAGTATTGTATCTGATGAAAAGGTCAAATTCCAGTGAAGGCACCAGCCAAGAAATTCTTGTTGGAACATGGTATAAACAGTACCTGCTGCTTTGTATACTCACCAACCAGCCAAATTCTGGCCTGGGTGCTGGCTCTGGCACAAGGCGGAGGGATTTGCGCCAAGGACTTCCATGTGCTGTCCGAGTAATGTTCTTTTAAGCATCCTTGTGATGGGACATGTCAGTGTGCCCTCTTTATTTGGAGATAAAATCTGTCAGGTGTTTGACAATAAAACTGCGGTGGGCTTTGCCAGACTCCTGATGACTCTGGTGAGGACTGCACTTTATCTCTCATGGCCACATCTCCTGAAAACTGAAGCTTAAGTGCTTGAAGTGCCCAGCTAATTCTTAATTATACCCTCTATGCTTTGAGGTCTGAGACTTAGCTGGCTGTTTTAAATGGCCAGAAGTACTGAGCGGTACATTGAGATGATCTCAGCGTTTGCTTCTGACGTGTTCTCTTCTGAGCTACCACTGAAGATGATAGGAGGTTCTGCATGGGGTAAGCTTGGGCTGGTTAGACGCCAGTCTCAAAATAAGCAGTGTGATGCCTTGCTTTGTGTGCCTAAGTCGATGAGGCATAGTACTGGTGTGGCCCTGAAATACTTGTATCTATGTAGTTCTTTGGAGACCTTAAAGTAGCAGTTTAGGCTTAACACCTTTTTCCATAAAAATGAAAGCATCTTTTATACAAGAAGTACTGGGTAAAAGGCAGGATACGGGACTGGGCAATAAAGCTTGAGGTTTTTCATGATTCCTCTTGCGCAGACTCCTGTACTCATGTAGCTTGTATGACCTCAGACTGTCCTCCAGTGCTTTACAAAAACTTAGTCTGGCAGCCTTTCCCATCAAGACACATTGCTTCGGACTCTTTTGCAGGTGTATACATTCCCTACGTACATTTTCTTCATCTGGATGGTCTCTAAACATCTTCCTCTGCATTTAAACCATTGAAAGCTCAGCAGTGTGACATGCTTCTATACACTCCCTGGAGTGAGATTCGAATCATATGCTGGCATAAAACTTGGCTTTGTTTAAAAAACTTTGTAGCGCTCTGACTTTCCACCCTTTCCTTAATAAAGTTCCCTTCTCCATAACGTGGTTCTAAATATCTTACCTGGTAGTGACAGGCCTGTAACTTCTGGTTTTGCGGTGTATGTCTCAGAAGAGGCATTAGCTTTGCTGATATTAAAGATTATTAACTTCCTGGAAACATTCTCTAAAGAAGTAACTGCAGTGAAACAGCCTTCCTTCTTCCCCCTTCAAAGGGGGGGGGGGGAACGACTTATTTCTGATCTGAATCTGCCTAGGCACAGCTCTTTAAAGTAGGGTGGTTTGCTTTCCTCTTGTCTAGCAGACCTGCTTTCAGTTTTATTCTGCAAGCAGGCACTACAAATAAATGAAACCAGTCCAAGAAATGTCTGATAAGCTAGTTAACAAAGTCTGTCTGCTTAATCTGTCTAGAAACAGCCTCCTTGGCTCTTCTGAATCTTAGTGGGGAAGAGACGATATTACGCTACTTGGTAGAAGCTGTAAAAGGATATGGAAGGGGATTTCTAAGTGCTTTCAGCGTTGGCCAGGTATGCTCCAGTGTTTTGGTGTCCAGCTAAGCTCTGAAAGCACTAATGAGCCAGAATGCTGACTGGTGGGAGGGCATCTAGGAGGCTTTTGTATCAAACTGCCATTCCTGCAAATGGGATTCCTTCAAGATTCTTCAGTGAATGGAACAGAGCATAAAATGTCTTGCTAGTGGAGCCCCTTTTAAAGAGGCTGCCTTTACTCTTGTCTGTGGGCAATTGCATACAGCTACATCTTTGCTTTAGCCCAAAGCATTTCTAATGCTTTAGTGAAATGAGTCTGCCAGGCTTTCAGTTGCTCATTAAAAGGCCTGAGGGAAGGACCCTATGGGAGTGGCTTCCTTTAATGTCTTTGCTTTTTTAATGTTGGCTTTCCAGTATGCCTTGTCAGGCTTGGCTTCAGCATGGGTGGAGGAGCTGTAATGCTTGTTGTAGCTACCAAATCCTGTGCGTGCCCCGTTGAGTCACAGGGTGAAGTGACTTCTGTCCCTGGAAGAGTCTCCTCTCCCCAGGAACCCTGGAAGAGAAATGTGTGCAAGTCTCAGATTTGTTGTTAGTCATGACTTCACTTGCTGTACAAGTAAATACCTTGGCAATGGCTTTCCCAAAACCCAGTGTTTTTGAAAGGATACATGAGGAATTTGCTGTAGTTCTACTGGTTTTTGTGGTACTCGTTTCTATTCCGGTCTGGAATGGGTTTTTTCTCATTGTACTTGTACAGGTGAGGTGTGCTCTGTTAACAGTAGTGCTGAAGTGTTTCCTGTAACATGATTTTCAGCTTTTTATTCTGTGATGAAAGGGCAAATGGAGGGACTCCACAAATCCAGCACTTGCTCTCTAGTGATTGATTTTAAAGTTAGTCCTCAATCACAAATGGGACTTAAGAATATTGCTTGAAAAGACTGTCTGTCTTTGGGGCTGTCATGCCTTTAAGTGACTTTTAAAAAAGGAATTGTACACTTAAGGTGCTTCAAAATAACATCCTTGGCCCCAAGAGCTTCAACTTCTTTCTGTTCCTCAGTGTGGATCTCAAACCCTATGATGGATGAAAAGGCAGGCTTGATTGCTTCCAGTGATATACTTACTGCCTCTCACTCATTTTGTCTAGCCTGCTAAAAGTGAATCTAGTGTTCTGTATACAGAAAAGGCCAAATGTTTGTCTGTTTATATTAATGCTGACCCATTTAGAGGAGATTCTAGATTAAAATTTGACTGGCTCAACACTGTGGTTATCTGTCCTTTTTCGTAAACAGACAAGTTTATTGGGTCAATGCAAAAAGGGTTTAACAAAACAGAAACAAGGTGACCTCATCCCTGCTTGTAAATAGCAAGGCATTTGTCCTATGTGATTAGAGGCAGAGCTCTCAAATCCATTTCAGTAAGCTAAACCCTTTAAAACTTTAGAGCGGGGTGCTCTGGCTCAGACCCTGCAAATCTGCCCTGGCTGAGACAGGTCTGTTTAGGTCTTCAGAAATACCAGACTCTCAAAGTACCTGAAGTGCCACAGCTGGATCCATAGGGCATGGAGTTTACCAATCTAGTTGTCTTGGACTAGATCATTGCTTAGTTAATCACTGCAGACAGCTGTGCAACTGCAATAGCAGTGCCAGTTTTGTGATAGCTGTACACAGACTGATCTGAGCTTTTAGATAAAGATCCTGACAAATACATGAACCTCTAGCACATGTTTGTGATGTGTATGTTCAGTGACTGTGTATTTAGACTGTCTAAGAGGGGAAAAATACTAGTTCACAAGTGTCAAAGTATAATCCTGCCTACCAACAGCTGATTTTTCAGAAAAGTAACTCCAAGCTAGTCTGCTTTTTTAAGGTAGCAGCAGGCAAAAACTGGGTATAGAAGTATCAAAAAAGATGTGGTATGTTTGTAATCTGAAGATTATGTGGGAGAGAAGACTCTCAGGGAGATACAGCTTAGTTGGATCAGTTATACTGAGTCACTAGTACAAAATGCTAATGACTAATCATGCCCAGTTTTATTTAACAAATTCACTAATGCTGTGAAAGCTGTAAACAGCAAACTAGCTTAAAATCCAGGTGGCAGGAAGGTCTTAGGTGACTTTTGTATCAGTGTCTCTACTGAGTTAAGATGATGCCAATAGAACTTCTGGGAGTTTTAGCTGGGGAAGACTTGCTGAAGCATCTGTCCTTGAGTCAGTGATTGTTCAGGAACTCAATCCACTCTTCTGCTGATTGTACCTTCTCTGGAGAAGCCATTGCTGTAGTTTGCCTGTTGTCTCCTATGCAGATGGTGGTAGTGTTGTTTGAAAGTCTAAGTATGGAAGTGAGGTAACATACTACAGCTGA
Organism: Aptenodytes patagonicus; assembly: GCF_965638725.1. Classification (NCBI taxonomy): domain Eukaryota; kingdom Metazoa; phylum Chordata; class Aves; order Sphenisciformes; family Spheniscidae; genus Aptenodytes; species Aptenodytes patagonicus. Next base: position 6,492,912 of record NC_134958.1, on the reverse strand, counting down.
ATGTCATACTTGAACTCTTCGTTGAGACACGTGATGCCAATGTAATCTTCTGATTAGAAGAATAAATGGCTTTTTGTAGCCCACTCCTCGCTCCCTTCTACTGTGAAGCTCAGAATTGGAAAATAAAAGCTTCAGAGTTGTCCAGTATTAAATGTCGTCGCTTTCCTTGCCCTCTGTTCTCCTGCAATGCAGACTGTTATGGTGGCAGAAACTTGCAGCTTTCCAGCATGCTGTTAATCAATAGCTGATGTCAGACTTGTTTTCCTCCAAGGGATTTTGGTGTAGCTGCACTGAGTACGGAAAGTACTTCTGAGGTTTTGCCTTCCTGCTAGGAAGAAGAGTAAGGCTTTGGTATGGCCTGTACTGTTGGTGTATTTTCCGAGTTGGAAGCAGCAGCTGTGGTAGAGAGCAGATGGTTCTGGAGCTTTTTCCTGCAAGCTCCGATTCCCCATTGGTTTGTTGTACCTGTAGGAATCCAGTTCTAATTGTAAATATCGCTTACATTTTTATAGTTACAGGCTGAAAGCTCTCTCTTTTCATTGGCATCATCAAGTTCTTGTAACAAGTGTTGGTGCGTGTGCACTAGTGATGATTAGGTGGCTGTATCTGAGCCTCCTGGTGGCTCTCACCATCTTGTTAAAGTGTGATATGTTGTAATGTCTCAAAAAAGCAAGTGTGGGAACAAGCAGACTGTTTACAAGCTTCTATCTGTAGGAGTGAGCTGCCTTGCTAAGCCTGAGTAAAAGTAGCAGGAAACTTCTTTCAGACTGGCTTCACACTTCAGTAACAGTGTAGAAATTGCACAAAGTTGAGAACAGTAGCCTGTTACTTCTAGTCTTTCAAATACAAAGGGATTTGAGTAGCTTTTGTAACTGGGGACAATGTCACTGTCTTGCAAAGATGGTAACTGTGTGGTCTTCTGGAAGTTCATAGCTTGGCTTTCGTCTGAAGTTGCACTGGTTTTCGTTATTGCTTTCTGTCTATCTCTGCTCATGAAGGTGTATTTGCATACTGCAGATGAATTAGTATGCTGTAGGCTACTGATCTAGTCTGGAATCTGTCCATAGGCAAGAGGTTTGATGCAGATGGATCAGAGTTGAAGTGGTTATGACTGAATAGACAAATCAATTGCAGTGTCTACAATGGGACCTCTGTATAAATTTCTGCTTTTCCCTTCCAGCTGAGAGACGCAGCCTTATCAGTAATAATCAATTTGCTTTTCCTCCCCTCACAGGGTAACTCAGGTAGTACGTGGATCCAGACGGTGGCAATTCTACTGAGGACTGGCAATTACTTCTAGTTTGAAGAAAAAGTGACGTTGGTAAGACTTGACTTGTCAGTTACTATCTTACTTGGGTTACCCATGTGGCTGAGGAACAACCCAGGGAAAAACCTGCCCTTTCAACATGCATGAAATGTCCCTGTAATAACTGCAGCCAGCCATTTGAACCATATGTTCAAAAGAAGCTGGCTCAGTTTAAGAATTTGATTTCAAGCTAGAAGGATATTGTTATATTGTGGATTTTTTTAATTCTCTCTCCTGCCCCACTTCCTTTACTCTGAAGCCCTTGAAAGACTAGATATTAATCTAATCCTGCTTCAGCTGCAGAACTACAGTGAATTAAAAGAAATGCTGAACTCACTGGTACATAAAGTGACCACCTTAAATACATGCAAGAGTTAGTACCAGTATTCTCATGGAGTTGCAAAATTCAGGCTGAGGAGCTAACACAGTAGTTCTTTCAAGTTCTCCTTTTTGAGCCTGGCTTGTATGCCTGGGAAGAAACACACATCTAAAGCTGCTGATGTGCTTTTATAGCCTGGCTTTTCACTCAGCTGCTATTTGAGCCGGATAGTCTTGGCCAAGATCCTGAAAGTATTGACTGGCTGTAGACTGTAGGGTTTGACACCTGAGACACTGTTGCAATTCTAGTGCAGCACTGATTAGGAATAAATCTCCTTCCCAACTGATCATCCAGTTTCTATTTCTTGTGGTGGTCAGGGTGTTTAGAGCAGTACAAAATAAACTTCCTTTCATCTTAAAAGTTGCTAGTCTGAGTTGATATGGTAGGATTTTTGTAGCAGTGTTAACTGAAAATTTAGTTGGTTAGCACAGTCTTATATTTAACATGGCAACTGATATTCCTATCCAACAGTATATTGCAAAAAGCTTTAATATTGTTTTTTATCTCCAGGCTCAAAATGAGTGCAATGTTGGAAACCCCTGAGCTGCCGGCGGTGTTTGATGGGGTAAAGCTAGCTGCAGTTGCTGCTGTTCTGTATGTTATTGTTCGCTGCTTGAATTTAAAAAGCCCAACTGCCCCTCCTGAACTCATTTACCAGGACTCTGCTTTGGCCCGCTTTCTACTCAAATCCTGCCCACTTTTGACCAAAGAGTAAGTAGTATATTTTTTCCACATTGACCTGTGTTATAGGGAGAAGAGCTGCACTTCGTCTGCATAGTGTGTTTCTTAAACCTGGGTGCAAATGAATGTCAGGGTCTTCTCTTCGTAAAATAAACCTGTTCCAAGTCAAGCATTTCATTATTGTTAGTGTCCCAGGTACCTGTGTTTAGGATCAAGCCTTATTGTGCAGGGCTTTCCATGGATGTATGGAAATAGTCATCCCTGCCTCTCTGTATAGTAGCTGTATGCTGATATTGTACTATACCAGTACTATATAGCCCATTGTCTCTGGAAATGGGGGAGAGATGGATGCAGTCAGCACTTATTCCTGTTCATGTACTCCCCTTTCTATTAGGGAAGAAATCTGCCAGGGCTCACAGGAAGGAAACGTTTTCATGGCGTGTCTGTGTGCTTATAATGAATACAGGGATGTCTATTAGTTTAAAAGTGCCTACTCTTATTTGAAGTGCCTTAAGTTGATTGAAGACTAATGAAATTTATTACTGGATAGAGCACATCATCACAACTAGTTTAATAAAGTAATGACATACTGGCCAGCTCTAAGCTTGTTGAATCCCCTTTCAAATTGACCTTATGTCAACTGTGTATTTGAGAGCAGGCTGATCCTTGACCTTCCATTGTAGGACCTCCAGAATCAGTGCAGCTGCCCTTGCCTTCACCAATAATGTGAAGCATTTAGTACAATTTTGTGAGGCTTTGGAGGTACAAGGACTTTGATTACAGTATTTCTCTTCTGCAATCACTTTGAAAACTTGCAAGTCCTATTTAGAAGCCCTAAATACATCAGTTGTCTAGTCAGCACTGAGTGCAGCTGCATGAACCTTCCTTTTGGGTCTCAAAAGTCAAGCTGACTTAATGATAGTCATTCTAGGGGTGATGAGAGGCTTTTAGCAGTGCTGTGCTAGGTGCCTTGATTACATAAGGTGCAAGATCTTAGGCCATAGGATCCATAAAGTCTTAGAGGAAACAAAGTATTATCCAGCCCAAAGAGGGTTCCTTGATGCACTCTGAGTTTGGTAGTAACATAAGCATGTGTTGAAGCTGAGCGCTGAAATTGGATTCTTGATTATGGCTAGTGCCTTAACTGCAAAGCAGTTGCTTCCCTAAAAAATACCAGGTAACTAGAACCTCCTTAGTGTATCTTAGACACTTGTCATCTCAGTGTTGGCACTCCAGATTGACATGTCCGTAGTCACCAAAAGAGCAAGCATGAAGCTGTGCTGATTATCAGTCTTGAAGACACATTAGTATCAGGCTAATCTTTGGAAACAGATTGTAAGCTAATTCAGAGTCTGTTTTACTCCTCTTTCGGCTCTGTTCTCATGGCACGAGCTCCTAGCACTACTGTATTAGAGGCATGTTTTGGACCTTCACTTGGAGAACAAAGCATTCCTAAAGGAGTGAAAACGCAGAACATATCTAAAAATTGCAGTACGTCTGTTGTGCATTAATTGCAGGAGTGAAGAGCTGCTTGCAGAACCCTGGTGTTGTGTTAATAGTGTGCAATCTCAGGTTGTTTGCTTTCTCTGGATCACCTTAGAGCTCAGGCTTGCCAACTTCTCTGAAAACTGTAGCAGTGATTTCCAACACAAGGTTCTTAGGCAGAACATTGCCTCAAAGGCTTGTGTGACCCCAGTAAACAAACTGAGCTGAAACAAACTAGAACAACGTGTGTCATAGGTAGTTGTTCAGTCTTGTTACCTGGATACCTGTGTTATGGGAGACAGGAATATAATTGCTGTTGGGGGTTGAAAGGGCTTACAGGAAAGACAACTCTGTAAGATGATGTATGTGTGATTTTTTTTGCTATTCTATTGATATCACAGACTTTTTTAAATACAGAAATTTAAAAAAAAAATTCAAAGAAATCCTGTCTTCAGGCATGAAAGTCACCTGGAGACTAAAGGGGAACAAATATATTTAAATTCCTGCAATTATGCATGAAATAGTTTGTAGGACTAATTAGCAAAAAGCTATGTGGAAACAGCTCATGCCATGCTCCACTGAAAAATCTTGTAAGGCTTTGATTACTTGATAATTATTCAGAGTGTTGGGAAAGCTGATTAAGCAGCTCTTTTCAAATTCTACTGTGAAAGCAAAATAAGTAGCCCAGCAATCCCTTCTGTTATATCAGTACTGGGTTTGTTGTAAGATCTGTTATAAGACCAGTTCTTCTGTACAGCTGTGACCTGGCTTTCAGACCTGGTTTCTTCAGCTCCCTTATGCTTAAGGGAGGAAGGGGCGAGGGTATTGCTGGAAAAAACAGGGTGGCAGGGAGAAAGCAGAAATAAGTGAAGTTATTCTATCTGTGCAGCTATTCAAAATACTTGGAAAAAACACTTTTAGAATTTTTTCCCCTTCGTGGCACCATCCTCACCTATGGCCTTATTCAGTACGTTATAACCGTAGTGTCATTCAGCAAGCCAAGTGGTGGTGGATGAATAATTTAAGAACTTTGGATAGTAAAACTGCCCAAGATGGCTGCATGCCAGGTACCTTGTACTTGCAGATGTTAGTACTGCTTTTTACAATTCTCTAAACCGCTAGAAGCTTTCTACATATCGATCAAACACTGGTAAGCAATAGACTCTGTCTTCCTAGAGCTCATGTTTTCTTCCCTCTTTTTCCCTTCCTCTACCCCTGTCCAGCTCTGTACTTTGGCTTACGAAGTGGAGTAGCATAATCAGACCCTCTTTCATTCAAAGAACTGCTTCTTGCATGGAAGCTCTTGCAAATCAGCACAGCTATTGGTGCCCTTGAGCACTCGGGCCTAACCCCTGGGTGCAGCTGTCTCCTTTTCCTGTCTTTCAAATTGCTACAGAAAGGCTGCCATCTGCGCTATTATTCCTCTAGAAATGCAGCATTGGCTCTTTGATTCATGAGAACAAATTTGGCCAGTGCTTGCTGTACTGGGCTAGAGATTTTTTGGCTGTTCCCAATTTCTTCTACCACCAAGTGTGTGTGTGTATTTATTCCTGTAGAGGCGTGGCACAAGTGTCATCCTTATCGAAAATAATGATCCTTGCTGTCTTCACACTTTTATCATTAATAAAGGCAAGCTCCTCAAAGGTTGAGGCAAATGACTGTCAAGCCTGTTAGTAAACACTATCAAAGATCCAGCCTAGATCCTTCTCATCCTTTGTTTGCACAGTAACCTATACTGGAGAAGCAGGCTGCCTGGTACCAGAAGACTCTTTTGCACTGTCACTGCTTTTCTCCTAGATGCAAGGAGACAAGTAGTCAGAAAAGCTGGCTTCAAGCTTTTCAATGTTCTTTTCCTCCATGTAATAGCAAACAGTGTTTGATTCCTGTCAACTCCTTAGTGTTTTACCCTGGGAGGAATGCTTCCAGGAGAATAATAAATTAGAAGAACAGTGTTACTCCTGAAGCTTTGGCAGGTGAATGTGTTGAGAGGTAGAGAAGAATGGCAGCTCCCTATTGGTAAGTTGAAGCACTGACCTTAGGGAGAGAAGCAGCCTCCGGGGGGGTCTATGTCCTTGCTAGGTGCTCTGCTGTGGCATTGGCAGCAGCCTTGCATTCTCCAGCTCTCATCAGCAAGGAAGATGTGCTGTAACACTTGTGCCCTGTTTTGACTAGAATGCTTCTTGTAGTCACTGAAGATTGAGGGGGGGGTGTGATAGGCACTTTGCTAAATAAAAGCTGCCTAAATTGGGAAGGAGGTGGTTTAACAGAGGAGGCCAGCCTGTACTTTTAAGTAGTTCTGACTTCATGCAGTTTCTGTGGGCAGCAAAAACTACTTCTCCACTTATGTTAGTTTCTTTTTCAGAGGTTCAGGGGACATGGAAGCTCTGTAAGCTGCTTTAAAACTTTGCTGTTATGTATTTGCTGTGTCTTCATCACATTGCATCAGCTCAGCTGGACTGTTCAGAAAAAGCTGCTTTCTACATATTTGAGGGGGAGTGGGTTGAACCCCACGGACTTTTAGATGAGCTTTCTTGATTGGAATTCAAATTGCATTCCCTAGCATCAAATAAGGGACAAGGTTCAAACAAGGTTTGACTTGTAAAGCATCCTTTAAATACCTCCAAACTGCTCTGTAAGGGGGGAAAAATAACCTGTTGCCTGTTGTAATGCAGGTGGCAGTTCTCAGGGTGTCCCCTGACATGGACAAATTGTAGGCTCTCTGCTTTCTTGCCATCAGTATCCAATGTACTACAGCACATCAAAGCTGATGTAAGAGTTAACGTTTAAAGTGTTAATCTCCTCAGATGAAATGAAGTAATGCTCCAGAAATAAGCCTGTTGCTGAACTTCCACTTCAGATCTTTGAGGACCTGAATGCTGATGCTTGCAAATAAAAATAGCACAGTTTTCATGTGCTTTGTGTGAGCTGCTTATACAGCTGCTGCTTTCCTAAATTCCTGCATACTGGGTGATGTACGTGCTCTAAAATCATAATCTGCCTGAGAGCCACTAAAACTTAATCTACAATCACATGTTGGAATTGTTTTTAATATTAAAATGCTAGGAGAATGTGAAACACTTAGGAATTCTCTTGTTCTCTAGCACTGTTGTGGACAGCCACCTATCAAGATGTGGGGCTGCGTTGCACAGCTGAAGCACAGCATTTGGAGCTAAAACATGAGCATTTGTGAGCAGATTTATGAAAGTGGCTGTGAATTCACTTAGCCGGTTAAGAATGATGAACTCTGTACTTGTGCCATATAAGTCAGCTTCCATAATAAGTAACTGGCATCCCCAGACCTGTTCTCCTGTCTGCCTTCTGTTGCAGAATCCTGTTACAGGACTGGCTACTGGAAGCCATAACTAACTGCCTCAAATATGTCTTTACTCAGAGTGCCTGATATCTATTGCAGCTGACCAAATCAAAACAGGGAAATGAGTCAGTTGAAAGCCTCTGGGTCTGGAGCAAACTGGGAAGCCATTTTTGTTTCACAGAAACTGAGATTTTTATTTCCAGTACAACACAACTTTGCCTTCGGATCTCCTATATTATCAGTACTTGCTTGTCTGTGCTTTTGTGGTACATCATCCTTGTCCTTGTGTAGACATGCATATACCTCTTTGGCAAGAGGTCTTCCTGACTGCTGTTCACCACCCAGCTGGCTGCTCAGCTCCTGTCATCTCTAAACCGCTATTGCAGAACATTGGAAACACTGCTTATAGACATGGTGTCTGTGCCTGGGCTCTTGTACATCTGTGAACAGCTTTGCTGGAACAGGGCACACAGAGGGAATGCATAGTGAATCATCTCCATACAGTGAAACTTGCTGTACTGGGATAATCTCTACACTACAACGCTTTTCAAAACCACTTTCGTTTATAGCAGGCATTATAGAGAGGTTGAAGTCTGTCATGTCCTTGAACACTTTCCCTGTTTCTACTTAATATCAATGCCAGAGGGAAGCCACCTGCTTTTATGAGTGAGGGGTCCTTGTTTGGAACACATGGTTAAATTTAGCAGTAGTGATAGCTTTAGCATAAAATCTAAAGAGCAATGCTTGAATGCTCCTTAAACTGGATACTACTTAGTTGCTCAGTCTGCATGATATCTAGCTCATGTTTTCCATGTGTCACACCCTGCTAAGCTTGTTTTGTTAAGGTAAGCTGTAAGAAAAATAGACTCAGTACATGTTCTTCTGCCTGCAGGATGATTGTTCCAGAGGAGCGTCTCTTTTCAGCTGTTTGCCGTGAGGACTGTTGGCTTCATTGCAAAACAATCTGTGCTAGCTATTGCTATCAGCACTGGATAGTTAGGTTTTCAGCTGGATTGAGTATGAAAATGTCTCTGGAATTGTTTTCCACATAATATGGCTTAAATAAAATTTAGTTTATCTGATCTGCACTTTCAAAGGGTGAGGACTCTTGCATAATTCCTGGCTAGTTTTTTGCCTTACCAGTGTGGTAGTATGCACCTTCGTGACTGATGTGTTCTTTCTATGCCCTCATCTTTGTATGGTTTTAGTAAAAGCAAGCTGAAAGTCCACACAAACCCTGGATAAAAAGATGTCTTGTCCTTCAGTCCTGTACAGTCTTGCACTATTATGCTCAGTACTTGGTCTTGGAAGTTCTTGTAGACTTTATCTCAAAAATGTAGATAGAAGTCACTCATAGGAAGACTTTCAAAAACAGATTTGTCCATTGCCAAAATGTAGGGTCAACAAATAGTCTGACAGACAGGTCACGTGCCCAATTCTGCTATAGATTATAAGGATGCTTTGCAAAGTCAAACTTGGCCATCAGCTGAGGACAGCTTTTACTGGAATGCAGTGATACAGAGGCATCACTTTGTTAATGTCAAGGTTTTATAAGGCTTTGTAGTAGGGTTAGATTGGCAACTTGTCTTGGTAAATTAAAGTCTAATATCTTTAACAGCTGCTTGCTTTTGCATCAGTCTGGTAAGATGAGTTTTAATCTGTCTCAGTTTTCACTGATTATGCAAGATCTGTACAATCTGGGCAACTTCTTTCCCCTTACCTTTTGAAGTCTTGTGATGTTCAGTCTCCTGGAGCCTGGATACTTAAGGGATTTTAGGATATCTATCTCACCATAAGCCTATTGCTTAAAGGCTGATGGGCAGTAGTAAAAGAAAAGATAGGTGAGATAACAAGCTGCTGCTCTAACACTTGCATGTATTTCAGAGCTTTATTTTTAAGTGCAAACTGCAGAAATATACTTAACATGCTTAAGTATGACTAAGTGGGAGTAACAAATCTCTGCATCAGAGTACTGTCCTAAGCATATTATTCATGCTGGAACTTGACCTTTGAATATTTATCTAGAAGAGTGTAGTTACATGCAGAGTGACTAACACTAGCACATCTTTGCTGCAGGCAGTGCGATGCTTAAACAACTGGCTGGAGTTAATGTAAAAGATAAGCTAAGCATTTTACTTGCTTGGTCCATAGGGTGCTCAGAAACACTAGCTTGTGCACTCTGAAAGGAGCAAGCAGTGAATGCACCCTTGTCCATAGGACTTCACACAGTTTTAGCCTTCGGATGGAAATGTGGAACCCATAGGTAGCATTTGTCCATCATTACAGATGGAGTTACGGGGATTCCTGCCTTGGTTTTAGTCTTTCCTTTAATGAAGAACATCTCAGTGAAACTGCATGTGCTGTTTGCCTATGTAAAAGCAGTGTAAAGGTTTGACTTATTGAAGATCAGTACTTCAGGTAACTTCTAGTTGGGTTATTTGAAGGCAGGTTTGAGGTTTTTTCCCCAAAGAAACCAGCTGTGATTTGAGGAGGCAGGATGTGGTAAGTAGTATGCTCTTGGTAAGCAGTATGCTTGAAGCCATTTGTCTTCATTTAAACTCCAGCGGTAGTGGTGAGGCTTTGAAGACTCTTCTAATTTCCTTTCTGACAGCATCCTGTGGTATGTGCTGCTGCAGCTGCTGCATCTATTCCACTGGATGACTGTAACTTACAGCTGGAAGCTGAACTGTAGCTAAACATGAGGAAAGGATTGGTGCTTGCAGAGATCCTTGATTTTTTTTCATCAAGGTGGTAGCAGTAATCAGTCACAGCTGTAGAACTTGGCTGTTGTAGCTGGAGAAATTGCTTTCCTGTTAGCCCTATGGGGTAAGACTTAAGGTTTTACCTGGGATAATCTTTGATTTGAAAAGCGCTGTATAGGAGCAGAATCACCAAAACTTTCCAATGCATGTGCTTAACCTAGGATGAGAAACCATGCAACAATGTTGACGTCTGAATCTCCTAAAAGAGCTGCAAATTCTTATTATAGGTTGTATTTGACAGCTCTTCTCAAAAAAAAAAAAAAAAATGCTAGCAAAATCCATCTGCAAAGGACTTCTGTGAAAGAAGACAAAAAGCCAAGTCAAGCACTGTTTAGTGTGGGGTATGGCTACTGACCTGAACTGGTCGTAAAGTAAATGACTGGGGTGAAGTTAGCTGCTTTTTCTTATGCTAGAAGAGCAGCGTCTTTTCCATTTGGCGTTGTAGTTGCTGTTCAAAGCCTTCTGCAGCGAGCTGTATGTGACTTGAGCAGAACCATCTGTAGTTCTTGTGCAGCCTCGTTTACGTTGACTGCACTATCCTGATGGATATTTACTTTGAATTGTGAGAATGAATCCGATGACTACTTTCCATCTCTACCAGCAATTGCAGAGGATGAGCTTGTACAGTCCCCATCACTGCTGGGAATCTGTGCACAGCTGGCGTGCTGCACATTGTGCCTGGCAAGACCCACCTGTAGTGCATATCTCCCAGTGCAAAGATACTGGGCTGATAAAAGACAGATAGTGCTACTAGCCTCATGCAGATTCTTTGAAAAGCTTTATAGTTGAGTGATCAAATTCAAGATGCACTGAGGGCCAATTTACAAGGTTACAAGCATCAGTTGGCAGCTTTTGTAGCTTTTATTGAAGTGGTATCTACTTCTACAGGAATCTATTTTGGGTCTCTGGGAATTACACTTGCAAAAACTGAGTGAAACTGTACAATGAGCTACTGTGTTGTGCTGTCTGTAAGAAGCCGCCCTCATGGATGAGGAAAGAGAACAGGGAGAAAGTGTACTGCTGCTCTTGTCTTGTTAAACAAGCCTAGATCTTATTTTTATAGGAGGCTTTTTTTTTGAGGAGTGCATAGGGGGAATGGGGAGTTGCAGATACAACACATAAGAGCTGGCATGGGGAAGAAGGTCCAGCTGTGTGAGTAGGTAGTGTCAGAGTGCAAAGGAGGCAAGGTTTCTGTCGCATTCTAGTGGATTATGGGCTTAAGTAGTAAATCCGAGCCCTGAGCTGCCTAGTTCTCTGTGAACAGAGGAAAACGTGAAAGAATAGGCTGCTTTATATGGTCTCAAGCAGTAAAGGGAATAATTGCAGGAAGCCCAAAAAAACCAAGATGGGGAGGGAGTTGCTAATTTCGCAGGATCCAAGGTGGTGTCAGCAGCTCTCAAGCTTCTTCTGGGTACCCTGCTCTGTGTAGCAGGGACCACAGCTCCTTAACTGGAAGCATGTCCCCTGGGACTGCTATTCTCCTAAACAAATAAATCATTCATGCTTTCCTGTTGAGAACCGATGTAACTATCTTTTTCAAGGCATTGGCTTAGTCTGTCCTTTGCAGAGTGGCCAGGTGACTGCCCCACCACCACCACGTGGGCAACAGTACGTCTCCTATTAAACCACTTGCAGCTCTGCTTGTACCAACAAAACTGATAACTAAGCCTTTAACCCCTTTCAGCTAGTAGCTGTGTTTTCCCCATGTCTTTTTTGAGGGCCAGTAAGCCAGGAAAAGAAAGACAGTCTGCTTTGTCATCTAGTTTTAATATGCCCTTGATAAACAAATGTAACTGGTAGAGTCCCCCCTCATATTGAAAAGGATTTACTATTCAGTGGAGCTGGGTTGGCCAATTATGACAGGTCCTTTTAAAACTGTCCCAGCTTTACCTGACTCTGCTTGAGAGGAAAAATCCCCCTGTACCGTGCTTTTCACTTAACTGAGAAAAGCAGTTCTGTGTAAAATCATCCCAACCATCAAGTCTTGGGGCTTTTGGTCTTCTAGAACTTGCTGTCAATCCTGTCGCTTCTGCCACTGGCTTGTACAGTCAAGCGCTTACGCAAGTTCATGTGGCTCAACCCAGCAGGCTTCAGTGTTTCAATTAAAACAGATTTACAACATTTTACAGGTTTTGAAGGTCAGTTTGGTTGGCTAGCAACATGCTGTCCCAATCTCACTGAGGCACAAGGCCTCTGTGTATTTGGTGAGAAGCATTTGTGCATGTAATGTTTCGATATAGAGGAATGTCTGGATTTTGGCTTCTGCTGCTATCAGTGCTGATTTGTCAGCTTTGAGAGCATATCAGTCTCTCTTCTTGTGTAAGGCTGCAAAGATCAGTGCTGCCAGTTCAGTCACAGCAAAAACAATTTCATATTTGATACTATATTTGGTAGTGAGGGGGGGATTTGTTATGGGAGTGCTTATGTGTTCTCAAAGGCTTGTTAACACAGCAGGGATACGCCATTAAATTACTGCCTCTTTCAGGTACATTCCACCCCTGATCTGGGGAAAGAGTGGACATATCCAAACTGCCCTTTATGGAAAAATGGGGAGAGTGAGATCACCGCATCCATATGGACTTCGCAAGTACCTCACGATGTCAGATGGAGCAACAGCCACCTTTGATCTCTTTGACCCGCAGTCGGAGCACTGCATTGGAGGTCAGTCAAACAGCTGCTGGCTGCATATAGCTGCTAACCTTAATTCTGTGCTCTGGGACATGGATTAGGACACTGCTACTTGATTTAGCAGAAAGGGTAGATGTTAATTCTGGTGATGGAAGGGGGCTGCTAAGCAATACTAACCAATGTGCGGAGGCTCTGAGGCCATCTTGCTGTATACCTATGTCTCAGACAGCAGGAGAGACCCTACTAGACTAATTAACTCTTTGTGGCAAGAGGTGGGGAGTTAAAGAACAGAAGAAATGTTCCATAACCTGTGATTCGTGTGAGAGGCTGGCAAAGAGAATCTGGTGGTAAGCCTTGTTTGGAGTGCCCTTTGCCCATTAAGGCTGTGGGATCATAGAACAGAGACTAGCTGCATGAGGTTCTTCATAGCCTGGTGTGTATGGAAAAGAACCTAGACTTTATCTCCCCCTTAGAAACAGACTCTTGGTAGTCTTTACTAACAATAGGTGTTTCAAGATCTGCATGAAAACAAACTCCGTGTGCACAGGATATGAAGGAGTCCAGAAATGAAGAGAACTCCATGAAAAAGTAGAAAATCATGGTGATTCCTTCCAACATTATGTATATTCAGAGTGAATGTCATCTTTCAAACTCACTGTTATTGCTAGTAACAGCAACACTTAAAACTGAGTTACTGTGGCTTGACTTAAGTACAATTTACCCCTGCAGTAGCTGATTTCATTGTAAGCCCATGACTCCCATTTGGCCTTCAGAAAAAGCAGAGTTCTCTTCTTAACTGTCAGTGTTGAGGTCCTCATGGTATAATGCTGCACTAGAACAGTTACTGTTATCTTTATCACTGAAAAGAATCTGAGCATGCTTTCCCAAAGAGGCAAAAATTCAGTGGCTAGAGCTGCTAAGTGGAGCTTTGCATGTAAGAGTCTGACAGCATATTCGCTTCGAATTAGCTAATTCTGAATGTAATTTGCTGTGCTTACTTGAATTACAATACTTCCTTAGTTGATTAAATGATATCTTGTTAAACTAGTGAATAGTGTCAGCAGATCAAATATCATTAGATTAGCCACAAAGCAGATGATGGCTAATGTCAGCCAATCAGAATGTCTGTACTTAGCAAAGCTCATTTTGAAGATCTGTGTTACACCCAACTCTGGAAGGGAAATGAGGGGGAAAATAGCATAGCCAGTCTACTCAGTGCATGAACGGGCAGTGGGCTCCAGAGCTTCCACACACTTAGCAGTCACAACAGCCTGTCAGAAGGCAGAACATGTGTAATGTCAAAAACATCCTTCAAAGAGAAGAATTTACTCTTGGTCTCTAGGCAGTGCCTGCAGAACTGTTTGGGTAGCTTTCCCTGAAGTTAGAAAACTGTTCATCTCCTGTAACATGAATTACGCTTTCACATCTGTAGCACTAGAGCCACTAGTCTCCTGTCCAATACTGGATTTTTGGCAGACTAGTAGGATTTTTAGCTTGCTTCTTGTAGATGGTTTCCCACGGATCTGAAATGGAAACCTTCTGAATCTCTTAATTTGCATGAAGTGACATTTACTTAACTTCCCTCTCTTTCTGTGCACAGAGGATGTCACGATGGTAATCTGCCCTGGGATTGCTAACCACAGTGAAAAGCAGTATATCCGCACTTTTGTTGACTATGCGCAAAAAAATGGGTACAGATGTGCTGTCCTGAATCACTTGGGAGCCCTACCAAATATTGAGCTCACTTCTCCGCGAATGTTCACATACGGTAGGTACTTTATGGCAACTGGGGACTTACTTTCAAGCTTGTGGAATTTCTAGGGCTTGATCAGCCTCCTTCAGCATAACACAACTGCCATATCTGAATAAGGATAATAATTTTGTACTGTTTCTTGGGAAATAAACTGAACTTACATGTGAGGAGGAGGGGAGGCTAATACTGGGATTCACTCTTCCTTGTCTCTTCTCCCAGCTCTTACATGTGTATCCTCATCAAGGAGGCAGTCTTCTGAAAAGAAGACTTTTGAAAAAAGCTCTTGTGGCTACTAAGACTGCTCAAATGACTTTAGAGATGCTGAAATGTCAGTTTAGTGGAATGTGAAACAAACCTGGCTCTGAAGGATAAACGCTACTTCTGAGGCTTTGTAAAATGTAATATGAGCGGAGTTTGTACCAGCCTATCCAGAAAGTACATTTCTATCCTAGGAGGGACACGTGAGGATTGGTCCCTGGATGTAACACAAATGTCAAGGAACAGCAACAATTCTACAGTATGACAGTAAAGCTACGGAAGTGGTAGTGCTTAACGGCCATGATTTTGTGCTTTCACCTTGAGTATAAGGAAATCTTTCTTAACCTAGAAATTAAAACGAATAGAGGATTTGGAACTGTTAAGGGTGACTCCAGCTATTCTTAACTGCCCTGCTAGTGAGTAACATGATCTCTCTAGAATGTGGCCTTCTTGCCTGTGACCTCATCCGCTTGTTCCTGGGTTCTCTTGAGCCCTCATGTCCCTCTTTACTGCAAACATCTATAGGTACATTATGTCAGGAGTCAACTGTGGGTTTACCAGACTGGTGTTAGGTTTCTTTTTTCTTTTTTTAAAGATAACTAAGATACTTACTGCTAAGTTTAGATTAATAGTTTGAATGTTTATCTTGAACAGTTGAGTTAACAAGATAGAAATATTGTGCTTTGTGATTCTGGGTCTGGCAGGCAAATAGGCTGTAATGCTCTTGTTGCCTGTTTTATAGTTACTAAATCTACTCCTCAGTGGAAAACACTTCAGGAATACAAAGTACCTCAATTTGTATTGAGGACCTAGGCTGTTAATGGCTTCAAGCCTACCATGTCTTGGAAACTAAGCTTGGCCTCCTTAAAGCATTTGCTTTTTTGATAAAAGTTGAGAGCTTTCTTCATGGAGCTTTGCTTTAGACCTTAGGGAGTTATTCTGTAGTGCATCTCTCGAGACATACCTTTCTGAGTCTTTTATAGCCTTGGAAAGGGCAGGAAGCACTTCCTTTAAGACAGTAAATCACTTGGCAGTTGCTTGTTAAGTGGAGTGCCAGCAAGACCATGAGCAGACTTTACTCTGCCTCCAGCCCAAATATCCTAGTGTCCTCCCAGCTTTTGCTGGATTCCTGACATATTTGTTGAGGAGCAAGTAGCCTAAGTTTCAGATGTAAAGGCTGGAGGGTTCAGTGCATCAAGCTTGACCTGTTGCTATTCTAGTTTTGGATTTCTGAAATAGTTGCCGGCTGCCCTCAAATCATGAAGGTCAAACACTAAAGTCTTTTGACTGCTGGCTTCTTCCAGAGGAAACTAGAGCAATGCAGCATTTGTCATCTTGAGGAAAATTGCTCACTAAGAATGTTCACAAGGAAGTGCCCAAGCCCTGCTGAAATGCTCAGCCAGAAGCCTGCTGTTTCACTGAAGTAAACACAAACCCTGGTGCTCGGTCTACTCCAGAGCTAGCCAAAACCTGTGTCTGATGTCTAGCAAGGATGTTACAGTTGGGGTGGGGACACAGTGGAGCACTGTTAGTTTGACACAGGGTAGAATCCCAACTCTTAGGATTATCTTCCTGGACAAGTTCCACAGGATAGAGCTGAGATTCTGACTCTAGACAGGAATAAACACTGGAGTTTTATTTCTGTTGTTCATGTGGTGTCTCCTGTGTGGTTTGCAGTCTTAAATCCAATGGGAAGGTTAACAAAGTGCATAGGCTGATGATACCAGTGTACTAATGCCATCGGTTTTGCAGCTGCTTCTCTTCATGTTTCCTTTTCCCAAACTCAAAGGCAGGAGAAACAGCTGTAGGTACTCAGATGTTGCACATGTGGAGGCCTTCAAGTCTGTCAAACAATCTGAGGACCCTAGTACTGCCAGAGGCTGGATCCCTCAGTGCCTGCAGCCTGTGGGATGCAAGTGGGTGTTAGCTGAGAGCAGAACAGATCTGTATAGAGGCACTTACCTCTTCTCTTGAAGAGGGGATAACCATACATCTTCTAGGAAGCTGCAGTATCGTTTCCTCTTCAGTGGTTAAGAAGGGCTAGCTGCCTCTGCTTAAACCCTTCCTTCTGATTCCAGAGAACACCTGCGTAGTCAGGCTCTGCAACAGTCCACTGAGCTCTGTCCTGACAAGCCAACTCTGCATTTCCATCACCTCCCTGCATCAGCATGGATTTAAGGGTCCATGGCAGCCTTGCTAAAAGCAAAGGAGCAAGCTGCCTTCCAGACACCCCACTTAAGTTCAGAAGTGGCAAACTGCCTAAGGAAGGTAATGACGTGCACTGTTCTTAGATAGTAATGTCAAGGCCAGAGTTGTTGGACTCTGCTTTTTAAGCTGCTTTAGAAAGAAGAGTTGGGATTGTCAGATTAGCTGTTGCCATGATTTTTCAGCAAGTTAATTTCATCTTACTTTGGCACTCTGTCAGAATTAGACATGAGCTAAGGTCCACAGGACTCGTAAAACAGATACATGAACACATGTGCGAATCAGAGCTCTTAAAACCTTGAGGTTATTGAAAAGTCAGAAAGGGTAAGGAGCTGAACTTAAAGCATGCAACTGAAGCTTGAAGTGGGAATCTAGGTATGTTAGATGATTCTTGACTTTGTCCTTGTTTTTAGGTTGCACCTGGGAATTTGGTGCCATGGTTAATTACATCAAGAAGACCTACCCTCAGACCCAGCTGGTTGTTGTGGGCTTCAGCCTGGGCGGAAACATTGTGTGCAAATACCTGGGAGAGAGCCAGGCCAACCAGGAGCGAGTCCTGTGCTGCGTCAGCGTGTGCCAGGGGTACAGCGCACTGAGGTACGTCTAGAGACTTCTCCATGACGGTCTTTTCTGGGGGTGCAGCAGGGGGCAGATCTTTGGCAAGGATGCGTGTGGAAGGGCAAGGTGAAGAGCGTGTTGCTTCTCTTGCATTGAACCCATCTGACAGGCCGCGGTGTGTGGGATGCTGCCCTCCTGAAGGAGCAGCCAAAGCTGCTTTGATTTTGCAGCACAAATAAGCTTTCTGTCAACAATGCAAATAAGTTTTCTGTACCTGGACAGGTACATGCTGGCAGCTTCTGGTCTGTGTGAGTGAGCTGGCCTAACTCAGTGTCATGGCAGAATTGCCATGCGTCCTAAGAAGAGGCATTCCCCGTGCAGTCCTGGTGTAATTAACCAGGCAGGCTGGGCAGCACAACAGACTGCTGAGATGATGCCAGGTTTGTGAGAAATAGTTTACACTTTCTCATCACTTCCTGAGAAGGATTCGTTGATTCATAATAGCTTTTCTGGCTTCAGTGTGCAGTTTCATCTGGCAGATCTTACCTAGGGAGACTGGAAAGAGACACACAGCTCATACGCTGTCAGTCCATGCTCCCCTCTTAGTGTGTATCACTGAAACAGTGCTGTGGGCTGATGAGGAGATGAAGAGGCATTTGCAACTGTTACACAATTTGGAAGGTGGGAAGGAGAAGGCTTATAGCCCTAAAGTCTGCCTAAAATGTTAACCTGTGGTTCCCTGTCTGGAAGCCAAGGCTGTAGCACTTCGAGAGCTGTAACGGCTCCACCTAGTGCTAACACTTGCATTTACTTATGGAGGATCTGGGTACAGCACTGCTGCTTGAAAACTGGTGGCTCAACTAATGTGCAGTAATTTTCCATGTATGCACAGTTAATGAAGATTAAAGCAGTGTAACTGGCTAAGCTACTGCTTTCAGTTTTTACTGTGTACATATGGACAACTACTAAGGTGTAGCTGTCTTTACAGTAATTTAACTGCACTTTTGAGACCTGAGACTATTTGAAAGGCAAAAGGGGCTGTTTGAGACTAGGGTATTTGGGTCAAGATCCTTTGGGCAGATAAAAAATGGTGAAACTATGGCAGCCCTGTGAGGGGCTTGCTATGGAATTTGGCCTCCCAGCCTGGTCATGGTAGCTGGAGCTCTCTTGGTGCTGCTGATGCTTTGCCTGTACAGGGACCAGTCTGATAGTCAGCAGTCTGAAGACACCTTTTATGAGTTAAGCTTTTACAGGTGAAAGTAAGAAGCTTTTCTGGAAGCATTAAGATGTGACTGAAAGCTTGACATGCACTTCAGTAATATTCCAGCATACCTAATCCCTTTTGAGATCAGATGTGACTACTGCTAAAAGAATGTGTAATCTACTACTAGGTCCCCATGAGTTCCCACCCTTAAAATCTGAACAGATGCTTTCAGAAACAGTTTTTCTGTTTTGTTTCAAGTAAAATGTTCTTAATTGTCTTGGGGTTCTGGCATGGAGCACAGAGCATCCTTTTGAAGCCAGCTCCTCAATTGCAGCCATCAGACAGGGTTTGTGAGGATTACATCTGGCTGCGGTCCACTTGGTTCATCTTCTGCGGTTATGCAACACTGTATTTCTGGTCTCCAAAATGATGATGTGAGTAACGCTGTTCCCGAAGCCGATTTCTGTAGTAGTATGTCATGATGTACTGGTAGAATAGCAGGGCAAGGACAACCTGTTTAACCATATTGCACTTGGATAGTCATGTGGAAAAATAACAGCTGCTTGTCTGACTTTAATGCAAGTCTTCAGTGGGTTGTGTGGATTATTGAGCTCTGGACTCCACCTGCTGGGTAAACATCTACTAGCAAATCTCCAGTCACAAAACATCTGCTGTGCATTACTGGGCAATCAGAGGAAGGCTTTTCAGATCTTGTCTCCCTACCTAACATCTACTTCTGTTTTAAATGCTAATCAGCTGAAGAGCTAGGGGAAAGCAACATCAGTAAATATCTACCAAGCAAAAGACAGGATAGGGAGGGCCTTGTGCCCCTGGTTACAGAAGTGGGAGGGAGGAGGTACAAAGCACCTCCAGGTGGAATGGTTAAGCCTTAGCCTTCCTGGGCTTGGTCTGGTAGGTTAAAATAACTGGCCTCATCCCTCTGGGCTACATGAAAGTGGATTACCCAGGTAGACGTGACCAGTTAGTTTACAATTCCATTTTCTTTTTTTTTTTATTAGCTTGTACAGCCTTTGTCCCCCAAATAAGTATAGGAATTGAAGGAAAGAAGTGGTGGTGAGCAAGGCAAAGCAGGAATCTGGAATATGAAAGCCTTTCCAGAGCATTAAGCATGAGTCCCATAGATGGGCATCATAAAGTAGCAGCAATACTAGGATCTGCCAGAAGAATATGAGGCTCTTAGTTTAATGAATTAACACAGAGTCTGGGGAATTTGTTCCCTGAGGCTAAACAGGGACACGTCTCCTTATTCCTTAATCTCTGCCTGCACAGGCTTGATTCTGCTTCTTGATCTTGTGGAATGCATCTTCACCATAGCTACAGGCTGTGGGGAGAGTCCTCAGCTTTGAAATTTGTGCAGTCCTCAAAATACCGGAAGCTGCCTTTTTTCAGTGCTTGCAGCTCTTTGTATTAGGAGTACTACTGTACACCACAGGAACTGCAGGGAAATGTAGTAGCTTTAACTTCAAATGTCTTGTAATAACTTAAAAGGCTTGCTTGGAAAATCTTTTGGGAAGAAAGAAATGTGCATCTTCCTGTCTTCCTTCATTCCCCTGCCCTGGCATAAATATGGTAGGTGTAGTCTGGCTAGACAAAAAGATAAGGAAGCTTTTTAAAAAAATTCCATACTCCAGTGTGGCTTACTACAAGAAAACATAGCTTGTTTTTGCTCCGGTAGGGGACTTGCAGGTTATGGCTTGGGAGGTCATGCTAAATCCGCTGTAGTTCTCATGGTATGTTAATGTTTAAGTGGTCGGAGTACTTCAGTAGCTGAAACTGCTCCCAGCATTCTTAGGTTGCTCAGTAAATGATAGTGTGTTTCCTCAGTAACAGCAAACCCTGCTAAGAGTAAAGCTATAACCTGCCCATGACCCTGCATAGCAAAGCTGGCAGGGCTCACAAAGTCTGGATGACTTTAATTCTGTTTTAACAACAGATAAGCTGTGAAGTGTTATTCTGCTTTGAGAATAGGTGAAGACTTCAACTCAGATGCCACTTGCAGCTGCAACGAGTATTTACTCCTACAGCTCCTGCCAATGAAGCTAAAACAATAATAGTCCCTGTACATATTGGAAACATCTGCACAAATTATTTCCTCTGCAGAGCTAATATACACAATAGACAACACTTTGTTCAGCAACATGTTTTAGTCCTTTCCTTGGTAGTCCCATTAGGTAAATTACCTAATTCAACTTATGTAAAAGGATACTAAAATCCTCTTGTCAGTGTTGCAGATCTTGATTGGTGGCTCTTAAATGCTCTGATCAAAACAGCTAATTGCATTGTGCAAAATGAGACTGCAGATTTGTTTTCTGATACTACCAAACTTCATCGAAGTGGAAGTCATTTCCTGGAAAAGGTTAAGCCGTGGCAGGGAAGGCCTGGAGATTTGTTTACATAGCCTCTAGGCTGCCATAGGATGTTACAGTGTATTAATCTGATCTTTCAAGATCTCCATTAACAGCTTTGGTTGTTCTGCACTGTGTTTTTTGTAGGGCACAGGAAACCTTCATGCAATGGGATCAATGTAGAAGATTTTATAACTTCCTCATGGCGGACAACATGAAGAAGATCATCCTTTCTCACAGGTACTGCAGTACATCACTTACACTGATAGTATTGATTGGGTCAATTGTTATATTGGATTTGTCTTCTTGGTCCTTTAAAATAGGACTCCTGAAAGATTATGCGCCAGTTCCTTGCTTGGTGGTCTCTAGATGAACCAACAGAGAAGGGGAGCCCATGTCAATCTCATTCATATACCATAAAAATATACAAATAAGCTTTGATCTTGTTAGAAGAAAGCAGGCTTTGTTGTCTTTTTGCCTTCCGAGGAGACTTGCTTAATGAATAAACAAGATGCACACAGGAAAACACTGAAATTAGACTTCAAAGTGGAGTATTCTGCATCTGTTTCATTTCTAGCCAAAGAATTCCCTATTCAAGGATCCTCATGTTCTGCCACCTACCTGAGGTAGGATTAATCTTCAAGATCTGCTGTATGGGGCTGCTGCTTATCAAATAAGTCAAACTGTAGGTCTGGCTTCTAGCTGTTCCTCTAGAAAGAGCATGTAGCCAGCAAAATACTTAGCGTTGCTCTTCCTGGAGTGCAAGTGTACTTGTAGGATCCCTGTGCTGCTGTTGTGATCTGTGGCTCTCACATGTCAAAAGAACGTGTTTGTTAAATAGGTGAAATGCTCAATGTTGCTTCCTCCATCAGAAGTTCTCTGGGTATTTCTTTCTAGGGCAATAAATGTGTAAGTACCTCATCTGTGTACATTTGAAGTTGCCTGACTCGAGGGAAAAGGAGGGGAATATCTAAGACCCATTCCAATTAAGAACATGTGTCACTTGCAAACTTTTGGTTCATTGTTTACACCCCTGTGCAGTATAAAACACTTGTGGAAGGAATTAGGGCAGCTGACATGTAGGATGATCCACATAATTCATTCAAGATTGACAAATATTTAGACAACTTGACCAAATTTAACATGTGAAGTTAGGTAAGTCCCCATTAAAAGATACTTAAATTTGTAACCCAGAAAAAGCCAGTGCTGGCTTGAAGGCAAGTGTGTTAAGTAAACTTTTTTCGATAATCACTTGTGCTCTAAGGCAGCTCCCCCAAATCAAACCTAGCTTCCCTCCTACTCTGCCCTGCAGCTGCCTCTGAAAGGGAATAAAAACCCCTTTCCAACTTGTGGCTTTTGTTCTATTTGTTAGGGGAGCAGTTTGTTCTGGTAAAGAAACACATCCTCTCCTGAGGGCAATAACTAATTATGACAAGTGTCCATAGTAAATAGTTTTCTGCTAAGGTAATGCCCCAAGTAATTTCTGCTGTGTGAGCTAACATAATATCTGTGCTGGGGAGACTTTAGGACCAGATGATGAAGGAGATGCTATGCCCAGGACTGCTAGTGCTCTCACCCGAGCCACCCACACCTTTGGTCTGAAGCCAAAGGACCCTCCCTCTAACCCAGCCTCTGTTGCAAATACCCTTAGCGCTGTCTGTTCTGGGAAGATTCCTTTTAGAGGCCCCTCACGCAGTTTTTCAGTATAACGGGAAAACTTTTTTTTCTATAAAGAGGCTGCTAGGGTTTCTGCTATGCCTTGCTGCAAAGAGAGGTGGACAAATAAGCTGTGCTTGTTCCCAAGAAAGCTTCATGTATATGTAGCACACTTCTTATCTTGTCAGACTTGGTAAACTTAGTTGTCCTTGAACAGGTCATGGCTTTGCTGCCCTGGTTGTTATTTGGATGTTTTTCTTGATGTTACTCTTTCAGGCAAGCTCTTTTTGGAGATAACAACATGAAGAAGCCACAAAGCCTGTCAGATGCTGATCTGAGCAAACTCTATACAGCAACATCCCTTATGCAGATTGATGATAACGTTATGAGGTACGAAGGGTGATTCTCTGATCCTACGTAGATCTCTGAAAGTACCTTCTCTTTCAAGCGTTGCTCTTGCATGCCCCTTGCTGTGCCTGTAGGAATCTGCTGAAATACAGTGCTGACAACCTCAGAAATTCTTCCTTGCCTTCACATTGAATAAAACTTACCAGAAAAAAAAACAACTTACTATTGACAGTCACAGCTTCTGTAAAATCATCCAGGAGGCATTTATTTATCAGTAAATCTGAACCTGCAGCCTTCAATAACGTAGGAGGAGGCCAGCTCTGCCACAAGCTCTAGCAAAAGAAAAAGTGCAGAATGTGGAAAGCAGCTCAGAACTGTTAATGAATGTCCTTAGCCCTGCTTGAATTTTGAAACAAACCTTCCCCCCAAAACCCACTCCTGCCTTCTCAATAAACATTAGGGTTGGCTGAGATGATACAACCTTTTTTACTTGTCATACTAACACCTAAGTTAAGCTCTCTGCTTTATTAAGCAGTAGCCTGTTACTGCCCGTGTCCTTGAAAATAACATAGCACTTTCTTCAGTGGCAGCGTTCGTACCATGGCATCTTCCGTATCAGGCATTGACACCTTTCCAAAATGAAGCTGTAAACTGTTGGCTATACAGCTGTAACACTTTTGGCAGGCTGGGAGTATTGCTGGCTGCTTTTTAAAAGCCATTCCTAGGGAAATCTCCCTACTTGTCCCTCATCCCTGAGGCCTTTCTAGTTTGGGCCAACAGCTATGTGTCTCATGTCAGGAAAAAAAAAAAGCACTTGAGCATAGGTTTACTGAATTCTCGGTTTGGGATGGAGAGCTAAGGATTTGGCAAAGAACTGGAACCACAGTGAATTCTGGGTGGCTTGTAGGCAGGCCCTTTTGTCCAGTATGTCTGAGGTTCATAAACTGTGGTGGTTTTGTATTTGAAGAGACTTTCAGGTAAAGATGAACAAGATCGTAACAACTTTTTTCTTCCATATGTATAATTACTTAAGTGAAATGGGATACTTCAAAAGAAATGTGCTGAAGACTGCTAGGCTTCAACTTGCATGTTTAACTTGCCCGTGCTATCACAATATTTGAGTAAGCACAGAAAGCATAAAGGCATGTGCTGCCAAAGGTGAGTTTTGCAGAGACACTGGGTAAAAAAAAAAAGCATTGTCCATGAAAATCAAGGCATCATTCC
Source organism: Aptenodytes patagonicus (assembly GCF_965638725.1). NCBI lineage: Eukaryota > Metazoa > Chordata > Aves > Sphenisciformes > Spheniscidae > Aptenodytes > Aptenodytes patagonicus. The sequence goes on along the minus strand of NC_134958.1, from coordinate 6,468,786 downwards.
CATCTCTGCATATATGTCCTCACTTGAAAGTAAGAATCACATGGGTACTAGAAGCAGATGATTTCAATGACGGTCTTCTCTATTTCAGGAAGTTCCATGGCTACAGTTCCCTGAAGGAATACTATGAAGAAGAAAGCTGCCTGCATTACTTGCACAGGGTAAGCTCTTGCAATAGAGACTGCTCTTGTACCTTCATTTTCCTATTGGAGAGAAAACGCACTGCGGTTGCTGTTGTTAATGCTTAGACACAGCTGTCTTAGCTGGGATTTTCAAAAATAATCAGACACAGTATACTGGAGTGGGATTTCAGTTCTCGCTAGCTCTAATACTGGGGCTAAATGCTCTGGGCTCTTAAGAGCTTTAACTCTGACAGGTAGTAGCACCCAAGTGAATCTAGATAAAGCCATGCATTCAGTTGAACCGCTCTGAGTGTATGAGGATAAGGTGGGAAATGGGTGGTGGCATAGAGGCTGCAGTTTCGAGGAAGAAAGACTTACTAGATACTGTGGAAGAGACTCAGGATGCTATCTGGCAGGCAGATGCTTAGCAAACCAAAGTTTTTTGCAGAAGTGGGACTGGAAGATTAATTCCTCCTTGATCCACTGAGCCAGAGGATGGAGGTGTTCCAAGGGAGTTTCCTGGACTTTAACCAAGGTGTCCATAACAGAGCTGGCACTAGCTGCCTGATGTGCAAAGCAATACAGAGCAAAAATGGGTGTAGCTGTTTGAATTCTGAGAATGGGGAAGATCTGTGACTCAATCTGTGTTTGCTCTGATGCACCCCTGCCCCTTTCATACAATTGAGTTGAAAAAAAAAAATAAAATCAAGTGCTGCAAAGTACTCCGTTGGTGAAAAGCCACCAGCCTTAAATATTGACCCTTTCTGCTTTTCTGATGCTTCTCCAGATACAGGGCAATTCTGAAATAAGATGTGTTAATTGAGTTAAGCTAAGATGCTTTTACACTTGGTAGACTGAAGCTTAAATACCAACCCCTTACTGTGTGTGTTTTTTCCTTTTCTGCCATGTTTCTTGATGCAGATCTGTGTTCCTCTTCTGTTGGTTAATGCTGCTGATGACCCTCTTGTGCATGAGAGTCTTCTATCAATTCCAAGAGCTCTTTCAGGTATGTTGAAGCAGTATGTTCCAGCTGTGCATATTTGTGTACCTGCAGCTTCCTTATCACATCATGATCCATGATTTCAAAGCAGCTTGACTTGCCTCCTTACATCTGTAATCCTGTGGGAGGTGTACTAAGCCTCTTTAAATCATCAGTTGCTAGAACTAACAAGGCTAACCTTGAGCAGGAAGAACTCGAGTCCTTTCAGGCACCTTCTGCTGTTTTGGCTTGTGTTGATAGCCAGCAGGTTACATTCAGATTACATTCTTGAATGGAAAAATTATTCTTCATGTCTTCATTCCTCACTGAGATTTAGTAGAAAGGTGGGTTATTATAGTGATAGTCTTGATCAGGTACAGATGAACAGCCCCCTTTGCTGATGAAGAGCTGGGGGGCACATGCATAGCTGTGTTGTTTGGTACTGAACTAGGATCTCTCCCCTGAAAGGAGTTCTGTGAACTGTCTATCTTCAGCCAAGAAAAAAAAAGGCAAATTACTTATAGAAGCTCAGAAGAGGGAGCTGGCTGCTGCTTCGTCACACAAAGAGTGGATGCACAGGGAGGGGAGCAGCGTTCATTCTTTTCCTGGTTGAAAGCTATGAGCAGAGAATTTATCCACAGCTGCTTCTGACAGAAGCAAGCACAGGGATTTTCTCACTGTACGTGGAGGAAGGTGGCTGATGTACTGTCAGAGCTTTGGTGCAGCTCGACATGATGCAAACAGTCCTAGTTCCAGTGTACATGAGTTAAAGATGTTCATTCATTAAAGAATGGGCATTCTTACAGCAATACCTGCATTGCCGTAAGGGCCCAGCCAACAGCATTTCTTGGGCAACCTTCTTGTACTGGCTGGGACTGGTTCCTGCAGACTGTCCTGTTCTGTGAAGCAGTAAGGTTATGTGCTTTGGACTTCAAAGTAGCCATGGCCTTTGTCAGTGCATTTCTGCCTCCTACACATGACTATCCTTGGCACAGCATGTGAACTAAAGGAGCAGAGTTGATTATCACAGCTTCAGATGGTTTCATTCTCAGCTCCAAGATGTTAACTTTCTGGAACTTTGTGCCTCCTTTTGTTTTACAGAGAAACGTGAAAATGTCATGCATGTGCTGCCCCTTCACGGAGGCCACCTGGGATTTTTTGAGGGGTCTGTACTATTCCCAGAACCTCTTACCTGGATGGATAAGCTTGTGGTACAGTATGCCAATGCCATCTGCCAGTGGGAGAAGACAAAGTCTCACTGCTCGGACACAGAGCAGGCTGTATCTGGCCAGGAGTAATTGACCCAAAGACTCTGGATCACTTCAGTATATCTCCCCTTTTAGGAACATCTTGTTCCCTCACCTGCTGCTTCAGGTTTCCATTCTCCTTGATATCCTATGGCTGGGGTTTGATCACAATGTTTTCTTCCAAAGTGGAGTTAAAGCAGAGGTTAATATCTGGTCAGAGCATCTTTGCGTATATAGTCACTTGGGTTTGTAGTTTACTGCTCTGCTTGAAGAAATTAGGTGGCTGACTGAGACTTGTTACAGGGTTATTGAGCTTAAAGACTGCTTGCTTTAATATAGCAGAAGTTTCAAATGTCAAAATCTCTTCACCTGCTGGTCAAAAACTTGATCTGCAGCATTTGTTTAGGTGTAGATGACAGGGTAACTATGACTCTGTTCTCCTCTGTCCCAGTGCTGGAAAAACCCTGTACCAAGCCACAAGCGGGTGAGTGGTTCAGTCTGTAAGCCACTAAAATGTGGCTTGGAACAACAGATGCTTGACTACAAGTGGTGTTCCAGCCTTGCACCATCTCAAGGGAAGCCTTTTGCTTCCTAGGAACACACACAAGTGAATCAGTTTAAAAATACTTAACTTTTCCATGCTTCAGCTATCTGTGTATTGGGGTGTCTTTATGCTGGGACTTCAAGTAGAGAAAAGCTGCAGGCTGATAATACCAGTTAATGTTTCTATGTAAACATGTTCTCACACCAAGACCAGATCAGTCACCTTCTTGTCATCTTTGCCTCTCTTTAAATGTAGTCATCTTTTTAGTACTGGATTTTTTGTTTGACCCAGGGCTTTTTAAAGCTGGCTCTGGCTTCCAAATGGAAACCGGAGATTAAGAATCTGCAGGATCTTTCTGTGAGCTCAATCTGTTTTTAAGAATATTTCGTAGAGAATTATGTACTCTGTTAGGGATTAATTTGTTGGGGAGGAAGGTATCTATTTAGATTTACTCCCCTTATGTCAGGGTAAATCATAGCAAAATTCTTCCCCTTAGCTTTCAAAGCATCGAATGGTTTTCAGACACGACTTGCCTTACAGTTGATGGAGAACTGGATGTCTCTAGCCCTGTGCAACTAAAATGATATTTTTGCATGGCTAACTACTTCCATATCTATGTAAACGCTGTAGGATTACTGGTTCCAGTAAGCCACTGGGCTCTTCCTCACTTGAATTCCTTTTCCACACCCAGACCTCCTCTTCTAGTTTTAATGTGCAAAAGCTGTTTGCAGGAAAGATGCCTACTCACTTGTGCTTTTCCCTCAAGTGGCTGTTATGGTCTGTGCCAAGATGGTTATTAAAGACCCTAGTCTATCCCCTGGAAGGAAAGTTGTCCCATGACAATCTGGAGACTGAAACTTTGTGGTCAAAATCTTTTTTTTTTTTTACTGTTTGTTCTGTCAATAATGTAGTCTCATTAATCCATCCTTAGGACTTCTTTATCACAGTGTCAGTGAAGTACTCTTCCTGTCACACTTCCCACATCAATTAGCACTTTATTGCTTCAGCCTTGGTCGGTGTTCCAGGCACTTTAGTTTATAGCTTAAGGGTGAAACAAGCTGCAAGACTTCAGTCTGGTAATATAGGGGAACGAGCCTTCTGGACTGCCCTGTCCCTGAACTTCAGTAGGTTGGAGAAGTGGGGTTTTGTTTTAATAAAGCAATAATTAACTATTGTAGCAAAGATGCATTATCATATCAGGAAATTCCTTTCGTTTGCCTTAGGCCAGACACCTTGGCCTGTTACAATGAACTGTGGATATCTGCACATTCTCCTTGTTAGTAAATCCAGGTTTCCTTTTTTTCATCAAAGAAAAGATGTGACCAAGTAAAGCTATAGCAAGACTTGGCCATGCTTGTGGCTGTTCCTTAAGAACTATTTTAGGGCATCAGTTAGCAAGGATATTCTTAGCTGATGGGTATCTTGTCTTTCTATGTTGTTATCCTCTTACTCATACTGCATCTGTATATCACTAAAATCTGTCATAAAAGACATTTCAGATTTTTGCTTAAGTAGCTGTTCATGTAATATTCATTGGATATGACTTCAATATCTTCTCGCTTCAACAGAAGTAGAGTGTAAACAACACTTGTACGCACCAAATAGATACAGTATAAATTTAGGTGTGTAGGGGGATATGGTTTTTATCTCCAGTGGTTACAACTTTAGAAGTGTTTCAACTTTCATAGTATACTACAGCTGTAGCTTACACAGTTTGTGGCTGTCTGCCTTGAGGAAACAAAACCGCCCTTCCCGTGCTTCATGTGTCCTTCCTCAATCCAGCTTTACTGTGCTGAGATGAGTATGAACTTCAGACAGCTCTAGAGGAGCAGAAGCTGTCCTTGGTACCAATACTGCTGTTGAAATGAAGAGCCCATCGTATGACCCAACATGTGGGTACCTATGAAAGAAAGGTCAGTGTGTGTCTGACCTCCTTCGAGAGCAAAACATCTGCCTTCCTCAACTTGAGAGCCTTATCAAAAGCAGGGGTGTTCTGCCCATCTCCCCAGGCGGCTGAAGCTCTGCCTTCCTGCCCAGGACCCCAGACTGGCAGAACAGTTCCGTTGTTGACTGGCCCAGAATGTGAAAGTCAGGAGGGTGAGAACTGGCTTGGTACTGTCTGGGAAGGTTAATGCTGAGGCAAAGCAAAAAGCCTCTGCTTTTTGGCCAAGTCATGCCAGTCCCTCTGAAGGTGGAGCTTTGTCCTGAGCAGCTTTTTCTTGGAAAAAATTTTCTTCCGTTTTGTAAAGGTGACCATTCTTGATGGACCAGGCTTTCAAAGGGGTTTTTCTGTTTCTGAGGTATGAGGAAGCTACCTTCTTATCAAATGTACCTTCATTTCAAACTGATTTCACTACAGCAGATGGCTAGTCGATCAATGACCCGTTTTTAAGCAAGTCTCCTAAAATGAGGTGAGCAACTGGGTAATTCTGAAAGCAGCAGGAGCTGTAGCTTTGTCTAATTAGAGATTTTGCTTTAAAGTTGGAGGGTCTTTTCAAGAATACTCCTTCCTGCCCTGCAACCCAGCCTTCATACTTCAGAAGTGCTGATGCTGTGCACTTTCTGAAACTCTCAACTGCAGAAGTAATATGGGTATCTGTCTTGCTTCTTTGACCTGTTTTTGCATCTTGCATCTGAACTTGCATCTACAGCGGTTCAAACCACTTGTGACTTGACCAACTAATTCTAGCCTGATTGGGGAAGAGCAGCTTTTGTCAGTGGCTTGTTTGTGCAAGGCTTCTGAAGCCTGAGGTTCAGCTTACTAAGCTTGTTGTAGGTGGAAGCAGTGAAAAATCTATTCTCCCCATCCCACCCAATTTGCTACTTTCAAAGCAAGACTCATGGTGTCAGACTTGCAGCAGTAACTTAAAGAGATCTTGGGGAAGTGGGAGAGGAGAAAGTTAAGCTGCAGTACATGTTACCTAAAGGGAATCCTGTATTAAATCTTGCTGCTGACAGTGACTGGCAACTGATACCTAGTGCCAGTGCCCCAAGATGCATGGGACTTTGTCCAATCTTAATCTGAAATACTCTTCTCTCCCAAAATAAGGCAATACTAGTCTTGTGATGTGGACAGGTGGCCTTCATTTGCCCAGTGAACTCAACCTTAAATGCAATCTGAATTTTTAAGTCTTAGAGGCGAAGTCGTCTTTTTCATCTCTTGTCAAGACACATGAGGTTGTTGAAGTGTGCATTTCTATATTATTACAGTGTAGTCTGATAGTGCAGTTCAAGACTACAGCATGATGAATCTGTCGTGTGCTCTGTTTAGTTTCAAACTGGGGTTAGAAAAAGCATTAGCAGAGCTCTTCCACAGGTAGTCTCGTGTGGTATACGCACCTCTCCCATCACTGGATGTAAGTAGCACTTGAACATAAACCCTAAGGACTCTCTCAATCGGATAGCAAGTTGCAGAACTATTACTGTTTGGTTAGGCTGGTCTAACCATCACCTCAGTGTCTGGAGAGATCTGAAGCTTGTAGGTGAGAAGCTGGGACTCGCTCTTACTGAACACAAGGAACTTGCAGCTTCCACTACATCAGATCTGCCAGCATTTTTAATGGTCCCTTGGGTAGCTTCTAAATTGAAGGTGTTTTCAGATGGGTCTGACAGTGTTGTAGTTGCACTGTAACTTCCCTGCAATCTTTTCCTAAGTGTTTTTCTGCAGTTCCTGTTTATGAAGATCTAGGTTACAAAGACAGGGCATTAAGCAAAGATGTTGGGAACTATTGGCTTAAGTACTGAATTTAGCCAAGCTTACCTGTGTGTCCTCTGTCCTGGGTCTGTCACAAGTTCCTAGACCACCGCCCTTTGACACGTGGTGCCTTGCCCTTTTTCTCCTCCTCCCTTGACATCAGCATATCTAGAGACTTCAGTAACAGCTCTGTCAGAGCTTTTGGGGCTTTGCTTTTTGGTAAATGAGTTTTCAGACACTAAGTAGTGAGACAACTCTGGCAATGTACACCGTACAAGTGTGCTGACTTAAAGGACCTTTGTGGGCAGCCTACAACTAGCTACAGTCTATTTTAAGGCTTAAAATTTATATAAGCAGTGGATCATTTTCAGCTCTCTGCTCCTTTAGCAGTAGGGATTGAGTCATAGAAGGAGGGTTTGCTTTGCTTAATATGTGACTTGTTACCTTACAATCCCAAAGTTCTTATGTCTATTAACTCTCCAGCAGCGTAGCTGGAGGTAATTGCTGAAGTGACTACATCTCAAAAGAAAAAGCAGAGAGTAGCAACTTCAGGATTTAATTGCCAAACAGTTTAGTCACCTGAATTGCTTCCAAGTTTTTTGAGAAATATTATGCCTGTCTGAAGCTTCTTGAAAAAGGCTGTGAAGAATTTCAATGAGACCAGAAAAGGCCCTAGCCTTGTGCTGCATGTGTAAGTCATTTGTTGTGAAGAGCATCTTGTTTCTGGTTTGAGTCTTGCTCCATGCGTCCTTATTCCTTTGGCGGATCTGTTGGTTGGGTAGGTCCTGGAGCCACAGTGACTCAAAGCAGTGTCTCCTTCATGGCTTCTAGGTGGAAAGCAAACAGCTCTTCTTAGTGTGAGGAGTTTCTGAGTTTTCTCAGAGCTTAGAATGCCTCAGAGCAACACCGCCCCAAGGAAGGGGTGCCTTGTAACTGTACCCTTATTGCTGGGAGTGTCTGTTACACTAGCCTGGACTTTCTCTGCTGTTGGGGGAGCTTAGGCACAAGTGCCATCAGTGAGTCAAAGCAGTTGCCAGCTTTCCATGCTGTGGTGGAAGGGTTTCCAGGATTACCCTGAACCGTTGCATTCTGAACATCTGTATTCTTGGTTTTGCTAGTTAATCAATGGACACAAACACTGCAATCCAGGGCAGCATTTATCAGGTTGGATCTGCTAGTATTGAACAGGCTTTTCCAAGTCTCTCTGACACTCTCCAAAAGCTCCAGCCCTGCACCCGCTAAAGGCCATGTCCTTCCTTCTCACCAAATGGCCTTGCCTAACCCAGGCAGTTTTAATGCCAGTAAGGATCCTGATCCCACAAGGTGGCTCTACACAAAGCCTTTTTGCTTTTGTCTGAATGACAAGCTTGCATTGTCTCTCTCTGGTCATGCAAGAGCTTTGATTAGATACAGAACTTTCTTCTAGGATCTCCACTAAGCTCTACTGGGATGCTGACCCTTTTCCTGGCTCCTGCCAACTGGGAAGTCTTAAAAAAAAAAAAAAGCCAAACAAAACCCACTTGTATTTGATATAACCAAACCCTACTGCTTAGCCCAAGTCAGCAGCTTTCCAAAGGAGCACATTTTCTTATTGTGTTACTTGACTGCTTGACCGTAATTCCCAGTGACAGATTACTAGGCATTCTTCTTGAGAAAGCATAACCTCTTTCTCTGAAAATCCCAAGCTGAAGAGGTGAGTGGAGACCTCAGGAAGAACAGACTTGTGCCCTTCTTGTTTTGCCTGTGCAGGTGTGTTAGAACAGGCTGAGTGATTTCTAATATTCTTGGTGAGCAGTTTGCTATGAAAATATCTTCAAATTGGCAGAATTGTACTCTGGAACCATCTCTAAATGCTGCCCTGAAGAAAAGCTTGTATACTGAGACACCTTCCCCGCTGCCATGTTCTGAGTCAGATCCTCTGGAGCTGACAGCTGCAGGGGAGATGATTTGCAACTAGCAATGCAATTTTTCTATATCTGCTGATGTTTACCTTTAAAATTATATATATAAATATATATAAAACAGTGTCTTTGATTTTTTTCTTTAATTTTTGTTCTTCTGTGTGGTATAAAATGGAGGTCACTGCAAAACAAAATGTAATTTTGTTATCTTTGATTCTGTGGGATTTCTTTATTTAAAAATAAAGGACTTATTGAAGTCAGTGCTACATGTAGTGACTGTGTGCAGTGTTATTGGGTGATGAAGTCCAGCTGTCACTCTCGACAGGCAAAGCAGCTATGCCTTCTTACTCACTTCCTCTGCAGTGGGGAGAGAGTCAGCTGATGTGGGCATATATTGGGCCAACAAGGTAATATTGATTAAAATGCCACTGGATATCTGAACATGTTCCCTCAGTTATGAGATTTGGATTAGCTAAAGGAGGAACAAGAGCAATCCTTTAGCCCCAGCCCTTGTGTGTGAATTAGTATTAGATGGTAGTTTCTGTTCACTAGTGCTGTCTAAACCAAGACTGCCTTGGGGAAAGGCTGTCCTTATATCCCTGTGGTATACACCAACGCAGGAGCTGGCTTGCTGCTCCCTGACTTCCAGACAGGACAACCTTTGTCAGTAACTCCTGTTTCATGAACTCTGGTGTTGCCTCTATGTTTTGACCCACTAGTTGGCTGTTCTAGTGGTAAATGCAAGGGCTCTGATTGTTCTAGGAAATGTGAATGACCCCCTCTTGAGGGAGAAACCTCAAGCTTGCACTCTTCTCCTTCCATACTTCTGGGGTGGGGAGGACAAGAGGGGTGGCAGTGTTGGGGGCATGTCTTCTCTGCCTTTCACTCCTTTCAGCAGTTGCAGCTTCTGAGCCCACCTCTCAAAAACCCCACTGAAAGCTGAAGTCAGTGTCAAGTAAATAAACGGGAAGACTGCACAGGGGCTGTATGTGACAACACATGGATGGTGGGCCAGCCCCTGCCACCACTGTCATCTCCAGCTGGAGCCTTCCTCCACCTCTGTTGTGTTCCAGAGAACAGAACAAGGACAGAGCTGCTACAAAAAGCTTCCAGGGAGAAGTCAGCATTAACAATTCCTGCTGTGTGTATATATATATATAGCAGGAGCATCTAACAAGTGCCCTGGCTCTCACGTCTGCTGGGGCTGGGCTTGGTGGCTAAGCATGGGGTATCTAGCAGGCTCTTGAGCTAAGGAACGTGTGGCTTTCTTGGCAGTTGACAGAGGCTGGCGGCTCAGCCTTCCCTAAGGCTTGGGGAGTGAGCTGGGGGGGGCACTTTATCTTCTTCCCCCCCTTTCTCCCTTGCAGCATGTGACACAAGCCCTAGTGATGCTCCAGTCTTTCTTAGTTACTTTTTGTCTTATGGCCAAGAGAGGTCCTTGATGCCTCTCTGCTGGAGAATGGAGATGGCATCCGCTTAAAAAAACTGAATGCCTGTCCTGAAAATGGTGAAGAAGGGCTATTTTTGCTGGTGGACAAGAGCAGATTGTGGCAATCCTGTATCGGCCCCCAGGTTCTCCCAGGACCACTAGGTCACTGGCTAGAGGACTCCTCTAGAGCCAGACCTATAGCTGTGCCAGGACTAAGACCTGAAGTAGGGCTTAGCTGTGGCCCTTCCTGCAGCGTGTGGAAAGACTCTCCTCTGGGATGACTTTCCTGCAGCGTGCAGTAAAGCTTTTGGCTCATGTGTCTCTGCAGAAATCATCAGAGTGAGTGGAGTTCCTAATCTTTCAGCGGCTGATGGGGGAAAAAAAAAAAATACAACAGCATCTCTGGCTGGGACACTTTGATATCTAAGGAGTTAACCACTTGTTTGAGCCCAGGGCATAGAAAAGCCCTGCTAAAAGCACTACTTGACTGACACTAAGAGCTCAATGGTGTGTGGTTTTTAACTACAGACCAAGTGAGACAGATGTGGAGGGTAACTGGGACTGGCGAGCTGTTGGGGCAGCTGGGCTGGGCCAGGACCGTTGCTGCTGTTTCCCTGTAATGAGAATTGCTCTGTGGGAGGCAGTGTTTCGGGCTCCATCTCTAGTTTATTGCCCATTGCGATTTAGCTGTTAGATCTACTTCAAAACTCCTTCCTGGCTTGGTCAGAGTCACTCTGGGGTGAAGCTGAGGCTGGCATGGATTGCGCTCCCTGCTCTGTTTGCTGTGCTGTTCTCTGTCTCACCATCAAAGCAAGCTACTGGCTGACAGTTTGTCCCAGCAGTAGTGAGCAGCCACAGGGACCTCCCAAGAGCTCTGGCTGTCCCAGCCCAAGTCCCAGAGGCAGCAGTGTGGTGCTCCCGTCTGTGCGTATGGGTTTTTTTTTTGTCTTTCTCTGTTTTTCTAAGTGAGCTGCAGTTGCTCTGTCTCCCAAGCAAGCTGTGCTGTTACGTTTGCAGTGGCCTGATGGTTGTAGAGTTGTCACACATGGTTTCCTTAGGATGGCTCCAGATGCTTCCTGGCCCCGTGAAGAGCACTGCACAGTAAGGAGCCGAACGCAGCAGAGGTGCCTTTCGCTCTCCCTCTGAGCTCTCACACAAGGTTGGTGCAGCCCCGGGCTGGGACTCACCATGTGTGGACCAGCCACCGTGCTGCTGAGGCTGGAGAAAACAGATTTAACCCCAGTCGCCTCTGCCCAGACAGGCCCCATCCTCCCCGCAGCTTTGGAGCCGACGTCCTGTTTGGTTTGAGCCTGAGCCAGTGCCCTGATGAATGCGGCTCTTGTCAGCACCCTCCACTTCAGCCAGCTCCGGGTGGGGGTCTGGTCCTCTGCTTGGCTGATGAAAGGCACCCGTGTGTAGGTGCAGAGCTGGGAGGGAGGGAGGGAGGGGAGATGGGGCACGCTGCGGGACCAGCTTGACAGAGAAAGTGGTAACCTGGGCAGAGACCAGTGCCTTGCTCTTCTCTGAGCCCTACTGCTCACCAAGGGAGGAGAAGACAGTCTGGAAACAGGTATCCGATTACCTCCTCCTCGGAGGAGATGCCTGGTTCATGAACCAGAACAGACCGCCTTCCCTGGGACACAGCTACTTCTGCCTCCCTCCTCCCCACTCCAGTCCTGCGGACTCCACATTAGCAAAGGCTAATTAGCATCAGGCACAGCTCGTTTGCCAGGTGAGGACCCTCCTCTGCCCTCCGTGGTGGCTTTTGGTGGGGCTTACCTGACTGAGCTCCCTCTCACGGTGCAATGCTAGGAGAAAAAGCTGTGCTGAGACGTTTTAAGGATTTAGGAGGGTATATTCTGCTTGTCTTTCACTGTCCTGTGGCTAAAGCCCATCTCCTACTCTTAGTGGCTGCTGCAGCCTCTGTTCCTCCTCCCTGCCTGCCTGGCTGAGCAGGAATTAGGCAGAGCCAGCTCCACCTGGGTCCCTGTTTGGGTTCTTGTTTGAATCTTTTGGGCTGTTTTCTCTTTCCTGGTTAGAGCAGATGACTGACAATGGGGGGTCCTTGCTCGGGCAGGGGTGGGGCTTGTTCTGGGATGCATGGGGGATGGAGACAGCCGGTTCCTTGGCCCCTGTGCCAAAGGGCAGTCAATGATGGGGGGGACAGGGGTCTCCTACCAAGCGCTGACACTCCTGGCCTCCTTACAACCAGCAGCGCAGCCAGCGCCTGTGCCCAAAAAGCTGCACCCCTGTTCCTTGCCACATGCCCCAAGGGACCCCAGAGCTCTGCTGTTAAACACTTTATTTCTCCCTTGCTGTAGCCCTCCCTTCCCGGAGCAGACACTGTCCTGTCCTCCCACCACAGCTCTAGGGCATGCTGCAGGAGAGGGCTGGTGACCTCCTTTCTCTGCTGGCTCCTGAGGGAAGGATGCTCTGCCTGGGAGGGACAGAGCTGCCGGGCAGCCCGCTGCCAGATTTGGGGAGGGGAGGGACAGGCATGGAGCAACGCGCCCAGAGTGCCTCATCACGAGCAGTCATTCAACCAAAGCTACGGTAAGGAGGTGGTTGGGGTTAGAGGGCCACCTCTGATCCTATTGTACAGGGGAGGAGGAGCAGACCCCAGTTTAGAGAGCCGTGTCTTCAGCCTCGATGCGGGGCCCAAAGAGCTTCTCTGCAGTTGCTTTGCCATCGTACTTGGGCAGGTTGCCACCAAAGTCTGCTGGCAAGATGTCGGCGTCGATCTCCTGGTAGAAGGACTCCAGCTCCTCTCCGTGCACAAAGACCTGGAGGGAGATAGGAGCGACCCTCAGCAGAGGACCAGGGCGACTCTTCCCTGCTGCTCTGTTTCACCCAGGGACGTGTCTCTGCCTCCGGGTCCCTTTCCCACACTCACCCTCTCCAGCAGTTTGCTCTTGAGGAATGGTTTGACCACGTTGTAGGTGGTGGTGAAGTACCAAGGCTGGTGGATGAAGTGGACGGCCTTGAACCGCGCTGGGAAGGAGTCCTAGGATCCCAAACCCAGACATGGATGGTTACAGAGGGTGCTGGCCACATGAAGCCAGGCGGGCAGCAATGGACACCCTGGCACTGCCGTGGCTCCCCTCGCCCAATCTCCCCTTCTCTCTTTGATGGCCCCTTTTTTGCTCTGACCCAGAGGATCAGCCGTCCCAGCCCCAGGAGTACCAGGGAAGCTGAAGAGCCTCCCAGATGGTTCATTGCTCCCACTACACAAGAAGGACCGCATCCCTCTGGTCCTCCTTCCCTGGAGAGAGCCAAGTTTCTTTGGCAGAAATCCTGGAGTGCCTGTCGGTCTCCATCCAGCCTGGACCAGGCTGGGCTGAGAGGGTGGTGAGGAAAGGCCTCCAGGCCATGCCGCAGGATGCTGCAAGGAGTGGTGGTACTGCTTCTGGTTGGGCTTTTGAGAGGACAGGGACCTGGGGCTGGAAAAACAGGATCCATCTTGCAGGATTAAGCCAATTAGCTGGCAAGGGAAGGAGCATGTGACGGGGAACAGCCTCTCCACGATGCTTTCTGCTGGTGTCAGCGTGGTGGAAATCGCAAACCCTGCTAGCCCTGCCTGCTCCTTTCCCTGAGCTCTCTATTCCCCCAGGACCTGCTCTGCCACTGCTGGGCGCAGACTTTGCCACCTCACCTGCAGCATGTCCACCATTTTCTTGAGCTCAGAGGGTTTGATCCCTGACGCCTGCTGCATGGTGAAGCCCTTGAAGTTCTCAATGATGCAGAACCCATTGATCTGGGTCTCTTCGTTTTCCAGCAGCTTCTCCAAGATAACGCAATAGGCACGAAGGATCTGATGGAGAGGAGAGACAGCAGGTCTGGTATTAGGTCTCACCTCCCATAGACCCCAGGAGGTTCCTGGGAAGAGTCCCATGGAGCATTAGCCAGGGTCTGCTTGACTCCGGCTTGCTTGTCACAGCCAGCCCCAGGACTTCAGAGCAGGGAGGGCATTTCGGGGGATGCTCAACAACCACCACGTTCCCCTTTCAAGTCGGGTGCATCTCAGATCTGGATCAATGATATGCTGAGACCAAATTCAGAGCTGAGCAGAAAAAGGAGCTGGGAGAAGTTGTGAGTTACAATGCCTGGAGACCTCTTTGCCAAGAAGCCCTTTCCGTGCCCTGTGCCTCAGTTTCCTCCTCTGCCCTGCAGGTCCCTCCTTTCTAAAGCACCTTGATTTAATGGCATGGTGCCTTTCTTCACCCTGTGTTACCTGGGCTGGGGGATGCACACCCCGAATTTGGCCTGCACCTTGCACCGCATCAGGGTGCAAAGGAAAGGGAACCCTTTCGGATGGACCATGCTCTCCCAAGCTCCCTGGAAGGATAAATTCAAAGGGCTACAGATTTGCCTCAACCTGGATGGCTGGAGGGTGTGTGTGGACATATGTGTATGTGTGTGTAAGGGATGCTGCGTTCAGACGTGCCGAGCGGGACAAGCCCAGGAGCGGGACCACTCTGCTCCGGGAGCGACAGCTGGGCTGGGCTGACCTCATCAAAGGTGATCTCCTCGTAATCCCAGTTCTCGATGTTGAAGAGCATCACCACCCGGCCGTACTTGTCTCTGCTGGCCAGGATGCCGGGGTAGCCGGCTTCGATGGTGCTGCGCACGGCCTCGGGGGTCAGGTTGTCGAAGAGCTCGGGGTACTGCTGGCGGAAGTTCACGTAGCCTGGAGAGAGGCAGAAATCGGGGAGGACAACGGCTGCTCGCCTGGCCTCAGGAAACCAGGGCAGCGCTGGGGAAGCCGCCAGAGACAGGGCAGGCTGGCAATGGTGAGACGTCGGTCCTGAGCCCAAGAGCTGTGGACCAGCTGTGCCCGGGGTCCATATGGGTCAGGTCTTCTCCAGCACAGGGGGTGAGAGGTGCTCAGCCTTGGCCCCAGCACACTCGGTGTTATTCTCCCCATGCCAGGGGCTTCCCACGCCTGCCTTCTCTCCAACACCTCAACGAGCAGATACAGTCATTTCTCCCCTCATCTCCCTTCTCCCCTTCCTCCCCATTTGGGTGACATCCCCCAGCTTCCCTCCCTTGGCACCCTGCGGGCATGAAATAAGGAATCTCGTCCTGGGAAAATGCAGCGAACAAAACAGCTCTTCCGGGAGCCAGCGCTGATAATTACAACTCATTATCCCCCAAGCTGACACAAAGAAGAGCAGAGCCGGAGCCAGGCAGGTCCCTGCCAGTGGCCACCCCCTGGGCTGCCCTCCCGCTCCCCCTCCATCCTTATGGGTCACTCTCAGTGTGGGGAAGGGGTGCCACAAGCCCCCCAGCCTGCCCCCAGACCTCGAGGGGTCCCAGGGGTGTTGAGCCCACCAGGCACCGTGCACAGAAGCATACGGGTGGGTGCAGGATCTGCTCCTTACAGGGGTACATAGGGCATGTATAGGGCATGGGGGTCTCGAGGGGATGCAGCCCAAACCAGCTGGGTTTGCTGCACAAATGAAACAGCCTGCCACCACCAAACACATTTTTTTCCCCATTTTGTCCAGTAAATCAGCAAGAAATGGGACTGTCTTGGCGTTGCAGGATGCCTGGCACCACCCTCATTTATTTCCTTCCCCATTCCAACTCTTTCCTCTGTATCCCAAGCCCCCGGCCCTGCCTTTTTCTATTTATCCTCTCTCCTCATCCGCTTCCCGTGCCAGGGTCCTGCTCTGCTGGCACAGCCCAGACCAGGGGGCTGGAAGGCTCCAGAACGGGGCCGGGAGCTGCTGGTGGATGTGTACCCCCGTCCTCGCCCAGTGTCACAGCCCGGGACCCCTCCCCACCTTTCAGCAGGTCGTAGGCCCTGTGGACGTCGAACTTGCGGGCACGGATGAAGCGGAGGAAGAAGGAGTCGTCCTTCCCCTGCACCTTCTCGGCCACCGCCTTGCACACCTCCTCGCCAGCCGCCCGCTCCTGCACCAGCTCCCGCAGCGCCTTCACCGCCACCTCCTTCTGCTCCTCTGTCTCGTTCAGCTCATCCTTCGCCTGGGGGGGAGCAGGGAGGGGGCCCAGCTCAGTGATGCCCCCCATGCATCCCAAAACACCCCAGGAGTCATTTAGGCACCCAAAAGCCCGGTGGGGTGCAGTGATGCTCACTGCAGCATCCCGGTGCGAGGAGGGCAGGGTGACCCAGGTCCCCTACTCACAGACCCTCTGGAGTAAGCACATCCCCCCCGCAACACAAGAGCCCATCGAGGGTCTCCTCTGACCTCCGAGAAGGAGCAGGTGCCCCTGGCTGTGCCTGCCCCCTGCGGCTGCCCTCACCTTCTGCAGGGTGTGGGGGGGGATCTTCTCACACCTCCCGAAGACGGGGCCATGGTCCTTAGTGGTGAGGTGCTCCAGCTTGGTGCGCAGGGCCTGCTCCTCCTCTGAGACGATGCGGAAGGTGCCCGTCTGGGGGCAAGGAGAGGATGTGGGGTCTCCCCAGCCAGCCCCCCAACTCCCTGCCCCACCGCTGGTCTCCTAGGATGGGGGGGGGCTATGAGGAAGGGCAGAGCCTCCATGCCTGCACCCGAGGAGATGCAATGGGATGGAAATAGGCTGTGTGCCACCCAGGCTCCCTGCCATGGGCTGAGAGCAGCCGGGGGGGCGAGGGGTGCGTGGGGTGTGCCCCATCCCAGCGCTGTGGGGAGGGGATGCTCAGAGCCCGGGGGACAGGGCGGCGCAGGGGCAGTACTCACAACCGCAGACATGTCGTCCTCTGTCCTCCGTCAGCCGCAGGACACTGGGAGAGGGAAGGAGGAATCAGCAGCGGCGGGGATCCCTTCAGCCCCACTGTGCCCCATCCCCTGCCCTTCTTGCTCAGGCAGGGACACCCCAACCGTCCTCAGCTCCATCACATACTGCCTGCATCTCTGCCTGCCTGCCAGAGACTGAGCAGCTTTGAGAAACACCAGGAATGCTTGCAAAAGCAGCTTAAAAACATGGGTATTGATCGTCTGACACCTTCATCCTTTTTTTCTGGCTCGGTCTGTCCGCTGGAGGCTGGGGGCATCTCATGGGGATCCCCAATCCCATGAGCTCACCCAGTGCCATTTCATCTCAGACCATCCTCATACAGGCAGAGGCGAGCGCCCAGCTTTGGCCAGGTGGGCAGCCGGCTCGTGCTTTTACTGCCTTTTGTTTCTACTGCCCCGTTATCCCCAAGGTGTTTCCCAAACCCTCGAGCCCCTGCTGCTCCAGCCCAGAGCCCGTCGCCGGCTGCAAGATTGGACCGTGAGCCTCTCGGCATCTTTCTGACGCCGTCTGGGTGAAACACCTTGTTCCCATGCATGAGGAGGAGGAAGCCTGCCTTCATTCTCCCTCCAGCGCCCAACCCTGCCCCTGCCAGGCCATAGCACCAGCTCTGAGCCCAGGATGTGTGAGGGATGCTTGGCTCCAGTTCAACCACTTCCCAGGGGCATCCTCTTCCCCACCAGCTCCCAGGGAAGGGACAGGCATCCCCTTTTTCCAGGCACTAAAAGCAATCCCAGCCTTGGAGGTGCCAGGTTAAGGGAGGGCTGCATTACGGTCTCCGATGCAAAGTTATTTTGGGTGGAAAAAGTCCCGGGTACTCACCAGGGAAAGGAAAAGCTGAACCGTCGACAGAGGGTCAGTGCACGGGGCAGAGACGGACGCAAGGATGGCGAGGCCAGAGTGGAGCAGGAAGAAAGCCGGGCGAAAGCTTTGTAGAGTCACCGGGTTGAGATTAGACCGTCACAAGGCATCAACTCACTGCAGCTTTGTAATTAAATCAGCATAACCCAGGCAAGAAACCCCATTAAAACATTACAAAAGGCAGCTGAGGAGAGGGAAGGAGGGAGCCGGGGCTCTACTGGCCAGCCGGAGCGTGCGTGGAGGGGTGGGCTGGGATGCCGGACCCGATTAACGAAGTATAAAAGCTTCTCATTGTGTAACTCGCTCATTAGCACGGGGCAGGGGCAGAGGAGGCGATGGGCAGCCTGCCACCCCAGCCCAATCCCCCAGGGTGAGCAGGCCACGTCTCTTCCCCAGCTTCTGCCCCGAAAAGCCTGGCAAGGTCCCACTGTGAATTTGGCCGCGTGGGCAGGGCTGTGGGGACAGGTCCACGGCAGAGGATGCTCCTGGGGCTGGTCCCTCCTGGGGCTCTGCAATGAGGCCACCCAAACCAGCATCCATATGAGGCTACTTTCAGCTTTTAAAATAAAAAAACATGGGCAGATATTTTTTTTTACAAGGCCCCCAAGCGATGGTTGCCTGCTTGCAGCTTTGGGAACTGGAACCCAGTCCACCCCCGGGGTGATGCCGCAGACCTGTGAGGGAGGGGAGCCCCGGGATGCGGCAGGGACCTCACTGAGCCCACACATGGGTGCAGCGGGATGGCAAAATGAGTTTTTTTGGGACATCACAGCATGCTGAAGCCACATTGGGCAGGGGAGCCCTTGCAGCCGTAAGTCTTTTTGGGCCCAGGGTTGCGGGAGCTGGGTGAGGATGCAGTGAGGATGGGGCTGTGCACGGCTCTTTCCCCAAGCCCAGAAGAGCTCGGCCGGGCTCTTACTGTGATGGGGATTTTGGGGAGGTGGTGGGGCCGGCCTAAGCAGCAGAGCAGGACTGAAGGGGCTTACACAAGGCATGTTTAGTAATGCCACCGGGATTTACGGATTTGGTTTCCACAGGGCTGCCCTGCAAACCAACCGAGACCCCACTGCGAGGGAGGGAGGAGGAGGAAGGCACGAGACTCCAGATGAAGGGCAGGGGGGAGCGGGGAGGGAAAACCCGGACCTGTGCCAAGACCCCGAGCGATGCCACCGTGGCCAGGGGCACCACGTGCTGCTCTCCACTGGAGACCTCCCAACCTCCCCGTCCCTTTCCCATGCCAGCCCTGGCGCAAGGCTCAGCTCCCTCCTAGAGCTTGTTGGATGTTTGTCTGCAGCCCAGCTAGCAAGACGGTGTGTGACTGGGGGACATCCTCAGCGTGGGGGCTCCCCAACAGACCCAACGGCCCTGCACGGGGGTGGCAGAGGGGACCTGCGCTCCCCTGGCCACCTGGGCATCCTGGCCATCATGCTCATCGCAGATAAAATAGTTTTGCAGACTCACGTGCAACTCCTGGCATCACCAGGTGGGTGCTTTGTCCTGGGAAAAGGGGTCTTCGAAAGGGGTGGCAGCCCCAAGAGGGACCCACCCCAAGGGGGACCCACCCCAAGGCGCTGTAGCCAGATCCCTTAGGGAAGTTCTCGGCCAGGTCCAGTTATCCCTCTCCCCACTGCCCCTGGCCCCAGGCGAACCCACTCCCCGTCGCTCAGCAGCATCAGCTCCCGCTCCCTGTGAGCATGGGGCTTGTGAAATCTCCCATGCTGTGCTGGCACCGGATCCTCCGGCTAAATCCCGCTGCTTAAAGGCAGGCTAAACCTCCTCGTGCGCCCAAGGCCTCCCCTCGTGCCCGCTGGAATTAAAGGGTTTACTCGAAGGGCTATGCACCCCACGTGGGTGGCACTCGCAGGGGCCGGGTGCTGCTGCTGCTGGGTGGCCCTGAATGGGCAGTTTGTGCCGAGCACCCCAGTGGCCCCCCGGCTGCCCGCCCTGTGTGCCTGCACCCCACGCCGCCTGTACCCCACACCGCCCTGCACCCCACGCCATCCTGCACCTCGTGCTGCTCCCCAAATGCGTGCACACCACACCACCCTGCGCCCCACGTGCCTGCACTCCACACCACCCTGTACCCCACGGTACCCTGCACCCCACGCGTGTGCGTCCCACGCGTGTGCGTCCCACGCTGCCCTGCATCCCACATGCCTGCACCCCGCGGGACTCGAACCCGCGGCCTCCCGGGCGGCCGGGGGAGGCGGGAGCGGCCGGTGGCGGGGAAGGGAAGTGAGCGCTCGGGGGCGGGAGCTGTTGCCCGGGTGACGGGCGGGAACTTCCGGGCGGGAATTTCGGGGTGACGGAGCTGAGGCCCGGGGGGCGGCGGCCGGCGGCAGCGGGTCCCCGGCCGGGCCGGGCGCCTCCGAGGCCCCATGGCCCAGCGCATCCTGGCGCTGGCGGCCGAGGAGGCTCCCGAGCAGCTCCAGGAGGCCCTGCAGAGCCTGGGGGAGGGCGAGGTGCGCGGGTGCCCCGCCGGCTGGGCCCGGGGGCGGGGGGGGGGTGCCGGGCCCTGTCAGACGGGCGGAGGCGGCTTCTCCTCGGGAGGCCTTGGGTGAAGCGCAGCTCACAGCGTCCCCTTCTCTTTGCAGCTGGGCGATATGGTGACAAGGCAGGCCCTGAAGGGGAGGGAGACGGCAGCTTTGCTAAGAGGGATCTTCAAAGGTGGGTGGTCTGTGAGCTGCGCTTTGGGGGGTGGGTGGGGAGGGGGACTGTGGCCCCAGCCCTGCTGATTGCCGGCGGGTTACAGGCTGGCTGGGTGAAGTAAGTGCTCAGCAGCACAAGGAAGCGTCACTTTTGGTAAGAACCAGCCAGTCAGGGCTGTCACAGGGAAACGGGACATCCAAAAGTAGATACGGGAAATGGGAAACCGGACTAATGTATTTCTCATGAACCTGTTGTAAGTGGGCTTTACTTTTGGGAGCCCTTAGGTACCTTGGAGTAGAACTGAGCTGGCCAGCTGAAGCTTAATTGCCAAGCTGATTTTTCTCAACATTTTGACACTTCCTGCTCTCAGGCAGCAGGTTGAATGAACCACAGGGTGTGATAACAGGGTTGGGTGCTTCAGCTATTTTATCCCAGAGATTCTCATTTCCTGTGCTCTGGTTTTTATCTGTTCTGTCAGATAGATAAAATGGAGTTGCAGCCAGGTGACAGTTTAGCCCTGCAAATTTCCTGTTGTTTAGCAACATGTTGCTACTTGCGTAACTTTTTTTCCATTCTTTGTTTTCTTTATTTTCCTGTTACAAGGCTCCCCTTGTTCCCAGCGAAGCGGTGTTCTCAGGAGGCTTCAGGTTTACAAGCACTGTGTCCCGCTAGTGGAGTCAGGGGACCTGCATTTGGGCAAGGTGTCTGAAATCATAGGACTGCTGATGCTGGAGGTAGAAGTTCCTTTGGGCTGGCTTTCCTGGGGTCTGCTGGGTATCATTTCGTATGTAGATTGAGATACTTCACTGGGCCACTGAGGAAAATGAGTTGTCTCCTTTCCATGGATCTGCCCTGGACTAAGTTAGCTGGTGTTGGAATTTGCTGTGTGTGTAAATGTGGTTATCTTTGGATAATTATACTTAGGCTGGAAACTTCAAACCTATAATTACATCAGCTTGATTTACTGCTCTGTTCTGTAAATGACAGCATGACAGTCTTGGGGGTAAATTCCCCTTTTAGGGGAACATTTCACTGTAAGAAATGTTGTCCTTTGCTGGTTTCTGGTGACGGTTTGGACGTGTGTGTGGAATTCTCCTGTGCACTGCCTCAAGCTCTTTCATGTTGTTGTATCTGCTCCCAGGCTCGCCAGCTGCCAGGCCACGCATTGGCTGAGCTTGCCACCCTGTTTGTTGATGTTATTAAAGGCGGCAGCCTGTCTAACGGGAAATCCTTGGAGTTGTTTTCCACTGTTCTCACTGCATTGGCCAGTTCGAAGGAGAGCCTGGCTTATGGGAAAGGTAACCCCTCTCAGTTCCTTCTCCTCAGCCCGTCCTCCCATCCTCTGGAATCGGCTCCTAAAAAACTTGCTTTTTCAGGTGAACTGAATGGGGAAGAGTTTAAGAAACAGCTGATAAACACCCTCTGCTCCAGCAAGTACGTACATCTCTGCCAGCTCCACCATGCTTTAGTCCATTTAAAGATCAGTCAGTGCCTGGTCCTGTTTGGGCCTTTTACAAAATTCCCTGTGATACCCTACAGGTACAGTGGGAGCTAAATCTGCAGTCACTAAGTGTGTCTGTAGCCCCAGCATCCTCTTAGTTACATGGCAAAACTGTGTTTCACGTTGTGCTTTGAAAAAGACATCATGATGAGCTGGACGTTACCGTCTGTATCCTGTTCTATCATCTTTGAATCTGTGCCCTCCGTGGCAGTGTCTTCTCTGCCTGGGAAGGCAAGGGAACACCCTGTTCCCAGATCTTTTAATAGTGTTGCGTGAATTGGTCTCAGGAAGCCCTTGTTTTCATTCCTTTCTTGGTTATTTGTAACTGTGGGGATGGGGGCAGTTTGGAGCATTCTAAGTCTGGATGGTTAGGGTGGTGGTGGTGACTTCTGGTGGAAATTTGGCTTTTAATCTTAATATCAGAACGTGACAGGGAAATGGTGACATTGAATAATTGTGTACGAGGAGGGAAGGGATAAATGATAATTCTGCTTGCTCTCAATTTTCCAACATATTTTTGTTTTACCAGGTGGGATCCTTGGACTGTAATACATCTTGCCAACATGTTCAGGTAATTCCTTTTACCTTCAACATCAACACTTTCTTGTGCCGCAGTCATGCCCACGTCCTATTTCACATGTAGTTTGGGGCAAGTACAGATAGTAGGTCTGACCGTACCAGGCACAGCGCCGTGGATGGTTGAGTCGATGAACTCACATCAGATCCATTTGGATACAAAAAACAGCTGGGCAGGCATGCCTCAGAGACTGGGCATGGCATTGTGTTTTTTCTTCTATGTGTGAGTCAGCCTTGGCAAATTAACAATACATTAATGAACAAGCATAATGCGAAGGAGATCTAAGCACCGAAGGTTAAAGAGTATCCTGGACAGTAGTAGGTTACTGAGGGATCTGTGGCAACTGCTTCTGGTGAGGACTTTGGGAGCATTCGCTGCCTGTCTACTTTAGGACCCTTTGTCTAGTTACGGGTTGAATCTGCTGTGGGATTCTGAAGGAAATTAGTGAAAATGATTAGGCTGCATCTTTGATTCAACAGGGATATTCCACTATCGGCAGAGGAGCTGCAGTTTGTGGTGGAAAAGGTCCTTAGGATGTTCTCCAAATTAGACCTGCAGGAAATTCCCCCTCTGGTCTATCAGCTGCTGCTGCTTTCTGCAAAGGTAAAAGCTCACAGGAGGTGGCCTCCCCCTAAGCATATACCATGAGAAAAAAAAAATGTACAGACTGAGCTGTAGGCTGGATTTTGGTGGGGATTGTGATTGTTCCCAAACTGTGCTGTGGGGAGCAGGACACAGCAGGACATCAGTAGTTTTTTTTTCTCTAACTCTTTCTAGCCTGAAGAAGCTGACTGCTCAGAGAAAGATACAATCTTGATCTTCCTTCTGGGGGAAGAAGGAAACCTTTGGGAAACAAGGGATGAGCGCAGACCTAGCAGACAGCAGAGAGGATTGGGTTTTTGGTCTTTTTTTTTCAAGTTTCTTAAGTGTGGTTTTGCTCACTCTCTGTGGTCTGCATGCTGTAATAATAGCTCATGCAGTATGACTGTCTTCTGGGTTGTAGTCTGACTCGTACTGGAAATGTCTCATCTCTTGTCCTCTTCCTGTAAGCAGAGGCTGCCAATGACATCTCTGCCCTTTGACAGGGTGATCTGGCTCTTTTGCTTGCTTCATTTGTGACCGAGTCAATGCCAAAATGATCCAGTCAAAGACAAATTATATGTGTGTTACAGGAGGTCGTTTGGGTCCACTGGCCAAAAAATGTTAGACTTAAGGTTAGGAGTTTGAAAGCCTCCCTAACTGATTATAACATAAAGGATCCCTTCTAATTAATAACAACTTTAAAAAAAAAAACCAGCTGAGAGCTTCAGCTTCTTCCAACTCTTTGATAAGTGCAGTCAAAAGAAATACACAAACTAAACCAGAGTCACTTCATCTGGAAATGAGCCGCACAGGAGCCCTCCCCCACCTCAGCGATTTATGAAGGGAAATGAAGGATACCATGACATTTGTAATCGGTGTGGGAGTAGTGTGTAGTTCTCTGGGATACTGCAGACCCTGCAGTGGCTTAATGTAATGTCCTGCCTTGCAGGGCAGTAAGAAGACTGTTTTAGAAGGAATCATCGTTTTTTTCAATCAGTTGGATAAGAGACAAAAGGAAGAACAGAGGGTTCCACAGTAAGTTCTCTGTGTCATCCCCTTTCTTTGCTACCTAGGTATTTGTAGTGACCCTGGTCCTGCCCAGGGCTCCTTGAATTTGAATTGTTAAACCTTGTACAAGTACGTCCTCCTTGATACGTAAGAAATTATTTATGCCTTTGGATGGCTTGTTTTTTTTCTGATAAAACTTACAGATCGGTGGACCTTGAGGTAGCCACAATGCCCCTAGACCAGCTCCGCCATGTGGAAGGCACTGTTATTCTCCATATTGTTTCTGTTATCAACCTGGATCAGGACCTAGGGGAGGAACTAATCAAACATCTAAAGGTACGACAAAGATGGAGCAGGCACTGTTCTTGAAAATGTTGAAGGAGGGTTTTTAAAACTTAATTGGTTATCTGTAGAAGGGATTTAATAATTTTTATGATCGTAGTCATGTTCGCTTTAACAAGTGCTATGATATGTTTGAAGAGACATGTCCCTTTCTACACCACAACAGCAGTGTGATACGGGCCTGATAGCTTCCCTGAACTTGCGGGACGCTGCAGTTGAATGTAACAAGCTTTCTGACTGTTGCTTGCTATTTTCTAGACTGAGCAACAGAAGGACCCTGGTAAAGCCCTGTGTCCCTTCAGCGTGGCTCTTTTGCTATCGGTTGCAGTGAAACACAGACTGCAAGAGCAGGTATGTGGGTGATAAGCTTGCGGAGAACTTCCATGGGGATGTACACTGCACTCCTTGTAAAGGAAAGGAAGCATGGTTAGGTCATAGTCCCATCAGAATTAAGCTTAAAATGGTTTCAGGATGCTCGTGGGGAGGCAGTTAGATCATTGGTATGCTGTAGTTTACTGAACACTATTAAAGACCCCAGAGCGGTATCAGAATTTTCCAGAGTTTGATTCCTGTGGGTTGGTATTGTAGGATGAGAAGAAAAGCGATGTCTTCTTTTTTTAATGTTTTGGCTCTGTGGTAGCCACCTGAAGAACATCTGGCAGCAAGTTACCCTCCTTGAGGCACTTAATGAGGTTGGTGTATTTGTCCTGAGAAAGAACTGAGTTAAGATTTTTGGCAGGCTGTACTGGAACTTGTGCTCTGGCCGGTGCTCTTACTGGAACATACCCAAGACTATATAGGTCCCATTTCAAAGATCATTTCCTCACACTCAATGATTTTATGTTTCAGATATTTGATTTCTTGAAAACATCAATCACAAGAAGCTGCAAGGACCTGCAGTTCCTTCAGGCCTCCAAGTTTCTGCAGGATTTGTTTCCTCAGCAATATGATGTAACCACTGTAATTCTGGAAGTGGTGAAAAATAGGTGAGTTGTTGCCACAGGCTGCAGAACGCTCAACGGGCTTTGGGAGGGGGAGAGTTTCAGCCTCGCTAGAATGCTCTGGGGTGCTAAATACTGCTGACCAGGTGCCGGCAGGGAACGGTGTCAAAATCCAAAGTTTTATCCCAGTTTTATATTGGTGGATTAAAAAAAAAAAGCAACAAAATGCAGCTATATAAATCTACCCCCTCTACCTCAGATCTTGGCATCTGGTGGTACAAAGGACTAAACTGATCAGGACCCTATCTGTTTCTTACTGGTAAAGCAGCTGATGGTATGAGTCATGCTGCCGGCTGTAGTTTGTGTTCTGATCAAGGGATGAGTGATAGGTTCACTGTTTTCTTCCCCCACATGGTTAGTCCTTCAATCATCCTGTGGGATGTAGGTCTGTGATTTGTCACCAGTTGTCCTTTAGTTTGATGCGAGGCATTTCTCTTCTGTCTTCCTCTCTGACTTGAAGATCTTAGGATCAGTAGGATGTTTGTGCATCCCGACCGTAGCCTACTGTCACGTTCAGATCAGACCTGAGTGCATGCACATCATTCCCCATAGCGAGGAAACCTTTGGACTGGAAAGGAAGTCTTATGGCTGGAGAAACAGGACTGCAAGACGTGTTGTGCTGAGCACCTGCCCCTCAGCCTAAAGACAGTTATGGGGTTGTGAGGGATGCATCTTCCCTGGCATGATCAAGCATCTCTCACTGCTGCTTTGGACCCTGGAATGACTGCGGAAGATTTTACTTTAGACTGCTCTAACCTAAACCTTTTCCGTGACTAAGTTGTTTCTTTCTTGGTCTGTTTAATGTTTTCTTCAGTGCGTTTGGCTGGGACCACGTTACTCAGGGCCTGGTGGATCTTGGCTTCAGCCTAGTGGAATCGTATGAACCAAAAAAGCCCTTTGGAGGAAAAGGTGCTGATACCACTTATGGTCTTTCAAAAATGCCAGCCCAGCAGGCTTGCAGACTGGGAGCGAGTATCCTGCTAGAAACATTTAAGGTAGCGTATGGTTTGGAGAGGGTTATTTTTTGGGAGGAAGGGAACTCTGTTCATATTCTCTCACGGTAAATGGTGTCAAAACCTTGCCTGCTGTATCCCTCATGAGCGTTTTACAAACAATACTAGATTTAGTCTCCTGTTTGCCCCTGTCCAGCTGAAAGAGGCCATCTTCATAAAGTCCTAATCCTAATCTGTTCCAACTACCACAATATTTGTGTAATCCCTATTACCGTTTCCAAGAAACTGCAGAGAAGGTAGAGAAATTCAGAGGCACAAAGAAAATCTGACAGAGGTGGGATTGAAATCAGCATTGTCACTGAAGTGGTAAATTTGCATCCCACAGAGCATTTGACCCATTATGTTCCGAGTGTACTCTCTGTGTCTCTGATGTGCTGGTTCTGATGGGACTGGGATGAAATCTGAATCGATCTGTGTGAATTTAGCTGAAAGAGGACTTCTGGCAACCAGTCCCAGCTTACCTTTCAGCTCTAGATTTGCTTTGTACTTCACAATGCCTGTGCTCTGATCTATATGAATATCCTAAATTTACGTAGGTTTTGGGTTTTATTTATTTTTCTTTCTCATTTCAGGTTCATGAGCCCATCAGAAGTGATATTCTTGAGCAGGTCCTGAACAGAGTCCTCACAAAAGCAGCGTCTCCTGTCAGCCACTTCATAGGTAACAGGAAAGAGAGAGAAATGTGTCCTGATCTGTGGACACTCAGAACGTAGCTTCTCAGAACAAGTTCCTGCTGAAGTGACCTGAAGCCAAGAAAATCAGTTGTTCCTTCCCCTCTTACTGAGGTGTCGGCTGCATCAGATTACCTTGTATTCATCACAGGTGAAAACATGTTTGCAGGCAGTTGCCATGGAACAGCTGATGCACAGAAAGTTGGTATCCATCAGTCAGTAACTTGTTACACGTTCCTAGCCTTGCCTTCCTCCTTGTCCCTGGGCAGGTGCTTGGGCTGCAGAGATGCCTATGCCGCAGCCTCTTCTCTTATACCTCAGTGCCCTCTGGTGGGGTGAGGCCCTGCAGCCAGGTTGTGAGTGTTTTACGTTTTGTGCCTGCAGCAGAGCTTGGATTTTTGATGCTTATCCTATCATGACCTCTCCGTGTAATGGAAGGGCTTTGATTATTCAGTAATTGTTAGCTCTATAGACATCTTTTGCTCAGACTTTTCTGGCCCCTTGGCAGCAGCTGCTCCTTTTGTCCTTTTATTTTTCAGACTTGCTGTCCAATATTGTTGTGTCTGCTCCTCTTGTGCTTCAGACTTCATCCTCCAAAGTCACGGAGACCTTTGACAATTTGTCCTTTCTGCCCATCGACACAGTGCAAGGGCTCCTCCGGGCAGTACAGGTAAAGCTTTGCATTTCTCCATGAATATCCTTGCTAGTTTAGTTCCAGTGACAGCTCTAGGCCACAATTATATGCATGATCTAATAACCCTCCTCGTAAAACAAACCTTCATACTCTGCTGTAGGTTGTTCGGTGTAGCATGGAACTGTTCTTCAAGCATGGATTTGCATGTGCCCTCTAGCAAAAAGCATATGGTGCGGTCTGGCATGGTACCGAAACTGCTCTGTGCTGACCTTTCATCTGGAAGATGCTCAGATGCTGCACACTGTAAAAAACTAAGTATACAGTGTTTAGCTGAACAGCTGTAGCTGTCACATTGATTTTTCTCCTTCCAAGCTCCGTGTCAGCATTTCTCTTTGCCTGGGCTGAGATATTGCCCTGGTGTTAAACTTTTGCCTGCTTTGTCCAATCTGGGGATAACAATTCTTTTCCCAAACCCTTGCACTGTGTCCTCACTAACCTGCTAAGGTGTCTCACTGCTACAGCTCTCTGGGTTTAATTTTATATTGTTTTAAAATGTTTTGGTTCTCCTACTGTACTGATGACAGTATTGGAAATGCAGGGCCAGATGGGCCCGAGGAAGATGAGCTCATATGCCCCAAGGGCTTGGCATGCCTTAGTGCTTTTCTCTCCAAAGTGTATCTTCCTTTCCAGCCTCTGCTCAAAGTCAGCATGTCAGTGAGGGACTCCCTGATACTTGTTCTCCAAAAAGCTATCTTTTCCAGGTAAGCTGGGAAGGGGGTTCTTTGAAAAGATTTCTACAATTCATTTATGTTTTTGGAGCAGAAGTATTTTTTGTTTGTTTTGACTAAGTGCCTTCTTACTATGTTCTTCCCGTAACTGGATGGTGACATCTCCTACCCCTTTAGCCTAGGACTGTAATACAGTCACAGCTCTACTGAACTGAGACACAAATCCCAACACCCAGCTGAATGGGCTTTGGAAATTCAGACAGCTGTTGGAAACTCCAAATAAGCAGGCAAAATTAAAACCAATTCCAACATGTGTCTATACAGCTGAGTACATCCAGATGCTAGGGAGAGTCTGGAAGGAACCACTGATCAGAATGCTGAGCTGCCACCTTCCCTCTGATCCCTGACAAGGTGGTAGAGAAGCAGGTTTGTTGTCTCGGTAATGCTTTGAGCAAACCACCCTGCTGTCTTCATAATGCTGTGATCGTAGACTGGATTTTGTTGGGCAGTGGCTGCCTGGTTAGGAATACAGAATTCATAATTTAGGATTATTACTCAAGGCAAGGGACTTGGTCTTGGGAAAGACCCAGGGTTTCGGTGAGCAAAGCAAAACACCAGCTTTTTGTGAGGAACTTTCCAACTCTGAGCTCTGTGAGACTCTCCCATTCCAGTTTTCAGGGAACATTTAATGCTTGGGTCTTGGCCTGGGGCTCTCCCTCAGTGTGAGCATTGCAAGGACAGAAAGGAAATTGAACGTTGTGAGAGTGTAGAGCAAGGAAGTTCCCAGCAAACTGCCAAGTTCTTAACTACTTGGGACTGTGCTGCCCTCTTGGGGAATACAGTTCCACTGGGTCCAGTCACTCTGTATTTGTGGACCCTTTTTGATTGCTGAGTTGATCTTGTATTTACTTCTGAGCTTCTTGCTTCCACTTTTCCTTATGCTTCTCTTTTCTCCCCCTGACTCACAGGCAGCTCGATGCTCGTAAAGCTGCGGTTGCTGGCTTTTTGCTTCTGTTAAGAAATTTTAAGATTCTGGGCAGCTTGTCCTCTTCCCAGTGCAGCCAGGTCATTGGTGCCACTCAGGTAAGCGCTGTTCTGCAGTCCCTGGTATGGACATATGAGACAGTCTCATGTCTAATATGCACTGTTTGAAACAACTCGAGTGGAGTATTTCCCCAGAATGGAAATATAACTTCAGTAAGGATTAGTCCTGGAAGGAAAGCTTTGGGAAATGCAATGTGCAAAGAGAAGCTGGCCTAGGGATGTTGCTTTACAGAGTCATTCTCTCTTACAGCACCAGTATTCTGGGGAGCATTTACGCTGCTCCATGATGATGACAAAGAGCCTGGCAGCACACTAAGGACTATTTCAGTGATTGTTCAGGGGCCAGGCCCCTTATCACCTTGCTTCTGTGTTGTGATATTTGAGAATTGTAACCAGTATAATGTGACTAATATTCCCTCTCAGGTCCAGGCAGATGTTCATGCCTGCTATAATTCTGCAGCTAATGAGGCCTTCTGCCTTGAAATCCTGGGCAGCCTGAGGCGATGTTTGAGCCAGCAAGCGGATGTTCGACTCATGTTATACGAGGTAAACACTGTTTCTTCAATCTCCTTTTAAACAGCCACTAGCCCTTCTGTAGTCTGGTTCTACTGTAGCTCCAGGTGAATAACGATCATGTTATTGTAGAAAACAACCTATCATCTCAGTTATGTTCTTCATGGGACACATGTACCAAGGACTATTTTTTTTTTTTCAATCCTTCCGCTTCTTTTTATTTTGGACCATTATAAGCCCAAAGGCACATTGATGTATCTTCCTCATCTTATACATTGCTTAAGAGCAAAAATGCGTCAGTGTCTCTCTTCCTGTGGTGTGACCTAGGGAATGGGAAGCATGTTTGATGCCCAGTGGGGAGTAGTGTTATAACAGGCATTGGGTAGAAGCAGTGCTGCTGGGAGTTAATCATGGGATCCAAAGAAAACCCTGACTGGAGAGTATGAGGAAACTTCCTTAGAGATTGTATCAGGGATCTGTCTTTTCTCTTCTTCCTTTTGCAACTTTCTATAAAGGCTTGTCTGCCCTTTAGATTTCTTTTGGCAAATGGTCTAATATAGAGAGCCATTTTTGGGTGTGTCTCTTAGCTCCTGACATAACCATGGGGTACTAGCTTGAGAAAAGGAAAACTCTTCAGGTCAGAGATTTTGTTTCCTTCTTGACTTGGTTGGGCTGACCTTTGGTGAGCTGCAAGTTTTGGGTGTGTTTGTCAACGTTGCTATAAGACTTGTGCTTGCTTTATCCATCCACTGTTTTCTCTGAAGGATTTTTTGCCTCCTACAGTTTCCCCACTGGCTTGTTTTGCCTTTGAAGCAGGATTTCACAGTTTGAAGTTGGATCTAGTGCTAGCGTTAAATAGCAGTGAAAGTCACTCTGGGCTTGATGCCACCGCTGCTAGGGAGATACAGCTTGTGAGAAGGCCCCTGTGAGGAAACTCATACTCTTTCTGATTCATACCTTCTTTCTGTGGTGCCTTTGCTTTGCCAGGTATGGGGTTTTATACTGAGCACACTGTTACTTCCTCATGGTTCCTTGTGGTGCCAAAGGGTCGTTGCTGTCTTATGACACCAACTTATTACGCATGTGATTCATTTTCTTTGTTGTGTAAGCCAACTTGTCCTTCCTTCCTGTCTTCAGGGTTTTTATGATGTTCTTCGCAGGAACTCCCAGCTGGCCAGCTCTATAATGGAAACGCTCTTGTCCCAGGTAAAGTACTGCTCTGTGGCATGGCTGCAGAGACCCTAAGAATTCTGTACTGCAACCAGTATAGCGCGCAATTCAGGTTAAATATTGGGAAAATAGTTCTCCCTTACACCGGAAACATGTTTAAGTGCTGCAGCACTTCTCTAAGGAGGTGTTCTAATCCCTGCTATACTGGGAGAGCAGACTAGGTAAACGTCTGGAGACTGGTTCATATCCTGTCACAGGGTGGAAGAGAATGGAGCTCTTGGAGCCCTTTCCAACCCTTCAGTTCTGAGATGCTGTGAGAAGTGTGATGCCCAGGGAAGTGCTTTGTGTGTTCCCTGTTCCTTAGCAGTGCACAGCAGTTACCCTCCCATACTTCCCCAAGGATGTGGGCTGACACAGTAATTTTTATTGCTTGTCCTCCCATCGGGAGAATACCCAAGTCCCTGTAGGATCTAGGAGGATTAACTCATCCCCCAACAGTGTTGCTCATGGCAACAACACAATCACATTTCCTCAATCCATTGGACAGGCTGTGCCTTCTTTGAGACAAGTAATTTTCTTCCCTTTAATCATCCGTAGAGTTCATGCTGACTAATTCCAGCTTTCCCATGACAGTATAGGGTCTGAGAAGGGAACATGAACAGAGCCAAGGCAGCTTTTGGGTAGTGGGGGGCACTTAAGGGGAACTTGGTGTAAATGTATAAAATTTTATAGCACCATTATATATAAACTTTCCCTATTCGGTTCTCATCCTATATCAGTACTCAGTGCGTATCTCCTTCCTGTGGTGTGCCAAACAGCCAGGAATTGGTGCAAGCATGGTCTCTCATGGATTTGTTTTAGTGCCGAGTGTAGCCTCCGTAACTGTCTGTGACCTTAGGCCAGGAAGCTGGATGCCATAACAGGGCCAAGCATTCAGTACAGGTGATGGGCAGCAGAAGCAGTTACTCTCCCTCCCTGTTTAAAGAATGGGTAGCACCGCAGGTGAAGTGCAAGTGATGTTGCTTGTTGAGGCAACACAACAGCAAGTGGTCAGATAAACTTGTTTTAGGGCAGTGATGTGTCCTGGCTGAGAGGTACATGAGCAACTCAAGAGGGGATTTTAATTAGTAATAAAGCAGGTGACATGGCTCACGTACATGTACAGTCCCATTATCATAGTGCTAGTTTTTGCTCTGTAGAATGGAGTACAAAGATTATCGTATTCTGTTTTCAAACAACCTAAGAGGCTCAGTTACCAAGTAACTGGTGTTATTTCTTGTTTTCTATGACAGATAAAGCAATATTACTTGCCCCAGCCAGACCTCCTGCCTCCACTGAAACTTGAGGGATGTATTATGGCTCAAGGAGATCAAATCTTTCTGCAGGAACCGCTGGTAAGAGCTATACCGGCTGGCCACAGCTGCAAGCTCGTCTGTTCCATAGCATTTTAGTTGTGCTGCTACATGAGCTGAATACCTTGTGTTTCTTCAGCCTTTTCTAGCCTGGAGCAATTCTTTTAATGACAATAGAGCTGGGCATCTCACCCCTGCCTCAGGCTATCTATTAGAGCTCCCTAGCAAAGTGGTTTGGGGACCTGTGTGAAAAATGCTCTAGGAACAGCGTAGTTCTATTATCCTCTATTGAGCTCACCCTGGGGTTTTTTTTTCCCCTCCTTCAACTTAATTCCACATAAAATAGTCGTGCAGTGTGTGTGTAGCAGAGGGAAGAATCTGCCCTTTGGTTTTGCTCCTTTGAAATTGTTGGAGATGACACCTCAATGATTCATTGGATTTCCAAGGGAACAAATTCAAATTAATCGCTTTGTTTTCCCCTAAGGAAGTTTCCATGCTGTGCTGTAGTAGCACACCCAGGAAGGGAGCAGACACTTCAGCTGGAGTGAGAGCCCTTTTGGAAATTCCCTTGCCATCCTCTTCAGCAGTTGAGGTAGCTGGGTTGAGGGAGCAGTGAGAGTTAAGTCTTTACATCCCATATAGGCAAGCTCAGGCAGACAACATTGTCTGAAGCTAGAACTGGGTAGCTGTGTGTAGGAT
Source organism: Aptenodytes patagonicus (assembly GCF_965638725.1). Classification (NCBI taxonomy): domain Eukaryota; kingdom Metazoa; phylum Chordata; class Aves; order Sphenisciformes; family Spheniscidae; genus Aptenodytes; species Aptenodytes patagonicus. The sequence goes on along the minus strand of NC_134958.1, from coordinate 6,435,790 downwards.
TACAGATCCCCTCATTCTGGGAGTGAATCATATTCTTGAGACACGTGAACCTCTGACGGCAGCTATGGCTCTTTGCATCCAACTGTAATAATCTGGCCTGTGTCCACTTCTGCCGGTGACCTCCAGCTAGAAGGCTGAGTGTGACTGTGTGGCTGCTTCTTTCAGGCCCATCTGCTCTGCTGTATCCAACACTGTCTCGCCTGGTATAAGAGCACTGTGCATCTATGCCAGGGAGCTGAAGATGACGAGGAGGAGGAGGATGTGGGATTTGAGCAAAACTTTGAAGAGATGCTAGAATCTGTGACACGACGCATGATCAAGAGCGAGTTGGAAGACTTTGAACTGGTAAATCAGATTTTCAGTTTGACTCAGTCAAAGACGACACTGAGTTCTTGTCAGGCTTTGAAAAGATTTTTCACTTGTTTCCTTTACCTCTTAGGATAAATCAGCAGATTTTTCTCTGTCTTCCGGTGTCGGTGTAAAGAATAACATCTATGCCATCCAGGTGATGGGAATTTGTGAGGTCCTGATTGAGTACAATTTCAACATAGGGAATTTCAGGTAAAACATCAAATCTTACCCTCCAGCACTAGCTGCGCTATGCTGTGCCTAGCTCTTCGGAGTACAGGACACAGGCTCATTGCAAGCACAGGATAATAGTGCCAACACAGAATCAGAATGATGCTTTCTGAGTGTGTGTGCCTTGTGGCACAGACATTCACAGAACCTTGGGGAGTGTCTTCCTTTTGAATGTCGTGTGTTGTGGGAGATGGGACGTGACATTTTGTAGAAGAGCAGGTCAAGGAGGAATGGATATGGTATACACTGTTAGGGAGGTGGGGAGATGTCATATGTCATGGTTTTATCATTTAGAAAGTGTCATTGTGTAATTTGGCAACCGAAGCTTCAAATGGGAAACTATAAGACTGGATTTTCTCCATTAATGCTTTCTACTACTTTATTGCAGTAAGAACAAGTTTGAGGATGTCCTAGGCTTGTTTACATGTTACAACAAACTCTCTGAAATCCTGAAGGAGAAAGCTGGAAAAAACAAATCTACCTTGGGCAACAAAACTGCACGGAGCTTCCTGTCCATGGGTTTTGTATCTACTCTGCTCACAGCTCTGTTCAGGTGAGAAGCTGTCATACCTGGAGAAGCTTTAAGGCCTGTTCACAAGCTGCTTTTGTGGTGTCTGCATGCTGGCTGTCTTATGCACTGCATACACAGTACAGGCATTTTCATCTCTGTACAAAGCATGCGTGGTAACTGCACTTGTTGTCTGGAGAGCCTCGTAGTCTAGGCAGGAACCATAGCTGTGCAACTCCTGGTATTGACAGACCAGCTTTCCTGGACTTTGCTTATGACTTGTAAGACCTCAGCGAGTCTCTGCTTTTCCAGTCCTGGGTCATTCCCCAGACAACAAACTCCAGTGTTTGAGCTCCAGTCCTCTACGGAACAGAGCCAGACATCAATTCAAACCACGTCTGCTAGTGTATTTGGAAAGGCTGGTGGAACTCTATCCTCCGAGTGTTCTCTACAAGCTACCAAAACAAAGGGTCTTTTCCACCCTGAATTCAGCTAGTGATTTTATTTGTAAATGCATATTTAGATTTTAAATCTTGTGGGCCATCCCCGTGCTTTTTCAGTGCATCCTCAATTCTCTGACGGTGCTCTTGATTCTCCAGGGACAATGCCCAAGGGCATGAGGAGAGCCTAGCGGTTCTGCGCTCCAGCACAGAGTTCCTGCGCTATGCTGTCAGTGTAGCTCTGCAGAAGGTGCAGCAGCTGGAGGAAACAGGACAAACTGATGGACCGGACGGACAAAATCCTGAGAAGATGTTTCAGAACCTCTGCAAAATCACACGGTGAGTCACTGTGGCACGTGAAGACATCAGCCCTAAAAAGCAGCAAGGCATTTTGGGGATTTCTGGTAGGGTTTTGAAAGAAGAATGCAGACTATAACTGTTTCAAACGGCTATTATTACTGGGTTGAGATCATTGCCTTTCTTTTGCTCCTGAGAAATCAAGTGGAGACACTCCAGTTTCTGTGTCAGAGTGAGTGATACAGCTCTAATAACGGTACTTGGCCTGGAAGAACCAAATGCCATCAAACTCTCATTTTCAGCCTCTTTCTGACTTTTGGCTCATCACTCATTGTCACAGAGGAGGTGGGATGGTTACAGGCTGGATTCTTGAGGCCTCTGGAATGCAATGAAGTCAAAATTCACTCCTAGCTACAGTATGAAACAGATGTAGGAGGGACACAAACTTCAGAAAACGTTTGTTTAGGACTTTTGCAAGATGCTTGAAGACATTCATGCATCTAATCCTTTGGAAATCCAAGAATGTTAAGCATCTAAATGTCTTTTGGGATCTAGGTCATATCTGCATGGGGTCTTTTCAGATCCCAGTCAGCAGAGAGCACAAAATGCAAATTACCCGTCATGAATAATGCCCATTTTGTGTCTTGCCCCAAATAACAGAGGCTATTTTTGTTGCAGTCATTAGGACTACATGTGAGCTACATGTTTTGCGTGATTGGACATTGAAATAGAATAAGATCATCTGTGCTGGCGACAGAACTAATGAGAAGAAAGGAGAGGGAACAAAAAAGGGAAGAAGTGGGCTTAGGGGAGCAGGAAAAAGATGTTTGCCTACAAACAGAAAAGTCTCCTTTGGGCCAAACAATTTTGCTTTCTTCAAAGCTTTTCACTTTGCTTTGCCTGCCTTTACCTTTCTGATTTTATTTATATAGAGCCCTATAGAGATATCTGACATTTCACAGATTCAAACTGCCAAGAGAAAAGCTCTTCTTGTCACTGACAGATTTGACACCAGCGGTCGGTGTTTGGGTAGTTTGAGACAGAAGGAAAGCCAGGTGGAAGAAATGAGTGTATAAAGATGGACTTGAAATGGGATTGGAAGCTCCCTTGGCACCTGGAAAGAATTAAATTATTTAGCTTTGCAGGAAGAATGCCGTAGCTGTTTTGCTGACATTGAAACAAGATCTTAAAAATGGATCTCTCCTCCCTCCACTTTCCTATAGGAAAAAGACCTTCCAATTTGCTATATTAAAAATACGATCCTAAGAGCAGAATCTGTGATTAGCCCTGTTCTAGTTCTTGCGCTGTGCAGCCAGCTTTACTGGAGCATGTGATGTTAACTCATCTACCATCCCCTAGGGTTCTGCTTTGGAGGTACACTTCAATTCCCACTGTCGTTGAAGAGTCAGGGAAGAAGAAGGGCAAAAGCATTTCACTTCTGTGCTTGGAAGGTTTGCTGCGGATCTTCAACACGGTGCAGCAGCTGTACGCCGCCAGGATACCCCAGTTTCTACAAGCCCTGGGTAGGCACATGGTACAATTCTGCTCTGGTTTCTAGGCTTTGTGTTCCAGCCCATGTGTGGGCAGTTAGGGACCCAGTGCCCTTTATCCGTAAGTAGGGAGAGGGGTCTGGTCCTTGTCTCTCAGTAACAAGGTGGGCTTAGTAGCATTGATTTTCATGCCAGAGGCAAGTTCCAGAGATATCTTTACCTGCTTTTATAGAGCTCTCAGTCTGTCAGCAGAGGATAGTTGGGGTCTGATACAGCATTCGTCTATTTGAAGTTTGCCTTTAACACATTTTTGTGCTCACCATGGTTTTGCAGTCTGTATTCGTCCTCTAGCTGTGAGCAGTTGCAGTCTTTCCCACTTTTGGAAACAAATCCTGTATTCTGCTCTTGGCATTTAGCTTTTTTCTGCACCTCTCTGTCTCTGCCAGATATTACTGATGGTGACGCAGAAGAAACGGATATTAATGTCACAGAGAAAGCTGCCTTCCAGATCCGACAGTTTCAGGTAAGTACCACTGTGTGCTGCAAATGTTCCAAGGCACTGGTAATTCTGGCAGAAAACGCTGCTAGCTCTCTGTTACTTGACCACAGGATTGAGTATGTGATAGCCACTGTGACACTGATTCACTGGCAGTTCAGAAAAGTTTCTGACCCCTAAGGAAAGCTGCTTCAGGGCGCTGTGCAGAGCTGGATTGAAGTGCACGTGTATTTACAGAGCTATAAGGTCCTTCAGTGCAGCATAAACTTACCTGAGTATTGTAAAAGTCACACTGAATCATATGTGGGCCTCTATGTAAGCACTCATAACAAAAACCAGCACTCACTCTTTAGGAAGAGTCCTCTTTTTATATTCTTTGTCATTCTCCTTGTTGCTGATTCCTTTATCTGCTGCAGCTTCTGGTTATTTGCTTCTTAAAATGGCCCTGCAACAAGCGTGCAAACTCTTTCCTTCCCATGATCAGAGGTCCCTGGTGAACCAGTTCAGCAGTGCTGAAGATGACTTCAACTCCAAGGAAACACAGTCACTCATCACAGTTCTCTCCACTTTGTCCAAACTCCTGGATCCGGCCTCTCAGCAGGTACTTCACAACCTTCAAGGGGTGGCAGGGATGCGTGTAGTAGCCGTTGTGTGGGAAGATTATCAGACTGGGTTGACATCTGAGGGCTTTGACATGTGTGCGTGTTCTGCCTTCTCCTGCAGACCACACCATGCCAAAGTGACAGTTTTAGTACGTTATCAAGCACGCTCCTGTCCAATGCCTGCAAGGACAGTTACGAACAAGTTGTCTTCCCACCCCACTCCTGCACGTTCTGATCCTGCCTTTGGGCACCTGGAGCCTGAATGACTTGCCCGCCTGAGCAGGGACTCCTAACTGAGCCTAGATGTGGTATAGCTTCCCCATGGGAATAGAGCCAAAACCAGCAGACCAGTCCAAACTGGCTGAGTGCCTAATTCCTTCCATGCAAGGAGGCATTTTCTAAAGCGGACTAGAGGTGCCCCAATTTTTACAAGCTAGGGACTGCCCTCAAAGTGTGCCAGAAGTCTGGAGTCATCGTTTACCTTAAATTAAATGGAGCTGTTACTCTGTCCAAGGGAATGTATAGCCATTCCCCTGTCCTGGATCTCAGCTTTTCACTCCTGAGTAGGTTAAGTGACCCTTGTGGAACTTCACAGAGCATGGCTGGGTGCCTTTCTGCCAGAAGGGGACTCTGCTGGTCTCCCTTTGCTGGTTTTTTTGTTTTTTTTTAATTATTATTAGTTTTGTGCTTTGAATTCTGTTTCAAAGCCATAATATCTTTTCTCCCCCTATGCAGTTCCTTCAATTCCTGACTTGGACAGTCAAAATTTGCAAAGAAAATGCTCTCGGTAAGTAAGCTTTGGAGAGCATGTTTAGATGTGATGTGTCAGGTCTGATATTAGACCCTTAGATGCTCTGCTGTTTTCTGTCCTGTTTTTACCTCTTTGTTACAGATATATTCAGGTCCCATTCTGTGGCAGATTGCCGTGACGTTGTTATGGTTATTAGCACAATTATTAGGGAAGAAACTCCATCTCTATAAATATTAGCATTGCTGAAGAAAGAGAAGCCACTTACTTGACTTTTCTCCCTTGTTATTTAGCACATCTGTTGCTCAAATCTGGATTTATACTCTGGAAAGATATTATTCTTGCCAGAGTTTTGTATTGCGCCTCCTCAGTGCTTCTGGTCATCATTTTTCTATGAGCTGAGGGCTCCAGTGTGCCGTACTTCCCCTTGCAGTATTATATGCGATGCCTGATGTCGTAAACTCTGCTTTTGTAACTGCGGTATTTCGATAGGATTTTCACCTACTGTGTATCGTTTCTGGGAATGCAGACTGTTAAATCTGAATCTGAGACTTTCCCTCACTGGATGTCTGATATTCCTAAATAGCTAGGGGAGCTCTGCACCTGGTAATGTGTTGTTTTCTTTTCCCTTCCCCACAGAGGATATCGCTTGCTGCAAGGGTTTGCTGTCTCTGCTCTTCAGCCTCCATGTTCTGTACAAGAGTCCTGTCAGTCTGCTGCGTGAACTCGCACAAGACATCCACGCTTGCCTGGGAGACATAGATCAGGTATGATGCAGAAGCAGCCTAACTCTTCGTCACTTAGTGCTGTCAGGGCAGAATTGAGTGCATCTCCGGCGCAAACTATGTGACAGCAGCTAAAGTTTTACTCACAAGAATTTGTTTTCTCTCCTCCGACCAGGACGTAGAAGTGGAGAGTCGGTCCCATTTCGCCATAGTGAATGCCAAGACCGCAGCCCCTACTGTCTGCGTGAGTCAAAATAGTCTGTATGGAACAACCTGTAGTGTCCAGGGCTACTCTGCTACAAGTGGCTTGTGGATTCCTGTTGTCTCAAACTCCTCCAAAAACCTGTTTTGTTATTGGTGTTTCTGTCTTAGCTGCTGGTTCTGGGTCAGGCGGATAAGGTCCTTGAAGAGGTGGATTGGCTTATCAAGAAACTCACCAGTCTGGGATCAGACACATCAGGTAACAAAAGTGGTCCACTTCTTACTGTTACACCTTTGTCAAAAACAGATGAAGACAGAGAGCAAAAAGATACTTTGGGATTTTGAGGTAGCATCATCTGAGGGCAGGTTAAACTCTCCCTTGAGCTGGTTCCACGTGAACAATGTAAGATAGAGAGTGTTGTCACAAAATCCCTCCAGTGATTATTTTCCCTGTGCCACACTGGTCACAAAGGTGGTCTTTTGTGCCTCCCACCTGCATAACTGGATTCATTAGACACACATTCACCAGGTATTCATCTCTTTATTTTAGAAGACTCTTCTCAGGCATCAAACCAAACCCAGGCTCTGGAGAAAGGTGTAATTCTGCAGCTGGGAACTCTTCTGACAGTTTATCATGAGCTGGTACAGACAGCACTCCCTGCAGGGAGCTGTGTGGACACGCTGCTGAGAAGCCTCAGCAAGACATACGCAATTCTCACCTCCCTCATCAAACATGTGAGTGCTGCTCTGCTGACAGTGGACTGGCTAGGATCTAAAAACTTTTTCCCCATCTGCTACAGCAAGCTCACAGTGACCCCTGGCAGCAGCTACGCTCAGGACTGGGCTGTTGATCTCTTGCAGGAGTTGAGTCCTTATTCTGTTGGCTTTCACGCCCTCAATTTCGTGACCTTTCTGAGCAGTGATATTTGTACCAGTGGAGATAAAGGAAAGCTTCTCTCCAGCTGAATTTGGCTATGCGTAGCTTGGAGTGGCTCTTTCCAGTGTATCTTGTAGGTTCCTCTGTACGCAGCTGTGTGCCACAATGAACGGCACTAGCGGTGTTCTCACAGTGCTCACCAATCCTGCCCTTGCCACTCGTTCCCATCTAAGGCTTGAAGCATCGGACCTGGGGGAAGTGGGCCATGAAAACAGGCCAGTGGAGCTAGTTTGAGACAAGGTGGTGAATACCCCAGAGCTCTCTCACAGCTCTGCAATGCAGATGTGGCATTTGGGATATAGCAAGCCACTGGGGAGGATCGTTCTTGCAAATCCTGCCCTCCCCACTGTGCCATTGGATGAGCTGCTTTGAGACCTGCCTGGAAGTACAGGTTGCGGGATGGGAACAGTGTACCTAGAAGAAACCCTCTCATGTTTTCCTTGCAGTATATCCAAGCTTGCCGCAGCACCTCGAATACGATTCCAGGAAGGCTAGAAAAGCTGGTGAGTGCGAGCGAACTGCTGGAGGAAGTGGGTCATTGCCTTAAGTTAGGAGTAACACCAACCTCTCTGCGTCTTTGCAGGTGAAGCTCTCAGGTTCCCATTTGACCCCACAGTGTTACTCATTCATTACTTACGTACAGGTAAGGCTTAAATTTACTGGCAAAATCAGTGTCAGTCTGTGTGGTCTATCAGCTGCAGTACACGGACACCTTTGGGGATTATTAATCTTCTTGACGTGACTTGAGTTTCTTATAGTTCAAGCTTTACTATGTCAAATAATAGTATAAGACATTTCAGCACCATTGGGACCAAGCATGCTGATTTCTGCTTGAGCAGGGAAGGAAGAGTGTTTGGGGAGCTGGTTTGTAGCTGGTGGGTTTTTTTCCCTCTGTTCATGTGGGGTTTTTTGGATGAGATTAATACTGCTGTTAACCACAATGGCAAATAAAGGTCAACAACACAGCAGTCATCACAGCGTAACATAATGTGGGTGCCAAAGACTGCAGTGCTGAAGATGGGATTTAGCTGCTTGGAGAGGAATTGGGTGCTTGGGCGAGGACCACAGGAATTGTACAACAGACATGGCATATCGGGGAAGGTGTAGTGGTGTGCAGAGCTGCCACTCCTGGGGACTTCTCACACATACGTATTTCTGAATGTATAAATTATGAAATTAGCTTTTTTTTCCTTCTTTTTTTGAGATTAACCCCAATTCCATCCTTCTTGTATCACTACCTTTCCATCATCTAGCTGGCAATGCTGTTAGCTGGCCAGAGCAAAGACTTCTCTGGTCTTAGTTGGCTGGCCTTTCTTCCCTGCTTACCCTCTAATGCCACATCTTTTGGCATCCTCCTTCAGAACATCCACAGTGAGAGCTTAAGCTTTGTAGAAGAGAAGAAAAAGAAGAAGAAGAAAGAGGATGAAGCTGCTGCAGTCTCCACAGTCATGGTAAGATTGACTCACTCTATTAAAACATGGGCTGTATTTGAACTTGGGATCATACCTCAAGGCTTGTGTTACCTGGTGGCTTCTTAAGGATCACCAATGACAAATTGTCATTTGGGCCTTTAAGTAAAAATAAAATTTAATCTACCTTAACTTCAGAGAAAATCTGAAAAAACCCAAAGAAACAAAAAACAACCAAAAAACAACAACAAAAAAACCCACCTTCACTAAATGCAGCCTAAAAGCTCACAGGCATGAAACAAAGGTCGAGTCTGGGTAGTCTGTCTTGTCTGGTATTTTATCATTTGGGGCAAGCTATGAAATTACAGAAATGGGCTAATTTATTGGAACCAATACTGCACTCTGTTTAAGTGTTTCTTAATTTTATCAGTACATTTAAAGATAAAGTAGTGGATTCCACTAAAGTGAGGCAGTTGAGAATGACTGGATGATTTGGTTGGGAGCAAGTGAGCGGGCTGGCAGGTTCCTGATCTTTTATGTCCTTTGTTTGTGTTCCCAGCCAGCATTTCCTCTGTCTCATCAGTTGTCCCAGGCATCCCTGTGATGTTAAGGGTTTAAAAGCCACAAGCATGACCTTCCTAGCTGTTCCCTGAGTGTATGGAAATGGGCTGAAATGCTGCGTGTCCTTTTACCACTCTGTCACCATAGGGAACAAACATCAGTGGTGGTAAATAAACAGGGCAAAAATGTGGTGAAACAGCAATGGGGTCGTGGCCCGGAAGGCGTCTGCTTGTGATGCCTTTGCAGAGCTGGAGCAGAGGAAGTTTTGCTCTGATGGCTCTGAGGCATATCAGGGCTGTGGACTGCAGGCAGAGTGCAAAACAATACATGGGAGAGCCTCACTGCAGAACCGTCGTGGGAGTCAATTTAAAACCAGTAACAAAGCTGGCAAGGCTTGCTGGGGCAGGCCTGGTATGGAGCAAGGCTACTGAAGACGCTTTTCTAAACTGGGAGTGTTGCGGTCTTCCTGTCATGCTACAGCATCATTGTTCACTTCCAAATCTGACCTATCAATCACACTCCTTTCTGCATTTCAGGCCAAGGTGCTTCGGGAGACCAAGCCAATCCCAAACCTGATTTTTGCAATAGAGCAATATGAGAAGTTTCTTATCCATCTCTCCAAGAAATCAAAGGTAATGTAAAGCAGAGCCCTTCTGTGACCTGAACTCGGTGGAACAGTGGGATGAATGGCATGGTGGAAGGCTACTGCTGGTCCACCTTTTAAAGTCTCTATTAATGCTCAAATTAGGAAGGCGTAAGGACCTTGCATCTCTTACAGCCTTTGCCCGAGCTCCTGGCCCAACGCTACTGAATTGCTGTCACGCTGATACCAGCAGGTGTCAATGGCAGTACTGCCTGGGACCTCAACCAGAAACCTCGTATGGTTTCTGGATGAGCAGAAACTTACACACCTAATGCCAGCTTTCCTCACCCCTCTCCCCCAGGCCGTTTCGTAAGCAGGAGAGAAATGTACCATGATGAGGCACTACATGAGAGTGAGAGTAACTGGTAATCACTTGGCTTTTAGGAAAGCATAAATGGGCCACTGGATTGCATGGGGGCAGGTGCTTTTTCACTTACCTTTTGCTTCAATCCTGCATTATTACTGTGATGGACTCGGTCCCAGTTCTGCGCAAAGGACTAGGCAGGGTAGAATACTAAATTAAGATGCTAATGGCGTAATGGTTTCACCTTGGTTGCTGCAGGTGAACTTGATGCAATATATGAAGCTAAGCACCTCCCGGGACTTCCGCATCAACGCATCCATGCTAGACAGCGCGTTGCAGGAGCATAACACAGAGGATGCTGAAAATGAGCCAGACAACGAGCAGGTCAGAACTCATTCAGCTGCTTTTACCGATAGGTTTCCCCCTCTTTTGAGGCCAACTGTATCTGTGAGCTGTGCAGGTATATGTGAAATTAGGACAGTTTGTCTTCCCTGGGTTAGCTCTCACTTTAATACTAAGCTGATACGAAGGAGTGAACAGTTAGTCCGGCTAACATCCCCTACACTCCAGCCCTCTGCCTTGAGTGACCTTTATTTCCATGCACCAATTCTCTGGATCTCCGGTCTTAGGGAAGTGAGACTGCTCGTAAGGCCTTGTTGTTTGCCTCAGCAAGCAGAGAGGTCTATCAGCGTTACCTCTGAGGACCTACTGGCTGGCCAGGATCAGACCTTTGCAGCATGATGCAAAGTGGTTTTGCATCCAGGTTAACTCTTGTAGATAAACAGCTGGCAGGGCAAACTCTGCAAGGCATCATTCTCCTCAGACCCATCTCCTCTACTAGATAGTGCTGGTGAAGGTAACGCAACCTGTGCTGGATAAAAAAATAAACAATTTACTTTGCTGATTGTCCAGGTTTTTATTGGTGCTTCTGTCCACATTTTCCTGAGTGTTTCAACAAGCCAAAACCCAGCACAAACAGCCCCTGTCCTGTGCCACTGATAACCCGCGGTCTAAGTTCTAGCATGAAGTGGGGTGGGGGGTCCACGGGGAAAGTCTCAGTGGGTGAGAGGAGTCCCATATTCGGGTCATTTTGTTAGGGAGGAAAAAGAGCTAAATCCTCTTCTGCACATCTGGTTTCTTGCTTTAGGTAAACATTCCTTAGACTAATCACACAAAAACAATCACACTCTGTACTGCTACTCTCTCCCTCCCTCTCCAGAGCAGCACCGCAGAGCAGCCAGATGAGAACCAGGAACCCAAAAAGAAGAGACGGCGAAAAAAATAAAGCTGGGGTCGCCGCTGGTGCCTCCTCCCACAGCGCCTGTTCTGTGGCAGACTCGCCTTGGTCTTGGAGAACCGCGTGTATAGAGATGACGGTTTGTTGTTTCTCTTGCCAAATACTTATGACTTCTTCCTTTGTGCCCACGGGCGTGCAAGCAGTGACTTGGGCCACTGTCTCAGGTTTTACAGCTGGCTGCTGCCCTCGGAAGCGCCTCTGCTGTTCAAACGTGCTGCTATCAAAACCTTCTTCCCCAGGAACATCCCTTCTTACAGCAAAAAGGAAACAGGGTGACCGGGATCAGTCCCTGCCAAAAGATCTCCTTCTGAAAAGGACAGCCAGGCTCTGGCACGCTCTCTGGACAACTGTCATTCTGGCACTCTAGCGTCATCATTTCTTCTCCAGCGAACCTTTGGTTATTTCAATTAGCTGATATATATCCAGTGCTTCTCCTGGAAGACAACGGCACAATCAGGTCCCTGCATTCTGCAGCACACTCAAGAGACTGTGTAACATGAGAGCGTGACGGTCACGATTTGCTTTAGTTCAGAGCGTGTAGCACAAAAAGCCCTAAATTTATTCAAACTTCTGTTTTGTGTGGTGGTGTGAACGCGGGAGCCAGCACCAGCAGGAAGCCAGAAACACGAGCTGTTCTGCCTCGGAGCTGAAGCTTGCTGCTGTGGGCAGCTCCTGAGAAGCAGAGGAGTGACGGCTTCCTCTGGCGAGGCTGGCTTTGCTGTTACGTTTTTGCTGACCCTGATACCATGCACTTGTTTAACTTGTCTTGTTCTTGGCAAGAACAGAAGTGCCCTTTTTGCCCACAGAACACAAATCCCGTTTCTAAACCTTACCCTTTGCCTGTAAGACTCCTAATAAAGGTTACCTAAGGGTGGAGCGCCTGATGTATTCAGTGACTGAGAGAACAAATCTGAGGGCAGGTTCTTCTCATCTGGGAAAATGCTGCCGCACGTGGAGGAGGAGCTGTTTAAAGCAGCTCCCAGCCGAGAGTTAAACGTTTGCTTGCAGCAGTTAAAGGGTTATGTTGAGTGCCGTCAGAGATGACTGTAGGCCTTGGGATTGTTGGGGAAGAACGCAGCAATGCCAAAGCAGTTCTCTGAACGCAGCCTAGGCTGTGCTGGGCTAAGGGGGAGCGGGGATGGAGAGAAAGCACCGAAGGCTGCTTTTCCTTGCTGCACCCAAGGAAAAGTTTGGGTCTAGAGGGCAAAATAGACGAGGTTGAGGCACCTCATTTCAGAGAAGGAACAATTCAATCTTGGGCTGTGTTAAACGTGCACAAGAGGGCTCCTCTCTCTTTCAGGGGCACAAAGCAAACGTGTGCGTGGGATAACAGAGCCAAGACAGAGATATTTGGAAGCAGCAGCACAAGCTACTCGGGGATTGAGAAAGGAAAGAGGGGTACAGAGGGGCTGGCGCCAGGGTGACTGTTGCCCTGCAGGGCAGCTGGTGGGTCAGGAAGCAAGGGGCTCACGAGGCGCCTCTGCCGAACGGAGGAGCCCTCGGGGAACGGCGGCTTAGGCCAAATGCTCTGCCTAAGCTGGGGAGGCTTGTGCACAGAGGGGATTACAGGGCAGGGGTTAGCTTGCACGGACACTGCTCACCTTGAGGGATGCCGTACTTCTTCTCCATCCCGGTTGGATTCGATGGCGTCACGCAGTTCATGGTCACCTCTTTCCTTAAGCACTGGTCAACGTCCACTGCGCTGAAAAAAGCCACTGACTGTGGCAGATCCTGGAGGCCCAGTTTGTAGGCAAACATGCACCTGGAAGAACAAGAGACCAGGTGGGACGGTGCTACGCATCACCCTTAGCCTTCTCACACCCGGCTTTGATCCGCCACAGCTTCACAAAATACCGGCCTGCCATCGCTAGCAGGTTACTTCGCACCCACGTCACTCAGCGGCTGGAAGACAAGGTGCTTTTTCAGTACTGGGTAGCAGGAGGGTCAAGTATTGCTAAAGTGGATGTGGGAGGAACAGAGTAACGGTACGTTGAGCCTCCTCGGAAGAAAGGAAGGACCCGGCCCTTCGCTGCTGGCTAATCCTCCCAGGCAGAGCAGATGCTGGATTTTCCCAGCAGGAAGCCCCGTGCTCACAGGAGCTGGCACAAAGGCACAAACATCAGGGCGTCCGCCCCCGCTGCGCCTGCCGCACCGGCACAGAAAGGCTGTTTGCTGTATCCCTGCCTCAGCGCAGAAGAAAACAGCTCAGCTTTGGCCGGCTCCCATATAACTAAATACCCCACGGCGCCGGGAAGGGGATTTGGCAAAGCTGGCTGTGCCGGAGCTGGATTGAAGGGAGGCCTTTGAGATCCAAGAGCTTTCCAGGCTGAGCTTAACCTTGCACGAGGCAGGGAGGCAGCAGGAACGCCCCACGCTGCGGAAGGGGCAACAGCGCTGGTGCTCGCAGCAGAGACAACAAGCCGTGCCCCTTGCTGTCCCCTTGTCCTGGTTTCGGCAGGGATGGAGTTAATTTCCTTCCTAGTAGCTGGTACAGTGTTTTGGATTTAGGATGAGAACAAAGTTGATAACGCACCGATGTTTTAGTTGTTGCTAGGTAATGCTTACACCAGCCAAGGACTTTTTAGTTTCCCATGCTCTACCGACTGAGAAGGCTGGGGGTGCGCAAGAAGCTGGGAGGGGGCACAGCCAAACTGGCCAGAGGGACATTCCACACCATGGGACGTCGTGCTCAGTACATAAACTGGGGGAAAGCTGGCCAGGGGGGCCGCTGCTCGGGGACTGGCTGGGCATCGGTCAGCGGGTGGTGAGCAATTGCACTGTGCATCACTTGCTTTGTGTATTGTTATTATTATCATATTATTATTATTATTATCATTTTATTTCAATTATTAAACTGTTTTTATCTCAACCCACGAGTTTTTTCTCACTTGTGCTCTTCCAATTCTCTCCCCCATCCCACCGGGTGGGGGGGGAGTGAGCGAGCGGCTGCGTGGTGCTTAGTTGCTGACTGAGATTAAACCACGACACCCCTGAAGGCACAGGGGAGACAAGGGATGAGGAACAGTTTCAGGCTCCCGGCCGCTCAGTCAAGCCCAAGGGCTGCTGCCACACGACGGCCGCAGACCTGAAGGGAATGGGAGGTGATGTGCTCGCATCCCAGCAGAGCAGAGCGATTGGCTCTGTCTCCGCAGGAGCCAAAACCTGATGATAGCCCCCCTCTCGCCAGCAGATTATCCCTGGAAATCGAAGCCGAGCTCCGTTTATAGCCACCCAAGTCACGCGTGAAGAAATTGCAATCCCCAGCACTGCCGACTTCCCTTGAGCAGAAAACTGCTCTGCACCAGCTTGCTGCGGGCAAAGCTAACGCCTTTGCTGTCGCCCCAGTCCCTTGAGCTTGCCCCGTCCCACCCCAGAGGCACTGGTGCTCGTCCCAGGAGACACCACAGCCGTCACATCTCACCGCGTGAGGAGGTTGGTGATCTGCAGGGCCAGGGCTGCCCGGTAGCGATCCTGCTGCTGGACCAGGTAGCGCACCTCGTCGTGGATGCTGATGCAGAAGCGCCCGTTGATGTCGAACTCCTCGAAGAGCCACTTCATGGCGACCAGCATGAGGTGCAGGTAGTCGACGGCCGAGCTCTGCACCACCCAGTTCACTCTGCTGGTCAGAAACTGGTGGAAGGAAACACAGACGGATGCCAGGGGAGCATCGGGGTCCCAGGCCCGATACAGGAGAGCTCCTGGGAGAAGCCTGTTAAATTCAGGGCTGTTGGGTTTTCCTGATGGCATGCAGATAAAGAGGCAATGGGTTTGCTGCATGGCTCCAAGAGCCTGCTGGGTCTCCTGCATCTAAGCAGGGCTGAACTTGGGGTTGCTGTTTCGGATAAAACAAGCGAAGCCGAGAGCTCAGCAGCACAGAGACGTGTCCTTACCTCCCCCCTGGCCACGGCGGGTTCCAGGGCCCTGCTGATGTGACAGCCCAGCACCGGGGTCTGCGGGGACGGGGATAAGGCGATGCTCTCCAGCTTGTTGAACATTTCCGACTCGGTGCCTCCAGCCCACACTCGGTGCTCCACCACGTCCCACTTCTTCTTCCTCCGGGACCTGGCAGGGCAGAGGGGAGGTTTGCTGGAAGCGTGGGACGAGGCTGCGGGCCCCGTTTGAGACCCTCAAATGCTCCCTCCCGGCTTGGGGCAGCCGGACAAGCCCCTGCAGCATCCTGCTGCTAATTGCTCACTGGGAGAGACTGGGAGCCCCCAGATCAAATGGGACTCAGCCCTGGGACAACAGGGAGGGAGGATTGGGACCATCCAGCCCCGTCTCTCTTCTCTGCCTGCGGGGCTGCAGCTCCCTCCGCCTCACACCCCGATGCCGCCAAAGCTGCATGGGGTCGGAGCATCTCACCTTTTCACGGCTTCCCTCTGGAGCTGTTGGACATCCTGGGCCGACACCGATCCGTCCTCCGCCCTGTCCACAGCCAGGTCCAGCTGCCTCACCAGCCACTCCCCCTCCTCAGAGAGACGAAACCTGGAGGGGAGAGTGACCCATGCCCAGGTCCCATGGGACACCGCCACCATCCCCGTCCCTGCTCACCCTCTGCCTTCCCCAGGCAGCACCCACCTCCGGACGCCCTTGGTGACCGCGTACATCTGCTGAGCCTTCTCGCGCGCCTGCTGCTGCGTCAGCCGATGGTTGAACTGCATCAGCAGCCGCTCAGCAAAGGGCTGCCCGGCCCCGTAGATGCGCCCGTAGTTGAAGACTTTGGCATGCTCTCGGCTGATGCCCACCGTGGCGGCCGTCTTGCTGTGCAGGTCTGTCGCGTTGCTCTTCTTCCCCTGCAGGGTCATCCAGCCGAAGGCCGTGCAGCCTGCCAGGAGGGGAGCGGGGGTTGGACACCAAATGGAACCGGGCTCGGGGGGGTCACCCCGCTACCCAGCGAACCCGTCCCCTGCGGCACAGGCCCAGCTCACCGTGCATGCCGGCGAAGTGCGCCTCGCCGAGGACAGCGGCTATCCAGAGCTCCTGGGAATCCACGTCTGCGCCCACCAGGGAGTAGCCGGGCGGCACCTGCACCATGGCTTTCAGCTCGCTGCCCACCCGGTCGGCCTGCGGGACACGATGCCCAACTCAGCGCAAGCCCTGCACCTCCCTCTCATCCTCAGCGGCACAGAAGCAGCCTTCCTCCCGCAGCTGTGGAGTGCTGGCACGGCGCTCCCCGTGCCCCTAAATTTTGCGCTGAAAGTGAAAACCAGGTTTGACGCACACGTGGGGCATCGCCCACTTGGTTACTCCCCCTAGGCTCTTCCACCACGGAAGAAAGGGAGCTTGGGGAAGGAGAGAAACCAGTGCTTCAGCGTTTTCTTCTCCTTTCACCAAATTTTGAAGCTCAGGAGCCTCTGCTGACTCCTTCCCCCCTCCCAAAGTCAAAGCACGTCAGCAAAGGAAGGGCCCCAGCACCAGCCCTGCCACCTCAAACCCCAGTACCCAGCCCCAACTCCCATTTCCAACCCAGGCTGCTCCCACCGGTCCAGAACACACAGAGGATGCCCCAAAGCACCCCCGCAAGGACCCGAGCGCAGCCGTACCCGGGCATTGCTGGCCGTCAGCCATGTGGGCTCCACCGCCCGGCGGGTGATGGTGCCTGCGGTCACCACCTGCGGCAGGATGGCTCCATAATCATCCTCCTCGTTATAGTCGGGGTGCCTGGGACAGAGGTGAGGGTGAGCATCATCCTGCGAGAGCCCTCCCGGAGCAGCGTAGAAGGGATTGTGGTCCCAGCTGGGCCCGTTCTTCCCCGTACCTGGTCACCACGCGAGGCAGCTCCCCTTTCTTCAGCCACACCACCATCTGGGAACTGGGGGGACATGCGGCAGGCAAGAGATTGAGCCCCCCGCATCTGCACGACCTCCCCTGGCTGTGACGCAGCCTCCGCCCATCCGCGGGGATGTCACGATTCAGCTGAAGGTGGCCACTCACCTGATCCGCTTGTGAGCGTTCCTCCAAAACGAGATCATTTTGTTAATCTCGAGGGCTCTGGTCCCATGGGTGCGGCCCACGGCAGCCCGCAGGGTCCCGTCCTCCATCTGGGGCAAGAAATCCTTGGCAAAAGGGCTTCCCACGTTGTTAGCGTTCCCGTCCTTTAGCAGCAAAAGAGATGCCAAGGCTCAGCGTGCCACCGCTCAGCATCAGTAAAGCTCTGTGCATCCTCCTGCCCCAGCTAGAGATGCCTTTCCACCACCCTATCCCACGGGACGAGATCACAGGGGTCCCAGCAGTGCTGCAGCACCGGGGCGACAGGCAAGGTGACACGGCTGTGCAGCAGGACCAGGGGAACAGGGACGCGGGAAAGCCCTCAGGAAGAGCCCCAGGAGCACCCGACTTGCCTTGTGAGGCAGCTTGAAGAACCAGCACCCGGGAATGTTGACATCGTTGTAAGGACCATTGCCGTGGTGGTACGAGGGCTGGCTCCTTGCCTCCGCCAGCTCACACAGCTCATCCATCTCCTCCTGCGACCAGTGATGCGAGGCGATGCCAGGAACCCCCCCGGCATGGCGGGGGGAGGAAATCGAGGAAAGAGGGACCCATTTGCCACCCCGTCCCGCAGGAAACCCCCTTTACCTGCGCCAGGCTCTGGTCTGCTCTGCTCATTTTCTCCTCCACATCCACCTCCAGCTGGCTCAGCTCCTCCACCTGCAGCACAGAGGGACCGCGGGGGGAAGCCGGGTCAAACACCAATTCTCCAGTGACTTAACACTTATTAAAGGAAATTTCTTACTTCCAGCCCACGGAGCTACACACGGGGCTGTTTTTTGCATGCACACAGGAATAAACCCAGCCCCACATCTCCCACCCACCGAGGGTACCCTCCATCCCTTCCTTCACCTTCTGCCACATCGTGCTGCCGTCCATCACCAGCAGCTCATCCTCCATGGCGGCCTCCAGCCCTGGAGGCTGCTCCTTGCCTTTCTCCAGGCAGTACTGCCTGTACAGGTACTCAATCACCCTGGCAGAGAAGAGGGCAAGGCTCAGGCACCCACGACAAGGACCGAGGCTCTGAGGCAGCACCTGGGCAGGGTCCCAGGGAGCTCCCAAACCCCTCTGTGGGGCAGCCCCCGGCTCGGCACCCCGCTACGTCCCCCTCACCTGTGCGGGCAGGGAGGACCCTCTGCCTCCGAGGGGGCTGCCAGCAAATTGTCCTGTCGCCCTGGCACCAGGTAGCCCCAGCCGTGCTTCTCCGAGTAATGGAGAGGGAAGCCGTCCCAGGCCAGGCGCATCAGCTTCGGGGTCACCCTCATCTGCAGGCTGATGAGGCTGGGTCCCGGCACCCACCCCACCTCCTCCAGGCGCGGGCACAGCTTGCGGTACCAGCTGGGGAGCAGCAGGGATGGGTCAGAGAGCGCAGGGCAACCCTCGGGGACACCCAGGGTCCCCAACTCACCCCGGGTGGCCCGGCAGGTGCTGGAGTCTCTTGGGTTGCAGCGCAACCGTCTCCTTCAGACGCTCCAGGCAGACCTGGCTCGCAGGGGCTTTCAGCTCCTCGTCCTCACTGGGGGGGCCGGGGTCTGGTGGGGCAAGGAGGACTGGCTGGCAAAGAGCCCCCCGTGCAGCCGTGCCAGGGACGGGGACCACCACGCGCCCCAGCACAGGGACGCAGGCCAGCGATGCTTCACCCTGCCAGCACCAACGAACCGTGTCCCTTCGTCTGGGCACCCACAGGAAGGCGTCCCTCAAGCATCCCTCGTCCCCACGGACCACCCACACTCACCTTCCTGCCACTCCTGCGTGGACCCATCTGAGCCCACCGCCTCCGCGGGGGCTTTGCTGTTCCTGTTCTGATCCTTCTTCTTCTTCCCCGGATTCTTCTTCTGCTTAAACTCCTGCGTGTCCCACTCGAGATCCCAGAGCCAGGGGTCATCTTTGTACCTGCCGACACACCATTGTCACACCGCAGCTTTGCTCCCGTCCCCAGCACTCGCCCGCAGCCCCCCATGGACCACCCGGCGTCAGGTCTCTGTCCTGCAAGCGGCAGGACCTGCACCCCCAGCCCACGGGTACTTGTCCTCGTGCAGCAGCTGGCAGGCATCGTTGGCCAGGTTCATCAGGGACTTCTTCATCTCCTTCTGCAGCTCCTCGTAGATGCCCTGAGCATCATCCAGGTACCTCTTCCAGTTCCCGTTGACCGGCAGGTAGGACACCCCCATCTCCAGCATCCCTGCAAACGTCACGGGGTGGGGGCACCTAGAACCCAAAGCAGCGAGAAATTAGATGTCTGCTGGAAGGGATTTGCCCTGGAAGCACCAGACTACGATGGACATGAACGTGTCTTCACCTAGAGCTTCCCAGCCCTGTACAGCCCTTGATGCTGTTCCCCTAAACCCGTAATGATCCCTGTATCTTCTGCCTGCCTGCACATAAATTGCTGCCCTAAAAACAACCCTGTGCAATACCCCCAAAGCTGTATCGCTCCGATCTGCCTCATTAAGTCTGCTCACCTCCTCCAGACGTGCTGTGCTGCTGTTTATTCCTTCTCGCCTACAGAGGGGGAGTCTGACGTCCCTCCTGAAAAGGGGTTCAGGGCCCCCCCAACCTCCCACCGCCACCCCAAGGACAAGAGGAGCCGCACCCCATGCCCAGAGGGACCGCAATCCTCCCCACTGCCGGCGAAGACCACAGCCCCTCGGCCAACGCTGGCCAGAGCTCGGCGGCTCTCACCTCTCCATGAAGAGTGGCAGCTGCTCCTGAAACACCTCATGGGTGGCCTGGACATCGCGGGCACAGTACGACATCAGGTCCTGGGGGCAAAGGCAGGTAAGAGCAGGCAAAGCAGCCGCCCCTCTGCCAGCACGGGGCAAGGCACCCGGGGCTGCGGGAGGATGAGGGACTTCACAGCCCCACGCACACCCAAAGCCCTCGCAAGAAAGGGCGGCAAAATGGAAACTACCCCAGCAGCTGCTCCCATCCCGCTCCCATTTCCAGCTCCTGCTGCCCGTCGGGATGTTGGGATCGCCGCCCGCACCTGGAAGTGACTCCTGATGTCGGCCATGCTCCCCTTCACAAAGACCTCCCGCGCCTCCTTCTCCAGCGGGTCCCCCCCGACGTACAGTGCGTGCACGTCCGCCAGGTTGTTGATGCTGCTGACGTTCACCCAGTCCCACGAAGTGACCTGTGAACGAGAGGGGGGTCAGACGGTGCGGGACAAGGATGGGCCGCGGCCGAGATCGGGAGGGATAAAGGATGCTGCTGCTCCATTGTAAACCAAGGCCACCTCATCCGGAAGGCGCTGGGAGAGCTTCACCCAGCAGAGCTGCTCTAACAGCTCCTACTCTGCCAGTACAGGAGCAGATGGTCCCGGTACAGGAGCAAACGGTCCCATTACAGGATCAAACGGTCCCCTGCCACCCACGCCACTGCCAGCGGCTCAGCTCCCTTACTCACAGCTGGCCCCTCCGTTTTGCTGCGCGTTTTCTTCATGTGCTCCTTGACCTGCTGCAGTCCCTTCCTCTTGCCGTGCTTGGCAGCCATCCAGAGGCTGCGCTGGAAGCCCGTCAGCCCCGAGATGGCCATGTGCATGCTCATGGTGTCCAGGAAACGCACCCGGGAGCCCTGAGACACATCGGGGGAGAGAGGAGAGGTGGTTTGGGATGTGCTGGAGGAGGAACGTGCTGCCAGATGTCCTGTAGCTGCCAGCAAGCACCGCCCTGTGTTACAGAGCTGCAAGTCCTCTGCTCGGGCTGCTTTTGTCAAGGCAAAGTTTAACCTCCCGGCACCCCTCTTCTGAGAGCCAAGAGCATCCCCAGCGCAGACTGTCAGCTGCTCAAAGGCTCCTGCCACGTCCCCAGCTGCAACCCTGCAGCCTCCAGCAACCTTATAGGGTGCAAGAATATCTCCCTCTAAAGGGATTCAACCTCAACCTGTTCTGCGGGACAAGGCGAGCACAACCCTGGGGTATCTGTCAAAATAACCCTGAAAAGCCAGCGCAAACGACTATCCGGATAATGAACCGCAGCTGCCGGCATGAAGCAACGGCACCACGGATTACCTGGATGAGGTACTGCTCCTTGATGAATGCCCGGTCGAAGGCCACGTTGTGCCCCACCACCACTCTCTCCGGACAGTCCTGCTTGCCAGCACAGACGGTGCCCGCCGGGCTCTCCAGGGGAATGAGGTCGGCCAGGGTGAGGTGGCTGGACCAGGAGTACCGCTGCTCCAGCAGCCGCTTGCTGCACCACGAGTACCTGCGGATGACATGCGGCACCCCACAGCCGTAAAAAATAAAGTACGGGCTCCCAGGACCAAAAGCACCCGCTGCAATGTGGGGTGCTCAGCAAGATCCCACCCGTGGGAGCGCTGCACTCGCTAACCAGGACACACGTCCCACATCCCAGAGCCGCGCTTCGGGGCTTTGCTGTGTTTTCCCTGCAAGCCAGCGGTGGTTTGCAGGAAGAGGCTCTGCTCGGGAGCATCCCCATCCTTCCCGAAGCTGTCCCCCCCCACCACTGCGACCCCAAGCATCACCACCGGCACCGCATCTCACCAGGCGTGCGGCGAGACCGCCACGGCCAGCGTCGGGCAGTGGCCGTCAGCCACGCACACCTCCACGTCCAACACCACCGCCCGCTCCTCGGGGAAGTCGACGGCTTCCACTTGCCCATCGGGGCCGTAGCGGGTCCAGCCGAGCTGCCATGCCCACTGCGCGGGCATGGGGGGCAGCTCACACCGTAGCAGCTCGTTGGCCGCCTCCAGGTAGGGCAAGCTCTGCTTCTGCGCCAGGAGGCGAAAATGCTCGTCGATGTTGTCCCCGTACATACGGGGCAGCTGCAGGTCCACGTCGGGCAGCGTGGAGGTCTCCTTGCCCCACAGGTCGTGGCGTTGCAGGTGCTCCACGCTCCTCTGGATCTCCGCCACTGAGTATTGTACCTGGGCCCCCCGGAAGATCTGTTCGTGGAGGGTCCTGGACAGCATCTGGATGTTGAGGGGGTTCATGCGCCGCTGGCCCATGGCGGGCTCCTGGCTCGGGTTCTCTGGCAGCGGGCGGCTGGCGGAGGAGCTGGAGGTGCATCGCCGGAGCTTGGCGCCGTGGGCTGCAGCGCAGCCCCTCACCGATCTCCTCCAGAGCAAGCGCCTCATTTCCCCCCGCTCTGGGGATGCACCTCCACCACGGGCTGCTCCCCCCGGGCGGCCGGAGCTGCAGGGAGAGAGCAACAACGAGGGGCGAGCTCGGCACCGCCCGCTCAACCCCGCTGCGGGGCAGCCCTGACCGCCGCTACGGCCGCGCACGGTCGCAGCTGCCCGAGGCACCACACGGCCGGGGAAGGCCGGGCTGCCCGGCTGCGCTGCACCCCCCCGCAGCCGTGCAACCCTCCCCGCAGCCGTGCAACCCCCCCCGCAGCCGTGCACACCCTCCCTGCAGGAATGCACCCCTCCCAAAGAATGCCCCCCGCCCCGTGCCCCTACCTGGTCCCGGCGCGCGCCGCCCGGGCCCGGGCCGGAGGGCGGATCCAAACGGCGGCGCCCGGGGGAGCTTCCGGCCGCGCTGGCGTCCCGCCCCGCGTCTCCGGCCCGTCCCGCCCCCCCCCCCCGCGCGCATGGTACGGTCCGCCGCCGGCGGGCTCAGTAGGGCGCGCGGGGAGGCGGTAGCAGCGGCGGCCGCGTGGCCTAATGGATAAGGCGTCTGACTTCGGATCAGAAGATTGCAGGTTCGAGTCCTGCCGCGGTCGGCGGGAGCGCCGCGGGGGCGCTGACCCTTTTGCTGCGGGCGGGAGCCGGCGGCGGCCCGGGGCTGCCGCCTCACCGCGACCCGGGGCTGCCGCCGCCGGGGTCACTCCACGCACGGGGCGCGATTTGCTCGTGTTTTGAACCAGGAGGGGCGAAAAAGGCGGCTGCGCGCGCGGAGCCGGAGACCGACCGTGTTTGTAACGCGAGTGGGGTAGGGCGGCCACAGCCCCCGCTGCCCGCGCACGGGGACAGGCGGGGAGACCAGCCCCGCTGGCGGAGAGGGGGGCCGGCACGGTGTCACCCTGGTCCTGCGGGCGCACACGCTCCATCCCAGCCCCGGGGCTCCCGGGGGAGGTCAGGCTGCGGGGTGGCAGGGCCAGCAGCCGCCATCCCGCTCCCCGTCACCCCGCCGCCCCGCAGCCACCCCCGCGTTCGCGTACAGGCGTTTATGGGGCTCCTTACGGCCCGGCGGCAGAGCTCGCCAGGAGCCGGGGCACCCACCCGCGCCCCGAAACCTCACGCCTTAAAGCTCCGAGGCCTCAAGGGCGGCTTGGAACGAGCGGCGGGGTTCAGGGTCCCCTCGCCCAGCCCGGGCGGAGCGGCTGGTGTGCGGCCGCCCAGGCGAGAGCTGGGCGTCGGGCGCATGCGGGGACACCGGGAGTCCTCGCTGCTGGGGCGTGGGACGCGGGTGGGGACAGCTGGGCCAGCGAGGAGGCTGGAGAGGCCGGGGTGACCACGGAGCGCAGGGGAGCGGCCGGAGGGTGCAGGGGAAGGGGCTCAGGAGGTGCCGGGGTCAGGGCGGGCGGGTGCAGGCTCCCTGCCCCCCCCGTAAGGGCTCTTCTGGCCGGGAAGGTGGCTCCTGGCAGAGACCGACCTGGCCTCGGCATTGTTGGGTGCCGTGCCCGAGCCGCGCCAGACCGAGCCGTGCCGTGCCGTGCCAGACCGAGCCGTGCCGTGCCGTGCCGTGCCGTGCCGTGCCGTGCCGTGCCACACCGAGCCGTGCCGTGCTGCGCCGCGCCGCGCCGCCAGGTGGCGCTGCGGCCCCGCCGCTGCCGACCGAACCCGGCCGGTTCCCACGGGGCCGGAGCCGTCGGGGCGGGGGTACCGCTCCGGGCCCGTCCCGCTCCGCTCTCCCGCTGGGGCACCGGGCAGGGGGCAACGGGCACCGTAAACCCGCCCCCCATTGCCTCTCCCGGCCCCTGCGGAGCTCCAAACCCGGGGTGCGCCCCCCCCCCCTCAATCCCGCACCCCCGAGGAGAGGGAGCTGTGCGGCCCCGGGGGTGCGGGATTGAAGGGGGGGGCAGCTATGTCCCCTCCTGTCCAAAACGGCTGCACCAGCATGGGGGTGAGGAACGCGCCCCCCCTCCGATGCTGTTTTCTGCGGCTTTGAATGCATTTCACAGCCCCCCCGGTGCCCCCCCAAATACCCCCCAGCATGGCATCCGATGGGGGGTGGGCAGTGCTTCACCCTGTTTCACCCCAGCAGCGGAAGGTACCCGGTGCTTTCGCCCGGCAGGATCCGGCCCCACGGGGGATGCCCGTGCTCAGCCCCCGCCCTGTACCGGGGGCTTGAGGTTTCCCGGTCCTTCCGCGGGCACGGCGGGGAGCTGGGGGTGCGGAGCCGGCGGGGAGGGATGCTCCGGGACTGCGGGTGCTCTGGGCGGGAGGGAAGAGCCGTGAGCTGCCCTGGGGCGAAGCAGGGAAGTGTTTGGGGACCCCCTGCTAAGGGGTGGCTCTGAGGAAGGACCCGGGTGCGGGGCACTTGTTCTCCCCTCCTATGCATTATGTTAACGCCGATCTCCTCTCATTTGGGGTCTTTCATCTACTTATTTTTATCGTGGTCGCAAAAAAATAAATTAAAAAAAAAAAAATCCGAACCCGCCCCACCGAAAAAATCCCTCCCCCCGCAAGCGGGAAAAAAAAAATAAATTCTTCTCGAAATTATTCTCCCCGCTTAATTTCTGAAGCTCTCCCGGGCGGCAGCGCTGCGGGGAGGGTCGGTGACAACAAGCCCCGTTGCTTTACCCGCAGGCAGGACCGGGCCGGGGCCGCCTGCAGCTCGCCCGGGTGCGGGCAGGGAGGTTCGGCAAGGCGCGGCACCGCTACAAACAAAAATCACCACCTAAAAAACCCGAAATAAACCCCCAAATCCGCTGTTTCAGCAGGGCTGGTTGCGATGCATAAGTCGGGACGGGGTGTGTAGCGTCTTTCCCCCCCCCCAGGCTCTTTGTCTGTCTGTCTGTCTGTCGGGGAAGCATCCCCGTCCCGGTGCGCCCCGTCGGGGCCGGGTACGGGCGGTGGGAGACCGCCCCCCCCCCCCCCCCGGAGACCCCGCTCCCTGCCGGGGGCTCGATGCTGTCGGTCGGATAATGGGGCGGTGGGACTTTGTTTAACCCCGTTGCCCCCGGGGCCAGGGGTCAAGGGCTTCCTCTTCCCCCGGGGCACGACGGAGAGGCCGCCGGTCGCACCGGGAGGGCCGCGGCGGGGAGGGGGGGGGGGCGGCCGCCCCCCCCCCCCCTCCCCGCCGCGGCCCTCCCGGTGCGACCGGCGTGGGACCCCGTAAACCCCCATCGCCCCCTGGCATCGAGAGGCTGGGGATGGCTCCGGGCGGGTGTTTTGGGGGTGCAGGGGGCAGCCAAACCTCACCTCGCTGGGGGGGTGGGGGGGTGGAATGCGGAGAAGCGGCCCCTGCCCTCCAGCATCCCCCGGCTCTGCCTTCCCCTCCCGGCTGGAGGAAGTGTGTTTTAACGGGGTGCCGGTTTTAACGGGGTTTTAACCCCCCTCCGCAGGCAGGGGTATCTCAGCCGCCCCCCCCTCCCCCCGGGAGCCAAGAAAAGGGAGAAACGGGCAATTTTTATAGGTGACGTACGGGCTTACGTGGGAATCCGTGCCCAGCACCGCTCTTCCAGCTTTTTTTTCTCCTGAATTAACACTTCCCTGCAGCTCGTACCCCCCTTTTCCAGCTCGCACCCCCTTTTCCAAGCTGGGGGGGGGGGGGGAGGAGGAACCAGAAGGGGAGGGGGGGACGAAAAGGGAAAAGAAAAGCAGCCCCCCACATCCCGCTATTTTCCTGCTCGGGAGACGAGCCCCGGAGCTCCGAAAGTGAGCGATGGAGAGGGCGAGGGGAGGCAGGCGGGAGCCGGCTCCGAGGTGGAGGGGTCGGGGGTGGGATGGGGGGGGGCGGGGGGAGGACCCTCTTTTTCGGGGTTAAGGGAGAACCGGCGAGGGAGGGAGGCTGGCGGCACCGCGGGCATCCGAGGTAAGTCCCCCTCCTGCCCTCAACGGTGGTACCGGAGCCCGGGAGCTGCTGGCACGGGCGACGCCGGCGCTGCGGCGGGGAGCGGGGATGCTTTGGGGGTGCAAAGGAGCCCGATCCTGGGGGGTACCCAGGCCCGGGGCTGCCCCATTCCCCAACCCCCCGGGCCGGGCTCCTGCGGGCGCTGCGGGGCCGGGGTTGCTTTGGCGGCTGCGGCTCCTGGGGAAATCGGTGCCGGTTATCCCGGCCCGGGGGCTGGAGGCAGCCCCTGCCCCGCGCCCTGCCCGCTCCCTCGGGGCCGGGCCGGGGTCCCCCCGGGCGGAGCAGCCCACGGAGCCCTCTCCCAGCCCCCGGGGCTCCTGCCGTGTGTGTCTCAATTCGCTCAGGCTTGACTTGGCAATAAGCTCTCTCAATAGGGTGACAATAGAGCCCCGGTGGGACCCGAACAAAGAATTTGAAAGTAGTTAAATTGCAGGACACGTCCATCGCCTGGGTGCTTGAATTAAAAAAAAAAAAAAAAAAAGAGAGAGAGAGAGAGAGAAAGAAAAAAAAAGAAAAAGAAAAAAAAATCGGATAAAAGAAAAAGGAGAGAGACTTTTCTTTGGGCTGGTGAGAAAATGCTCAGGGTAAAAGTTGGTTTGGCGTCTTCATTTCAGCGACAATGGAGCAGAGCTAATTCAATAGGAAACGCGGGGATTTTTTAATGAAAAGACCGCCAGGGTTACACCGAAGTTAAGCTCTTGTGAATTAATTATTAGGGCAAATAAACTGGGGGGGGGGGGGAGCGCTCGGGAGGGAGTGTTGCAATTTCTTAATATTCTCCTTTTCGTGTTTAACGACAATGCCATTAGGTTTTCGACTCTGGGTGAGCAAAAGGATTTCTTACACTCCCCGGGAAGAGGAGAAGACGCTTTTTTTTTTTTTTTTGCCTTTTTTTTTTTTTAATGGTGTTACTTAATTGCTTTTAAAATAAAATACTACGGAATTTGGCAACGAGCTCCGGTTTCTGCTGGCGGTGGCATTTGGGGTTATATTTCCTTTCGTGGCAACTCGCAGACGCAAAAAGGGAAATAACGGGGGAATTTAAAAACAGGAATGTAAAGGCGAGGCGGCGTGTTCGGCTGTTGCAGATCTCTCGGGCTCGATCGGTTTATTTTTTCCTACATAGAAAACCTGTCTGGGGATCCCTGTGTATTCATCGGGGCGGCGAGAGACTCCCCAGAGCCGCTCCGGGGCATCGGTGGAGTGAATCGGAGATAAAAAAGATAGGAGCCAGGTTAAACGCAGGAAGGAAGAGGAGGAGAGGTCGGAAGCCGAGTAAAGGTGTGCCAGGAGGGGTTGGGGGGGGGGGGGGTTTGGGGGGGGGGGGGTTGGGGGGCTTTTTTTGCCTTACTGCAAAGGCTGCAGGCGATGCAATACGTGTGTAATTCTAGAAAGAAGATAAGGAAGATAGAAACGGAGGGGGAGCGGCGGAGGGAAGCGCCGGCGGTACCTGCCGTGCCCGCGCCCCCGTTCCGGCTCGCTGCGGCCGCCGGGAGCTGCGCTGCGGCTGTCGGGGCGAACCGGTCTCCGGGGTTCGGCCTGACCGTCGGGGCGGGGATGGCCCGGCCCGGCCCGGCCCGGCTGCAGGAAGGACCCCCCCACTTCCAGGGCCGGGTCCGCAGCCCGGGGCAGCCGGTTCCCCGGCTCTGCCCGACGGCCGCAGGCGGGCCGTGCCGTGCCGTGTCGGGCCGTGCCGGGCCGTGCCCGGGAGCCGCGGGGACGTTCAGCATTTGGACAGTGGCGCGGGGCCGTGCCGGGCCGCGCCGGGCCGTGCCGCGGCGGGGGAGCCGGGGGCGGCGGCCGGGGGGCGGTGGGGAGCTGCCCGGAGCAGCGGAGGGCAGGGGACGGCTGCAGCCCTTTCCCTGCTCGCCGTGGCGGGGGGCCCGTTCCTCGAGGGAACGGGGACACCGCCGAGGGGGTTCCCGGGCTGCGGGGCGGGGGGCCCGGCCCCGGCTCTCCCCCCGGAGAAGCACCGGGAGGCAGAGCGGGGTGGCCGGCGATGCGACGGGGCGCCCAGGTGAGGGGCGGCGGCCCCGCGGGAGCGGGCGGCAGAGGGTGTCGCCGGGGGGTGTGGGGGGGGGACACACACGGCCCCTCTCCCCCGCGCAGCCCCATCCCCGGGGGGTAATTAAGGGGTGAGGCGGAGGGGCTGCGCTTTCTGCTCGGCGGAGCCTGCCAGCCACCAACCCCCGCCGCCACCGCCGCCTTCCTCCCGTCCTCCTCCTCTCCCCCTCCCTCCCCCCGCCTCCTCCCCTCCCCCTCTCCCTCCTCCTCCTCCTCCTCCTCCTCTCCGCCATGGTTGGAGTGAATAGGAGGCTGCCGGGCTGACGTCAGTGCGGGCAGAGCCTGCCGGCGGCGGCAGCTCCTGGCCAGCAACCAGAGCCGGCACCGGCAGCAGCCGGGAAGACGCGAGGAGCCCGGGTAGAGCCGCCCCCGCCGGCCCGCGCCCGGGGCTGGGGGCCGCGGGGGCCGCTGCTCGGCCGGGGGCAGCCCTGCCCGCCCCGCTGCCGCCCGCCCGCCCGCCCGCCCGGGGCGGGGGGGTGGGTGGCGGCCACCGCCGCCCGTTTCGCCCGGGAACCGCTGTCCTGCCTTCGGCACGGCTGCAAGAGTGAGTGTCGCGACCGGGCATCGCCGCCTCGGCGGGGCGGCCCCGGGGAGGCGGGAGGGCGCGGGGGGACTTTTCCCCGGGGCGGGGGGGGGGGGTGGGGGGTGTCACACCGGCTGCCGGGGGGGGGGGGAGGAGGGAGGCAGGCAGGGAGGGAGGCGGGGGGGGGGGGGAGACGAAGTTGGGCCGGTCCCCGCCGGGAAGTCGGGCGCCTCCAGGTGCCGGCACCACCCGGGACTGGGACCGCCCCGCGCTGCTCCCCGGCCCCGGCCTACCCGTCGCGGGGGACGAGCGGGGGACACGGGGGACCTTTTGCTGCCGGGGACGCGTTTGCTCCGGCAGCCTCTCCCCGGCTGCCCGGGACGTTGCAGCTCGGCAGCAGGACCTGGGGCGGGCTGAGCCCCGACGGGGCGGCGGGGAGTCGGGGCCGAGCGCTGCCGGGGGGGTGCCGAGTTGCCCCCAAACGTCCTCGCTCGCCGGCAGGAGGGGCGGCACCGGACAAAACGCCTGGACGAGGCCGAGCCTCCCGGGGGCACCCAGGCTTTAGGCCGCGGGAGAAATCCCGGGCTCCCGGGGAAGTTCTTCCTCCCGGTGCAGCGGGGGCTGCTGCGGGGCCTCGTTTCGCGCGGGGGGGGCGGGGGGCACCGGGGCGCCCCGCTCCCCTGCTCGGATTTACCGCCGAGGAGCAGCAGCGGGGCCGCCGCTGCCCGTGCCCCGATCTGCCACCGGCTTCTGGTGCTGGAGGATTTATTTTATTTTTCATTTGCTGCATCTCTTTTCTTTGGTTTTTAAAAAAAATATTTTATTTTATTTCATCCTTTTTTCTTATTTTTCTTTCTTTCTTTTTTTTGTTTTCTTTTATTTTTTGCTTTTCCCATTTTTTTCTCCCGTTCGTTCTTCCCTTCTGCTCCCTCCCTTCCCGCGAACGCTTATTTCCTTGGGGTTTGGGGGTTGGTTTTTTTTTGTTTGTTTGTTTGTTTTGCTTTGTTTTTTTTCCCGTATCTCCCTGGAAGTGAAACACATTTTAGGCCTCAGCCTTAAGGAAACCCGAATCATAGCAGTGCAGGTGGCCTGAGAGCCTGCACCTGGCCGGATCCCCTCGACGTGCCTCCAACCCCCGGCCCCCGGCCGGGCAGCACCTCGCCCCGCCGAGCGAGGAGGGTCCGGGACCGTCCCCGCCTGGGTCCCGGCCCCCGACGGCCGGAGAGAAAAAAGAGCAACCGGGGGCTGGGACGCCGCTGCTTTGCCTTTTCAGCGCCGGGACTTGCTCAGAGGCGGCTTTTAATTGCTAAACAAAGCAACGCGTTTCCTTCACGCCCGTCGGGAGCTGCCGCTTCTGGGCGAAGCCGGCGAAGCCCCGACTGTGGGAGGAAAAGCAAAAAAAAAAACCAACCCAAAAAACCCCCAAAAAACCAAAACCCCCCAAACAATTAAGAGAAGGTGCAGCTCAAGGCGGCGAGGCGCGGGGGGTTACTCCAGGTTGGCTAAAAATAACTTCTCCTAATTAAAGAAAAGTGACGTCAGACGTGCAGGACGTAGAGGAGGGGAAGGCAGCGGACTCGTTACAGAGCGATCGCGTTAAATAATTCAGGGACGGCCCGGTGACCGGGCGGGCGCCGGGCAGCGGGGCTCTTCCGAGGTGCGGCCGGCGGGGCCGCCCGCCCTGCCCGGCGCCGGGGTCACCCGAGGAGGGAGCGGGCAGCGGGGACCGCGCCACCCGCGGGTGGGTGCGGAAGGTCCGCGGGCGCGCCGGGGCCGGCGGGCGGTGCAGCACCATGGCCAGAGCCGCGCCGGCACCGCCGCCCCTCCCCGTCCCGTCGGGCCGCCCGACGTGGTGCGCGGGCGCGTGCAGGGGAAGGACGGTGTCCCACGGTCCCCACGGCCCCCCGTGGGCGGCCCAGGTGAGGCAGGACGCGGGCTGCCTCCGGGCGCTGCCCGCTGCGGCCGCCGGAGCCCGGGCAGCCCCCGCCGATCCCTCCCCAGGCTGCTCGCTGGTGCTTTGCGCTGTGCCAAGGAGCCATTTTGTACGTACCCTGCTTAAATCGCGCCAAAAAACCAAACCAAGCCTAACCCCCCAAAAAGCAAAATAACAAAAAAAAACCCCAAAGCCTAAAAACAAAACCAAAATACCCCAAGCGCAAGGTGCGATTTTCTCCCAGGTGCGGGGGCTCCGCCTGCACGGAGCGGATCGAGGCGAGGGCTCCGAGCAGAGCAAGGCATTGCCGAAAAGGAGCAGGGGGAAAAAAAAAATATATATATTTCTGCCAAGAAAATCGCCTCCTTTGCCCGGCGGAGAGGGGGGACCCCGTCCCCAGCCCCGAGCAGCCCGGCGGGGTGCGGCGCCTCATCCGCAGCGTCCTCGCCCCAGCGACACGGCGGCCCCGGGGGCTCGGCACGGCGGGCGGGAGACCTCGCACGGCGGCAGCCGGGCAGAGCTGCGGCTTGGCGGGGCTGCCTCTGCCCGCTCGGGCCCCTTCGCCGCCGCCGCGGGGACGGCGGGGCTGGAGCGGGACCGCATCGCCGCCGGCACGGCCCCGGGAGCGGGGGAGGCGGCCGGCGGCGCCCCACGCTGCTCCCCGCCGCCGGGGCCCCGCGGTGAGTAACGGGGCCTCCCCCCGTGGGGGGAAACTGAGGCCGGGCCGTGGCCCAGGCGAGCCCCCCGTCTCCCCGTGTCCGCTCGGCCCCGTCGGCCCCGCACTCCCGGGCTGCCTCTGGGAGGCGGCGGGGCCGGCGGGCGCCTTCCCCCGCCCCAGCCGGGGAGCATACCGGCAGCGATCACCCTAACAGCGACAGCGATAAATTAGGAGAAAATTCAGGGCCGGAAAATTACCGAGATCCGATTCGTGGCATTTTTTTTCTCCCCCCTCTCTCCGGGGCAGATAAAATAAACCCCGGCCAAGCCCCCTCCCGAGCGGCTCGGGGCCGCGGGGAAGGCACCGAGGGGCTGGGGACAGAGCAGCGATTTCTCCCCATCCTCTGCAGCCCCGTCGGGGCGGCCGGGGCACCCCCGGGCCCGTTTCTCGTTAGGCAGGAGGCGGAAGGGAACCGGCGGTTACCGGGAGCCGGGCAGGGCGGCCGGGCTCGCCTGGTCGCCAGGAGCAGCGCCGGCTCGCAGCGGGGCTGGCAGCGCTGATCCTTTAGCTTTTAGCCTAATTGAGCTGGTAGATTTTATTTATTTATTTTATTATTTATTTTTTTTATTTTTTTTTTTAAGGGGATGGCGGGGAGGGGGGAGGCGAGGCGAGGCGAGGCGAGGGAGAAATAAATAACCCGAGCGGAGCTCGGCGAGAGCCGGAGCCGGCAGGACCGGCAGACTGCGCTCAGCCGCGGCCGCTCCCGCCGCGATCGCTTCGTTTCGCGGATCCCTCGTTTTGCAGCAGGTCACGTTTTACCCTCGCCTCGGATTTAAAGGAAGGCGATGTTTAGAAGCGGCGAGGGATTACAATTTTTATTTTTAATATTTGTTTGGGTTTTTTTTAGTGCGGAGTAGGTCAGATAAGCACCCCAGATAATCGTATTTACCTCCTGGCATTTTATTATTATTATTGTTGCTGCTGTTATTATTATTTCTACGTGCCGGATTCGTCGCTAGACGCGTATCGCGTTAAGAACCTTCGCGGGAAATAGCAAAACCTGGAGGGGAAATAATTAAAATAAGGGGGAAAGGGGAGCAGAGAGGATCGGTGCGGGATGGCGGGTCCGTCCCCAGCCCCCGGGTGCGTCTCGGGACGGGCGGGCCCCCCGCCTGGCTGCGGGGAAAGGGGCCCTTCGGGCTGCCCCCGGGGTGCAGAGGCCGGACGGGGCGGGCGCTGCTGGGGGAGGAGAAGGTGTGAAAGGGGTGCGCTGGATGGGGGGGGGGGCATGGCGCGGTGGGGACGGGGGAAAGGCAGAAGGAAAGGGGTCGAGAGAAGGGAAGGAAAATGGACGGAAAGGGAAAAGGAGGGGGAAAAGGAAAGGCCGGGGAAGGGGAGAAGAGAAAGGGAGAGAGGAAGGAAGGGGAGAGGGGAAAGAAGGGGAGAGGGGAAGGAAAGGGAGAGAAGGGAGCGCCGAGGGCAGGGAGAGGGAAGTTAGTTGCAGGTGCGTCCCCCCGCGGCGGGCCGTGCAGGGGCGCTGCTCGCCTCTCCCCTCTCGCTGCCGGCCCAGCGGGGCTGCCCCGGGGGCACGGCGGGGCGGGAGGAGGCGGGAGGCGGGGGGGGGGGGGCTCAGAGCGACCCGCGGCTCAGCCCCTCCAGCACAGGCCGGGAGGCGCGGCACGGCGGGCGGAGGGAGGCCGGTGCCGCGGCTCCGGGGGAGGGGGGGGGGGGGGGGGGCGGGTGTCGGTCCCGCCCGGTGCCGCACCGCGCCGGTCCGCCCCGTCCCGCCCGCCCCGTCCAGCCGCGGGGGCGCGGCGCGACCCGCCGCTCTCCGCCGGTCGGGCCGGGTGTGGAAAGCGCGGGAAAGGGGGCGCTGATTTAAATGCGGGGTCGGGGATTGGCTGTGCGCGGCGTGACGTCACTTCCCAAAGGGGGCGATTACCGTGCGAGGGGAGTAGAAGTTGGGCAGCGGGGCGGGAGCGCGAGTGCCGCTCGGCCCGGCCGGTACCGCGGCGGGCTGGGCACGGCCCCGCTCGGCCCCGCTCGGCTCGCTGCGGCCCCGCTCGGCACCGCCCGGCTCGGTACGGCTCGGCTCGGCTCGGCTCGGCTCGGCTCTCCGCAGCCCGCCCCGAGCCCCCGCGGCAGCCCCGCAGCTCTGCCGTGCGCCCGTGGCTCGGCCCCGGCTCGTCCTCTCCGCCTCGTATTTATCTTTTTCTCTATTTCTTTTTTCTTTTTTTTTTTTTTTTTTTTTTTTTAATTTTTATGTGTGTGTGTGTGTGTGGTTCCCGGTGGCAGCTCCCGGCCGCCCTGCCCCGGCCGTGCCCGCACCCTGGAGCGGACGGACGGACGGACGGACGGACGGCATCCCCGACGGAGGGATGTTTCTGTCTTTGGTTATCTAGCTGTATGAGTGTTGTGGAGCCATCATAAAGCTAGATAACCGAAAGTAGAAATGACTTCCAGACCTGCTCGCCCGGGGGAAGCGGCCGCGCCAGGACCGGCGGTGCAGAGGCGACCCGACCCGCCGCCCTCGGGGCTCCAGGTAAGGGCTGCGGCTCCGCGCCCTCCCCGTCGGGCCGCTCCGGGCAGCGGGCAGCGGCAGCCCGGGGCTCCGCGGCAGCGGACGGGAGGGCCGGGGAAAGGGAGGCGAGCCCGGCGCGAATGCTTTCATTGCCGAAGAAATCCGGGGTTTAACACTCGGTTGAGCGCACCTCGAAATTCACTCCTAGGCTGCGGGGTGTCACGGCTCCGGGAGGATGGAGGGGGCGAGCGCCCTCCCCAAATAAATCCTCCCCCGCCCCAGCCTGCGGGTCAGACCTCGAAAAACCCCGGCTTTTGGATGTTTTCCTTTTTCTCCTCTCTCCCTTCCTCTTTCTTTATTTTTTCGGCTTTGGGTTTGATCCTGGCCTCCCTTTGGAAGGTCAAGTTGGTGGTAACGTGATCACTTGTGCGGTGGCTGTTGCTTTTGTCCGTAGCTGGAGGGGGGATCTCCGGGGAGGGGGATGCCCAGGGAAGGGGTCCTGCTGCTGGGTGCACCCCTCCGGCGTGCAGCCGCCGGCCTTGAGGCTTCTTCGGAAGCCGAGCGGTTGGCAAGGCACAAAGCCTCCCTCACCTCCGCTGCAAGCCCCAGAAGTTGAAACATAATATGTATTACAATGTCTGCCAAATAATATAAAAAAAAAAAAAAGGAAAGAAAGAAAGGAAAGGAAAGAAAAGAAAGAAAGGAAAGAAAGAAAGGAAAGAAGAAAAGAAAGAAAAGAAAGAAGGAAAGAAAAGGAAAGAAAAGGAAGAAGGAAAGAAAAGGAAAGAAAAGGAAGAAGGAAAGAAAAGAAGGAAAGAAGGAAAGAAAAGAAGGGAGGAAAGAAAGAAAGAAAGAAAAGAAAGAAAGAAAGAAAGAAAGAAAGAAAGAAAGAAAGAAAAGCACTTGGCAAATCTGCATTCCGTTCCCATGGCGACACAAAGCACCGCGCTCTCCGCCGAGCCTCCCCGGCACGTTTTCCCAGCTGGCGTGGGGCGAGCGCCCCTGTCCGGGGCCGGGGTCCCCCGGGCCCCCCCCCCCGGCACCCTGGGGCAGGGCGTGGGGCACCACCGCCAGCCCCTCGCCCGGCGCTGGATCCCTCAGGGATGATCCCCGCGCTGCCGCGAACCCACGCGGGCCGTGACAGCTCCGGGGAGGCTGCAGAGAAAAAAAGCTTCTGGTGGCTGGGGTTGCGAGTGGGCTGTTTGCCGGCTCTCTGTCCCCCGGGTGATGCTGCAGGAGATGGGGAGGGCGGGGGGGAAGATGCTGCCGCGCTCCCACCGCTCGGAGAGGTGGAGCGCGGGTACCCTGCTCCATCCTTTGCCGTTGGGCACCCCTCGCCGAGGGGAGAGGGTAGCACCGCAGGGCTGAGCCGCCTGCGCCCATCGGCGTGCGGGGACGGCGAGAGGTGGGAGCCCCGCGCACCTCGGAGGCAGGTTTTCCACCTTCCCTTGCACGGGGTAATGGCGTCAGACGCCACGTAGGCCCGCAAAGCTAAATATGCCTGTGCACCCTTCCAGGGCCAGCAAAGCACCGCCATAACCACAGTAAGGAAAAAGGATCTCAGCCTGAATTTGGCTATACCGGGAGAAAGAAAAGTTCTGAGGAGCTGTTGTTATTATATATTCTAATGAGAAGTCATTGGAGAAATTAAAAAGGGCAGAGAAAGACGAAGACGCCAGCACTAATTCCGCAGGAAGCCTCCCAGGGAAAAGGCTGTGTGAGTGTGAACGCTGAAAAGCATGAAGGCCTGGAATTAGACTATCATTTAGAAAGCGTTACTAATCTGAAGTTACAGCAGTAATTCCATGATTTGCTGGGTCCCACACGCAGCGCCAGAATTAAAGATACGGATTTTCTAGAAATGTAACTCAACTGTGGCACCGAGTCTCAGCGAGATCCGAATGAATCATTCATTCCAAAGGCAGCGAAAGACGTGTCGTTAAGATCCAACCTCCTTCTCTCCAGCCCATCTGGAATATGTATGCTCGATGCAATCCCAGAAATTGTGGAAGAGATCGGAGGTGGGGAGGAGGGAATGTAGTCCTTTCCCTCCTTTATTATGTTGGCTATTTTTAAGAAATAATTTTCCAATTATTTCCACAATATTGTGAGTGGCACTCAATTCTTCTCCTATTTTTTTTTTCCCCCTTCCGTACGCTAGCATCGAGTCAGGTGCAAACGGTTTCAGAGGAGATGCTTTAAAACTAGACTGAACAAAGCAGGAGGGAACTGAGCAAGGTGGTTGATGAATGCATTTATTCCGGAGTAATGATTTGATGGGGGATGGAGGAAAGAAACATTCAAATTCCTAATGAATATAATTCAGGAGGAATCATTCGACCAGCGTGTTAGAGAAAATCTGTTTGGTGGGAGTGTTTCTGCACTGACAGAACCCAGGAGGTATTTCTGTCCCCGGCTTTTGTAATTGCAAAAGGTGAAAATATAAAAAGAGGACCTGAGGAAAAAAAATATATATATACACACACATATCATAAATGTCTTTGTGTGTGTGTATATAAATACATATATATATAATTTTATGAAATAAAATGGAAGTGTGGAAATCCGTGTCTACATGTGAACTCTTACAAAGGATCGATGCAAGCTCTTTCACCTTGCTATGGGATCAGCTGGCCAGAAGCCACCCTTGGCTCCTAAATTTTTTTTCTCCCCAAAATCGCCTCTTCTGAGCTGATTTTCCAGGTAATTTTTCAGGCTGTGGGCTTGGTTCGCTTAGCCCAGAGCAGTTCCCCCCAAAGGGGACTGAGACAGGGACTGAGCAATTTGGCCTTTAATTTCCGGGGGAGAGAAACCGCGTTTGAATTTTCACTGGCGCTTAAATTCTTCATTTTCGGCGCTTAAATTCTTCATTTTCACCCCCGTTGTCGGCGTGAACCTGCGGGTGTTTGGGGGAGGCGTGGAGGCGGCCCCCTCCATGAACGAGGGAGGTGGCAGTGAGTGATGGGGGACGGTGGTACGAGCATCCCCAGGTCATACGTGCGTGGGTGGGGGGCGAGGAGGCGGATAAAGCCCCCCCGTAAATCCGTGCTTGTGAAATACCCGCTGCATTTAGAGCGTCCCTGGCAGCCCGCCGTCAGGTCTCTGCTTTCTGTCTTTTTTTTTTTTTTTCTTAGCGCCGCAGTGGAAGGAGGGTCCCCAAGGGTCCATCTTTGGGCCAGGGATGGATTTTGGCTACACGCGGGTCCCTTTGTGGCTTAGCCCCTTGCCCTGTTTGCGTAGCTGTTGGCTTCGGCTGGATCTTTTCCCCTGCACAGCCCAAACCCAGAAGGGAAGGCGTCTTTTTTGGCTGTGCAGGGAGAAGAGCCCAAGTCCTGGCATTGGTGGTCTTTGCTGGTGGGTTTCTCTTCTCGGTGGGACTCTCTCGGCGGAGCGATAGGATGCAGCGTAGGCCAGACGTGGGTGAGGTTTCAGGAGCTGGGCCGTGATGTCTTTGTTCTTCAGGCAGAGCTGGGGATGGGCAGAGGGAGCCAGAAACGGAAGAATCGGCGTGTGCCGTTGGGGGATAAATGGAAAACACCGTTTGTGGGTTTCACCCCGGGGAAGTGATGTCCTGGGACATCGCGTGCTCCAACTCATTATTTCCCATCTTTTCCTAAAACTTGGCTGCCATGCAGCAGGTTTGGCTCGAGGCATGAGGTGAAGGGGCTTTGTACCAGATACCCGGGGAAGCCAAACCTGCCCAGGCTTGGGGGTAGGTGGAGAAGGGGCTGTTCGATCCCTGCCGTTCGAAGGAGCCACCTCGGGAGCCGGGCCGCGCGAGCTCTCCCGCTCGGTTATGGATGAAATCCCATCAATGGGCATTTTTGCGGAATCGCCTGGCAATGGCGGGTTCGACGCTTGAGGCCGGGCTCAGCCATTTCTTTTGTCTCTCTCGGCTCCCACCCCCTCCCCACACCCTTGACGCAGGCGGACGGTGCCTCCCTTTACCTGCTGCTCTGCCCTGGCTTTGTCTGTGCCGCCGGAGAAGGGGCAGAGCTCAGGGGCTTGGAGGGTCCATCTTACCTGTGGCTGCGGATGGGTGTTGCTCGTGCACCGGGGCGGGATGCGCGGCTGTGTGCTGGAAACACGCTTTCTCACATCTCGGTGGAGGGAAGGTGCTAATTTGGCATCTGTGCAGGTGATGGGAGCTTCTCCCCGCTGCGAGTGCCGAGGTGCTGGCACGTGGCGGTGCACACACATCGTGCGTGGCGTGGGTACCGCGTGTCACCCCTGCCACCGGTGCTGCCACATCGCGGCCCTGAGCCTCTGGAAAGCCACGGGGGCCGCGAGCGTAAGATGGCCGTGTGGCTGCCCGTGCTGGCTTCCCCGCCACATGATGCCGGGAGTCACCCTTTCCAGGTTGGGGATTTCGGCGTTTCATGCCCACGAGTTCGGTCGCCTGGGGAAAGCGTTTGCCAAGAGCCCAGCTGCAAAAGCGTCGTCTCGGGCTGCTCATCCTCCCTCCCTCCATCCCTCCGGGTGCACGTGTTCGGGACCAGAGCTTGTGCTGGTACGAGGCTGAGCCATCACGCTGCCCGCAGCCGGGCTCCCGGCATCCTCAAAGAGTCAGGATGGGGCTCTGGCTTTCACGTTTTTAGGTGCCGTCTAATATTTATTCAGGGTCTCAGGTTTGGTTAGGAGCGTTTGCCTCGAAAGCTCAGGAGTGGGGGTACAAAAAAGAAAATGGGGGGGAGCAAAAGAACACAATCTCCGGCAGTTAGCTGTCTCTTGGAAACTCGGCTTGCTGTTCCTATAGAGGCTTTCTCTTTTCCTTCACCCTGGTCTGGCCTTAAGTACCACTTTAAGTGGGCTTTGCTCATTCACATCCAGGCTCCTTAGAGCAATTGAGCCCCCGGGGGTTTGAAAAGAAGGGACAGTCCTTCAATGGCAGGACCTTGGGCCAGGCTAATTGGTTTTGGTTCAAGGGGATACTGGATTTGTGAAAAGCCCAAAGACATCTTTCCCACGCCAAATCCCGGCTCTTCAGAGGGGGAAGTGAGGGGTGCCGGGTGGGGAAGGGAGCTGAAAGAAAGATGGTTTAGTTGAGGAACCTTCGTAACGACCC
Source organism: Aptenodytes patagonicus (assembly GCF_965638725.1). Taxonomy (NCBI): domain Eukaryota; kingdom Metazoa; phylum Chordata; class Aves; order Sphenisciformes; family Spheniscidae; genus Aptenodytes; species Aptenodytes patagonicus. The sequence goes on along the minus strand of NC_134958.1, from coordinate 6,396,818 downwards.
GGACGCCCACCGGCCTCGGCAGGGATGGGTGCAGCAGGAGGCTATGCCCAGGGTGGCACGGCAGCAGGGGGACGGGGTCCCTCCTCCTCAGGGCAGGTGGCTGGCGGTGGCTGGCTCCCGGTGGCACGCTGGCATCGGTGGCCTGTTTTCATTAAAACCAGGCTTTTTCTGTGCACGCCAGACTCCCGTGGAGATGGCGGGAGCCAAGGAAGGATGGGACCTGGGTCCAGAAACCAAATCGCTTCTGTGTGTTTGCATGTGCGGCCGTGGGGGGAATTTGCTGAGGTCTTTTGTATCTCATTTTGATTTGGGAATTTATTTATTTTTAAACATTGACTCTCTCTGGCACGGTTCCAGCAGTCCCACGACCTTTACTCTCCCCGATCCATAAAAATCGCTTAATTATTGGGCCAAAAATCAAGGCTTGGAAACAAAGCCAGCTTATGGGACCATCATTTCTTGATATATTTCCTGAGAGGACATATTTCTGGGCACCTTCAGAGCAGTGCACGCAGCTTGTTGGATATGAGATATCAAGGCATTATTTATTGAGGAAGTCTTCACACTCCCTCATCTGTTATAATTAACTGATGACATTTTTTCTTAGGTTCAAAATATGGTGAAAAAGTATAATTAGCACGAAGCCGAGGCACTGCATTAAAATGTCTCCTATAGTTAATGTAGGATAGTCGTGCTATTTATTATAGGAGGAGCTGGCTCTGACCTCTGTGTTGCCTAACACTTTTTATTGTAAAGATTCTTGAACTTTTTTTTTCTTTTTGAGCACCTCTGACACTCCCATTGTTCACTGCGGGCCCTTGAAATTCGGTGGGGGGAAGCTCTTCGGCTTGAGAAATGCCTATTCTTTGTCCCTTAAATTCCTTTCAGGTTTAGCTGAATTATGAATTGTTCGGAATCACGATTTCCCTTCGGTTGCCTCTTGGGGGGGGGGAAATTATAATTTATTGTTTCCCTGGAATAATAATAACAGGCCACGAGCAGGGTGAAGCCCTGGACTCCCACCACTGTATTGCAGGGCTCTGGACCAGCTGGGGAAGGCGGGAGGACAGTTACGGCCAACTCCACGACCCCCTTCCACCTCTAGCTCATATTCTTCCAGCACGGCTCCATCTCCTGGGAGAAAAATCCTCCGGGTCCTGGCGCCAGGAGGAAAAAGTGTAGGGGGGTGTGGGTGCGTTGGCCTGGGCACTGCCAGCCCCAGCGGTCCCCTTTCCCCGCCGGCCCCGGGAGAGGAGCCTTCTGCCGCTGCCAGATAACATTAGTCCTGTATTTCATAGTGGCAGAAATCTGTGCCGAGGCTCGGGGCTTGAAATCGCTCTGCCCGCGCAGGACGAAGGCGGGGATGGGTGCGGGGTGGAGGGAGGGGAATTTGTTACACTTGCCTACAATTGTTTTTCTTTTTGCTTGTATAAACAATCTATTATTTATTAGCTATAAATAATGCATTTTTCTGTATGTTTAGAATGCATGTGATTTCTGTATATTAAAAATGTACATGGTTGAAGGCACCAAAGCAAGCGCTGGCAAGTCAGGGGGTACCCGATTCCAGTTTGACCACGAGATGTTAATTCAGCCTCTCCCTGCCCGTGCCCTTACGAGGCTGTAATGACATGGCCACAGCCTATTTTTAGCTCGCTCCCTCTTTCCCTGGCCAGGGTGGCTGCACAGCGAGGTGGAATTAAGGTTGCACGGACAGCCATAAATTGGACACTTCCTAACTTTGAAGTGCTTGACCATGCAATCTAAATGAGGACTCTTCAGGGCAGTATTTCTGCATGTGGCATTAACTGCATTGGTCAGGGATGGCAAATACAGGGGTAGAGAAGCCGTAGAGCAGAAAAGACCTAGCAGACTATTGAAAGCGCTCGTTTGAATAGATGGGGGAGTCAACAGATCCTACACTTGATCTGAGCTAAATGGCCAAGAAGATGCCTCCAAGCTGAGAGGGGGAAGCCTTTGTTCCTCCAGCCCCAGCCTTGATGTTTTCTTTACCTTCGGTTTTGCCTCATTCACTCCTAGGGAGGTTTGGGCTCCTGCTCTTGAGGAACCTTCGGCTTGCGTAGTGAATTTGTGTGCTTGTGAAAGCGAGGGTGTCCCTAGGAATGTGCACGCGCACGCACGCTCCTCTCGTCGCACCAGCAGACGTGTGCTACCAGCTCGCAGATACTTGCTGCTTGGCGTCCTTGCCTTGCCTTGCACACTCCCTCTTTCCAGTGTCACTAACAGGAGCCGTTGCACATGTTGGAGGGACAGGAGAGGCCTTTGTGTATTACATAGGAGATCTAATCTCTTTTTTTAACTGCTGGAAGAATTACTTCGGAGGTGATTACATGCAACGCAGATTTATCTTTGCTTGAATTGGCTTTTTTTTTGTTTTCTTTTTTCTTTGTTTACCGGGGGAGTTTCTCCATTCTGGCTTGCGATAAGACATTTGGCTGTCTGTTTTCTAGCGGAGTGGACTCTGGCTGAGCAAATTTGTCTGGGGAAGTAAGCAGTCTTTTGTTTTACTTTCCCGGGTGTAATGCAGTCATGGCCCCTTGCACATACCTTGTGCTGATACCAGAGCATTTTCCCCCGACCAGCAGTGTATTTGCCCTGGGTTATAATTATTTGAACTAGCGTTTGTGCCTTGTGGACTCCTGGAGCCTGATACCTGCCTGGGGCTGTTCCTGCATCGGCACAGGTATCTAAGTGTCCTGCATTTGGGGTTCCATCATGTGGGTATGGGCTTGTGTTTCGTGAGCATCTTTTTCATAACTTTCCCCCTCTCTCCTGCATCTCAGTTCAGCAAAGGGCCTGTCTATCTGGATGCAGGCAATAAACGTCTGTTCTCACCCTGACTTCTGTTAATGAGATAGAGACAGGTAAGCATCACACATACCAACTTTCCTGCTCTCAGCAACATCAAGGAAACGGTGACAAGCTATTAATGGAAAGTGATGGTCTGGGTGCTAATTAGTGCTTCCTTTTCAACTTTTACCTACATGTCTGCCGAGATGCCCATCCCAGCCTCTCCTCTCTCCTTGCATCCCTTTGTTTCCAGCGCGTACCTTGTTCACCGCGCACATCCCATGTCGAAGAGGCTTTTCTCTTTTATTTTTTCCCTGCCAATCGCTTTCTGTATCTCCTCATTCCCTTTTTGTGCCCTTTTCCCCTGGGTAGTTGCCACCTGCACCCTCATTCTCTTGTGGTTGCTCCCAGTGAAGAATAAGCACGATATTGTAGCGGGATCTGAAAGCTTAGGGATGGGGCACATGAAGTCGGTCAGGAGTTTCTCGTCTTCATCACCAGCTAGCAATATTCGCTTGTGGCACCAGTGCACGAGGTCAAATTACCCCAGGGACGTGAGGTCAGAGATCTGTCCCCTCTTCCCACAGGTAATGATGTAGGGAGGCTCCCAGCAGCTCACAGGTCTTGGTCATGGAGCAATTAGTATTTAAAGCGGATCCTCTGGTGATGCCCAGAGACCAAGTAGGACGGGCCTCCGCGGTGTGAGCCTGCAGGAGATGACAGGTCCTACCCCAGAGAGCTTGCGGTCTAAACCCTAAATGATTTTGCTCCCCACCAGACCCCGTTAATGTCTGGTTTTTCAGATCCACCCCAACTTCTGCTGCTGCAGCAACATGATGCCCGGTCACAGCTTGGTGCCCGGTCTCTTCCATTTCTCTTTCTCCTGGCCCCGGGGCTCTGTCCCTTCCCCAAGGACCCTAATTGTCCCCTTCTCACTTCTTTTGCATGGGCTGTGGGTTTCTTGCTGCCAGGCTTGTGTCCCAAGGAGCTGCCTAATCTGCCCCTGTCATTCCCAGTCACAGGCCCCGCACACACCGTAGCTTTATGGGAAATGCTTGCAGGGCAGTGGGAAGAGGCAGCCATGGTTTGCACATTAGCTAATTAATTTTCATGACTGAACGATGCTGCCTGGTCTCTTGTTTATACTCCTCGACGCTCCCCTTCTCCCCCCTCCTCACTGACACACACACAAGACGACACATCTCGTACAAACGTCAGCATCCTTCCACAGCCTTGAGACGCGAGCGGTTATTCTGTTGGCTTGTCAAACGCGGGTTTCCCTGCTTCATGGTACACAGGGGCCCCCTGTTTCACATTTGCTGATTCTTATTAGACCCAGAGCACCAGGGCCCTGTCTCTCCCCGCAAAGCAATGCGCCGCATCCCATCCATAAATCCAACCCTGGAACAAAGCCTCCTCTACCCTGCCCCATATTTCTACCCAGCCTGCCCGCTTTCCCCTCTCTCTCTCTCTCCCCCTCTCCCGTGCTGAAGGTTTCCTAGTGCCAGGGAGATATGATAATTCTTGTGAAGAGAGCATGAAATGCCTCTGCTCTTTGTGTCTGTTTAATTCAATGAGAATCCCAGCCCCAGATGTCATGAATGGTGGGCTTTGTGCTGGCCCTTCCTAAGCCCTAACCGCCAGCCCTGCTCTCTGTCTTTCTTGTTTCCCACCACTGGATACTGATTAACAAACTAAATTATTTTTCCTCCCTAATGATGTTTTCCCACTTTGCCCACCAGGCTGGAAGAAGCCACGGGGAGGAAAGAGTTTGTGCAAAGGATGAGATAGCCAGGGAGAAAATTAAAGAGACAGTGTTGCTCTCTGGGCTCTGGCAACAGAGGTCCGCTCGGCTTTATTTCCTTATTAGAGAACGGGGTCGTGTCTGGCTGTATTTTACGTGGCTGGGTGTATTTCAGCCGAGGGGACGGGCTTGAAAGCATCCGCACAAGGTATGCTCTGAAGCATGCCAAGGTCCGTAACTCACTTGCAATTCTGTGTGCGAGTTTGCACAGTCCCAAATTTAAGGTCTCTTTTCCAGCCGTGAGTGACATTTGGTAATTACTTGACATCCATCCATACATGTGGGAGCCTCTTTCTAATTGAGATAAATTCTCTTTTCCTTAATCAGACATGACTGCGAGTTCGCGGAGTGGGATGCCTTGGGAAGGGCTGGGACGTCTTCACCCGAGCAAGGAGAGGTGAGTCCCTGGGAGTCTTGCTGAAGGATCGAGTCCAACTCGTGCATGGGAGACCAGCTCTTTTACCTGATCCCTCCCTCCCGCAGCCAAATTTCCCAGCCAGGCTTTTGAAACGGGGCCAGTTGTTAGCTGCTGCTAGAGAAGGCCAGCAGCGATAATCCAGGGAGCCTGGACGGAGCTGGAGGCAGGTGGCCAAGGCAGGTCCGTGCAAAGCCACCTGCTTCCCGGAGCCCAGCAGTGCTTCCTTGCTGGGCACCAGTGAAGCTGTGGCCAGCAAACGCCCTCCTGGAGCAGGGAAAGAGGATGGGTGTCAAACCTGCGAGTAGAAAAGGCGGTAGGAAGGGAGAGAGCCTTTCAACAACAACCTGGGGGTCTGAATTGTGCAGTTGGGAGTCATTGAGAGGGCGATGGTTTGGCGTTTTGGGGAGTTTTTTTGGTTTTTAGAAACCAGAGGAGCCCCCGGGCTGGCAGTGTGGGCTTCTCTCAGCTGGGATGAGGGCAGGGGCAGGTCTGATGGACAGGGCACAGCAGGGAGTAGAGTGTGCTCAGGGAGGCTCTACGGAGGTGCAGGGCTCAGCCCTGTATTTATCAGCCATTGTGAGAGCTCCGGTTGGAGAGGGCCAGAGCCTTGCCTGTCCCCGTGCAGAGCAGGGGGGCTTATGCAGGCTCAGCTTCTAGAGCAGCTGCTCCCCTCGGAGCCACGCCGATGCTGTGGTACCCAGCCATGGTTCCCCTTTTCCTCAGCTTAGACTAGAAGGGGGAATAAACCGAGAAAAGGGCGTTGCTTGTCTGCACCCACCGAGCCCCTGCGAGCACACCCACTGCATCCAGCAAAGTACCGCCTCGCGTACGGCCTTTGCTTCCCACTGCAGTCACATCTGACCCTTATTACTTCTGCAAGGTAGAACAAGGCAGGAAAAATGGCTGTGCAGTGAGTTTCTTCATGCGCCAGGATTTATTAAGAACAATAGGGGAAATCAATCCATCTATGTAGAATACATCGCAGGCTGCAATGGGATAAAGCATTTATTCCGCTCTTGAAGGGTAGAGCTATAACTCATGGGAGGCAAAACCCTTAGTGCTCTGGAGTCCCTTCCCTTCATGTGTGCAAAGAAATACTTTAGCCCATGGCAACCTACCAGCTATTGAATTTGTGTGGAGAATCTGCTGTCCTTCCCCTCCGCCGGCCCCTTTTTGGAAGGCGAGTCACTCATTAAAACACACCTCTGGAAAAATGAAGGGGCTGTCTGTTCGAAGGCATCTCTGCATCTCAGTTTTACTTGAAACAGAAAGAGAATAGAAATGTCTCAGTGATGTAAAAGCAACCCCCCACCAATTTTGAACGGACAGATCATGCTTAAACCAACGCAGGTTTTGCTGCAACTTTCTGCTGATGCCCAAGGACCAGGCGTTGCAATTACAGCGGAGAGGGACTGGTTGGGGTGTCGTGACAAGGCGAGATGCTGTGCAGGGAGATCTGTGTTCTGCAGCTGAACATCTCCAATGCTGACTAGATATATGTGTGTGTGTATATATATAAGTGCTACCCTGTGCCCGGCTCTCTACTCGCAGTAGAAAGCGTGCAGTGCAAAGACTGGAGCAGTAGTTAGCAGGGGCAAAAGGTGACCAGGATTTGTTATAATCTTTCTGGGTGTGAGAGAGTGTGAAGGCGGGGGGGGGGCATTAATAGTGAAATGGTATTTTCACTAAGCCTATTTTCACTGGGTCTAATCTATGTTGTGGGAAGAGGATCTCTTCAATAGGGCAGACCCAGCGAGGCTGGTGAGCTGTTTGGAGGGGGTCTGGAGAGCCGAGGAGCGTGGGCAGGGGGAAGCGTAGCAATTGAGCAGACACGTCAGACAGCCTTCCTCAGCAGAGATTACGTGGTAGGTAGCATGCTGTTGGGCAGATGGGGTTAATTCTTACACCCAAATCAAAAGGCGACCGAGGGGGGAATGTTTTATTAATGAAAGCAGCCCTTTGTGAGTATTCCTCCCGAGGCACGTTCCCTCCACCCGCTGCCTTCCCCCCTGGCTGCTGTCTGGCCCCGCGTCTTGCTCGGTACCTGCTCAGCTGCCACTCATTCACTGATAGGTTTCATCAAGAAATGTCTCCGTATGTCTGAGTCCTGGACCCAGGCGAATGGGACAGGAGGAGGAGAAGGAGGAGGAGGAGGAGGAGGAGGCACTGGTCCTTGGCTAGGCTGGAGAGAGGGATGCGCCACAGGCAGGCAGAGCTTGGGCTGTCACAAGTTGCATGTCAGCCCATCGATTGCTGCAATGGTGCTGCGGCGGTCACCTCTTGCTGGAACCAAAGAGCGAGAGAAACCGTGGTTTGCAGAGCGCAAGGTAAAATGCAGGTCGAAAGTGGGCACCTCAGTGGGCTGGGAATGAAGGGGCCAGCTGGAGATTGGGTTGGGGAGGTTGGGAGTGCCTTACCCGCCATCCAGCCCCCTTCCCATCCCACTGCCTCGTTGCCTGGGAGTAATTACTTGAGCCCAGGTAATGGGCTCAAGAGAGGAGGAGCGGATTTGTGTGCACCAGAAAGCAGCCTCTCCTGGTCTTTCTTACCCTGCTGTCTTCCCATGCCCCTGTCCTCGGGGCACCCTGGGCAGCTTGTTGTGCCAAAGGACAGGGCCATGGGAGCGGCAAGGGCTGTGCGTGGAGATTATTTCTGTCGCTTTGTTAAAAATAAAACAAAAGCTGGTTTATGACAATTGATTTAGAAGAAGGAGGAAGCGGAGCTCAATTCCCAGAGCACCTTTTAGCAAGGCTCTGCATGCGCGCGCGTGTGTTGTACGTGTGTCAGAACAGAGCACCCAAGGAAGGCCGGGTCGGAAAACCTCGCACGGAAGCGGGGAAAAGACCCCGGTGCACGGCTGCTTCCCTGAGGGAGCCCCCGCAGGGCTAATGTTTGATCTGAAGCTCGATTGTACTCCTCTGAAACCTTGGGATGTCAGGAGCTCTAAGGGAGCCTGGGACGGAAGAGGATGCTATTTGCATTTTCCTATGAATGCATCTATTTGTATAAATATGGTGTCTCTGTGCATGCGCATGCTCCCCTACGCATGCATTTGTTTGAAAAGCAACATGCTGTCCCCGTGGTGTTCTCCGCTCAGGGCCAGAACTGGTTAGTCTGAAATTCAGACTCTTCCTGGAGGAGCCATAACTCCCCTCCCCACTTCAAATCTAGCAATGGCTACGGACGTAGGAGTCCCGAGATGTTTCACCATGCGATAGCGGAGTTTCATTGTGGAGGATGAAGGCTCCCCCTTTCAAATTTGCACAGACATCAAAAGAGTCTGGAAGGTTCAAACAGATCACAACGTAATCAAAATGCCAAGCCACCGTCTGCTTCTGCCTTTGGGTTGACAAGCAGGATTAGCACCCAAGGGAAGCAGGGTGTAATAGTGTTTCACGGGCACTGTGAACAGCCCAGAAGTGTGCGGAGTACAGAAACGTTAGCCGAAGGCCAGGTCTAGCTACAGACATACGGTTGGGGGCGGATTTTAAAGCAAGGAGCTGTACACATACAACCTCCGTGGATATTTACTTTAGCAGAAGGCAGGACTCTCCTGTGTACCGGTTATGTCACGCTGGAAGCCATTTAAGCTAAACTGGAGAAAGCCAGTTTAAGAGTGGAGATGTGCACCAGCGTGGCAAGGAGCAGTAGCGGTTGACCTATAGTGCTGTCATTATAATGGTGTGGGTTTCCATGTAGACAACCCCGGAGCAGAGCAGCTAGCCTGCCATCCCTTATGTTTCACTGTCTAACCGAGATGTATAACACGGCCCTGTCTGTGTGTGGTTGCAATCACCCTCGTGCTCTGGTTCTCCACAGAGTACTGGAGCAGATGCCAAATTTTCAATGTGCGTCATGTGCCTATTGCACCGTGTGAAATAGCCCTGTTGTGGCTAAAGACACGTGAAACGCTCCCCAAATACTACTTTAACGTCAGTAATTGCTGTAGCCTCTCTGAGGACAGCCTGGGACCACGGGTGAGGGTTCCTCGGCTGGTATTTAGTATTGCTCATTTGAAGAACCAAACAACTCTGATGTTTCCACTGTAAAGCTCCTGTGGAGTGGGAAATGCTGGTGTAGCTTTGTCCGTGTCGTCTGTGTAACCGTGCCTTTTGCTTTTCTAACTTATCTTGTTTTAAATGTGTATTAAACTAAGAGTTAGGAAGCTCACATCTTCTTTACTGGTGTCTCTGCAGTTTTGGTTTGGGATTTATTTTGTTTCGGCCAGGAGAAAGGCAGAATTTGCCCATAACTCGCTCTCTGATGGCCAGGCAGGCGACGTTTTCTCTCATAGCTCTCGGACTGCCAACCTGTATTGCTGTACCTGTTCACGCCACGTCTTCCAGGGTCAGACTCCAGTCAGGACGCCAGCCCAGTGCCTGGCAGCTTACAGGACTCATCGGGGCATATTCAGGCAGGCAGTTGTGCCCCAAAAGTGGCTGCCCGCACAGGGCTAACCCTGCCTTTGCTCCTGCACCGCTCGCGTCCGAGGGGAAAGCCATGGCGAGGGCGCTGCCGCCTCTGTGGCCCCGGGCAACTTGTGCTGCCTCGTGAAGGAGAGGTGTGTTATGATTTTCCAGTCAGGAGAGCTGGGGTGAAAGCTGTGGGAGCGCTGCGTGCCCAATGCCTTGGCACTGTGTGAGCGAGGCCCAGGCTAAGATGGCCGCTAGCCAGGCCTTGAGCACACTCTGGCCCGCCATGGCGACTCCCTCGCCCCCAGGGCCCCCCCTTTCCCTGTGGGCCTGCAGGATGGCTGCTGCTGCTCCCAGCTGCCGGGTGCCAGCCGCCTCAGGCCGGGCGGAGGGGAGCCCGCCGGGGCAGGCCGGTTGCAGGCCTGAGGCAGCATGGGCCCCGGCGGCCATTTTGCGGGAGGCGAGCGCCTCCTGTAAGATGGCCGCATGGGCATGAGGTGGGGTGCAGCGCTGCCTCGTCCTCGCCACGCTGCCTCCCTCACGCCGTCCCCTCCTTATCTTGCTAATTACCGAGGAAGGCAGAACAATAACGGGAGCTGGCATGCCCCAGTTCTTTCTCTGCCACCTCCCTCCTCGGGCGGAAAATCTGCATGCACACCTCCCCCCCCCCCGCCCGCCAGCCCCTCTGTGATATTAATTGAATTAACATACTACCTAATTTGCCCTGTGTTTTCCCCACACCGGCTCCCAGCCGCCTCGTCATGGCTTCTCCAACTGGTGGGGAAGGAGCAAGTGCGTTCATCCCCTCCGCTCGTTTGGTTGTATGCGAAAAATCCTTAATGACATCTAAAAGGGGTGGCGGGACAATAGCCCACGCGGGGTTTGGCAGGAGACGTGCGATATTTACCCCGCCAGACCATCCTCGCTGCCGCTTTGCTGGGGGATTACGACGGCCGCCGTCCCCGCGTTCCTCCATTTATTTATTTTGCCGGTGGCGGGGGGGACGCGTTGGCACGCGGCTGCTTTGTGCGCCTTGCTTCACCTATGAAAAGGACACATTAAGGTGTTTCCATAAACCCCCGGATGACAAAGAAAGCGCCTTTCTCTTCGGCTCGTAGGCAACAATGACAGAAGCCTTTAAAACCATGATTCCCCCCCCCCAACGATTGCAGAAGGCTTCCCCTAAAAGGAACTTAAATACATATCATTAAATCTAAAGCGCTGAGCTCCGCTCCTGCTAACTATGCCATGCTTTTTGTTTCTGATAGTATTTGTCCGTTGCAGAGAGCAAGCCAGGGATGCGGAGCCTCCCCCGCCCTCCTCCCTTTGTTTAAATGACAAAATGTTTCTATGTTCTTGTTTAGAAAATAAACCTTTGTGGGGTTTTCAGCTTTCATTTTTATTTTTTTCATTTATCGTGGTGTGAAATCCAAACTCCCCTTCTTCCCAGATCTTGGGAATCCATGTTCCTCGTGATCAATTTTCCCTCCTTTATCTAAAAACGCAACATTATGTTATAGTATTTCTCTGAAAACGCAGCAGTAATATTTTGAATTTGAGTATTTGGAGCTTCAGGATATTGCAGTATTTTTTTTTATAAGCGATGAATGAAAAGCAATGATTTAAGTGTGTAATGCACAATACAGATGCCATGCATTGTAAATACATTTCAGGGGCATAAAATCCAACACAGAAAGCCGGTGTTCCACAAAAGCTGGGAGTCCAAAAATAACTGTAAAAATGAATTGTCTGTCGGGACAAATCTCTCAGATCCCAGTCAATATTTGCAGGGTTACAATATACAACTGGGTTACTTATTGGCATAAATATCTCATTTTAAATGCCAATGATAAACTGAAAAAAAGGTGAAGGAGACATTTGACTGTTTACTGGATGCCATAGATTCCCCGCATTTAATTTCATACTTACATGCTATTTACTTATCCCATGTTTATGGGTATGCGCTTTAGCTTCATATAAATCTCTCCTGTCTGTCTGTCTCGCTGCGTTCTTTTCTCTTCTGCCATCCCATCTGCTTCTCGTGGTCCTTCTCCTGAAACCACATCACAGGATCTGATGGGGATAATGGGAATCCGCCTCTGGTCTCTATCATAAACATGCCAATGTGGGCTATTGTGTCGGGAGTCGGCGGTCACCAGATGGTGCTTGGTTGCCCAGGGTCTGTGTCGCTGGCTTTGGTCTCTCGGTAAACCAACAACTCCTTTAGCATTGTGTTTCCCCCCAAGATCTACCTACCCTGGCTGAGGAAGGCATAAGGATGTTGGGTAATGTACCCCAAGGGACGAAATGCTTCTGGGTGCGTTGGGCGCTTTGCAGCCTCAGCCATGCAGCTATCAGCTGCCCTTGCAGAGCTGAGGTTTGTTAATCCCTGTGCTCAGCTATGTTCGCCTCGTCCGCATTCCTGGATAGGAAAATTAGCATGTTAGTTTGTGTAGGATTGAATGCTGTCTTCATGTGAAAAGCGGTCCATGTCAGTTTGAGCAGACATCTCCTTGCTACCTTTATGTACTGGGTTTGGGAAGACAGGGCAGAGACGCTCTGTGTCTCTGGGTGCAGACAAAATCAAGCTATCTCCTCTTGCCTGGGCTCCCAGGCAGCTCTTGGGTGTCTGCAAAAGGACTGACTCGTGCAGGTGTCGTTGAGAGATGGAGGTGGTTACAGAGAGCGACTGAGGTATGGGGCTTTCCCCGTGAAGAAATGTCCTCCAGCCAGGAGAAACCCAGGGACAAATCCCGCTCTTCTTTTGGTGCCTGTATGTCCTCAGGAGGTCCTGGACATTGTTGTACATGTGAGCTGCAGAGGGGGGATTAATGCAGAAATAAAGATTGAAAATAAAAACACTGAGAGCAATGGCTCTTCCTGAACACAGACAGATGGAGAGAGCCTGGCATAATTACATTTAGCGAAGGGCTGCCATGAATGAAACCAATTAAAGGAGAAGCAATGCTCGTATGAGAGAGAGAGAGAGAGGGGAAGACAACCACCTCTCCGGGTCTTCTCGGGCATCCACCTTCTGTGGGGGGTGAGTCATGCACAGTCCCCAAGTCACGGGTGAGCTTGTGCATGCACCTGCCTCCTGGCTTAGGGGAACTTTGCTTATCTACCAGGGCGGATAAAGAAGGAAATGGGAAACGTCGGGTGCTGGTGGGACCGGCACGGAGCTGGCTTGCAGCCAGCCCCAGCCTCACTGTCTCCATTGTCTCATGGCTTTAATGCGTGCCTAGAAATCCAGTATTTAGGATTCAGGTTACCATTGTAAAGCAGAAAGGTCGTGCTCAGCGCCGCTTGGCGTGGATTCTTCCGGCAGCTCTTTTGCCTGCGTGCCCCATGTTGGGACGGTGTTGGCAGAAGGCCTGGGGCAGGGAGGCCGCAAGGAGCATGCCTTCGCTGCCTCTGGCATGGCACGCACCTTGCGAGCGGCGGTGCTGGCTTTGTGGTTTAGGGAGGGCAGCGGGAAGCAGAGAGCAATGTCCAGAAAGCCATGCAAAGGAGAGGGTGCCAGGCCAGGTTTGCGTACACTGGGCAGCCACGGCTGAGCATGCCTTGCTGACAGGCTTGGCAGAAAATTTAGCAAGGCAACATGTCTTTTCTTCTGACTCTCACTGAAACAAATTTGGTGGGAGCTTCATGAGTAGCTGCTGCTGGTGGCCAAGGCTAGGGGAGGCTTTTGGGGCTGTTCCTCCTGATTTAATTCGTAGTTCCAGAAATGGCTGTTTTCCAGCTTTCCTCCCTTCTTCTACTATCCTGCTCGCAAGGGCAGGCGCCTTTTGGGTGGAAGAGCAGCTGGCAAGGCTGGACCAGAGTGACTCACAGGAGTTTTAGTTCAAAGCTTGGTATTTGGGGTGTCTGTTGCAAACCCCCAGCAACTGTAATCAAGGGCTGTTTGAAAGTCTCGTTTCTCACTTAAAAGTAACAAAATGATGCTAACAGGGAATGTATTTGGGGACATTATCATTGCAGGGAAAACTCTGGAAACAAGTCAAAGATCTCATAGGATTTAGGCATTAACCGGTCTGAAAAAAATCCCTCCAAATACTTGTTTTTTTGGAGTCAGGCTTAGCAATTTTGGGGATCCAGACTCCTGGTATTCAAAGCTCAAGGCTGACAGTCTAGGATGCTGTGTAACACTGAACAGGGAGTGAAAGAGAGCCCGACAACTCAAAGTATCATGGATTACATTGGCTTGGATGGTGGCTGGCTTGGGTCCTGTTTAAGCCACTAGATGTACTTACTGATGACTCTCAGGAGTGGTCCCAGCCACTGTCATATGGCCCTGGGCACAGAGAAACTTGGAAGCAAAGGTCTGTGGTGTGTGCTTCAGCCTCTGGAAGGTAATAATTGGTGACCTTGGTCCGTGGCACCCTGTTCCGTAAGAGACCAAGTGAGGGATGCACATCTGTGTACGTGCTTGTGGAGGTGGCGGGGACAAGGCTGTATGGACGCAGGCTGGCTATGCCTGTGAACATGTACGGGTCTGTCTCGCTCTGGGGACAGCTTGCAAAACGGCATTTGACTTCCCCACTGCCAGGACTTGGGGAAAAAATGTCTTTTAAGATTTATTTGGTCCTTGCTTTAACTGAGAGGTCATGTACTATGTGCAGCGCTGTGGGAGACTCTGCTTAAGAGCCAGAGGAGGAGATGCTGTCTCTGTGGTGTCCTCATGGGACCGTGCAGGATCTCCCCAGGCTGCTGCAGACATGTCCCAAGTTGCCACTCGGACCAGTGTCTCAGGGGAATGTGCTCCTTCAGTCCGTTTGTGATACATTTCATAGGCATCACCCTGGCCCCAGTGGCCACTTGGCTGAATGTGCTGTAACCAGTGTAAATTTTAATATATCTTATGCAGAAGTGTACTGGAGCTCTCCAAAACAAAGGGCAAACTGCATGCACGAGTCTGGACTTGTACAAACGTTTAAAGCAGTTGTGGTCCTGCACCGTGCCCAGGCTGGGCTTCCTGATGGCGTGGCACTGAGGAGCAGAGTAGAAATACAGAGGGCTCATGAGTGGGTGCTAGGCTGGGACCCATCAAACTCATTTTGCTTGCAATGAGGTAGATGGGTGATGTGGCAGAGCAAGCTGAGAGCTTGGGGAGGAAACAAATGGTTCACGTAGATAAGCGCTGGCTGGGGAGCCCATTAGGGGACTGTTTCCTTGCAAAGGGGAGATCTTTCCTGTGGCTCGCTGCATTTCTGTAGGCTCTGACTGGCTTCTGCCTCCTTCCATCCCCAAATGCCAGAGGTTAAAGGAGTGCCTGCTATTGCTGCAAGAGCTTGAGGGAATGGTAGGAAGTGGCTGGTCTCCAGTACCTAATCGACAGCGTGCAACATGGCTGAGTGCTGGGAAACAAAGGCTCAGGTTTCTGCACTGTCTTCATCCTTCTCCCCTTCCTTCCTAGCCCCTAGAAGAAGCCACCCTGCTGATACCACAGGATGTTCCCATAGATGCCTCTGTGGGTGTGTGGGTGTGGAGGGGACTGTTTTGCTGTGTGCAGTGGGATGAGGATGGTGATGATGTGCCTTATTCCAGCCTTGGGCCATGCATGCTGGGGGAGGCATGGCTGGAAGAATAGGGATACACCCCCTCTGCTTTGGCTATTGCCAGCAGCGGCTGCCTCCCAAGCCCTGCGGAGTGCCCTTGTGCCTCCTTTGGGGAAGAGCTGCCTGTGCTGTCCCATTTTGGCATGGGGCATGCAGAGCCGGCCACAGATGCCTGCTGCATGCAAGGTTTTGCCTGCTCCCTGCTGCAAAGGCAGAGCCCAGCCACTGGGGTCAGCCTGGGATTGCTGGCACCAGTGCTCAACGGGGCCAGAGCACTTGAATGTGGGGCCGAGAGCTGCATGGACTCTGCCGAGGAGGGATTCACTACATCCTGGGGAATTTTCACACCTGCGTCCTCTGATCAGACCCACTCAGTAAGTGTCAGCTGGCAGGCAGAGGGAGACAGGGGTGTTTGAACTGTGCGCTGTGCTCCTGAGGGACTCGCTTTATGGCTATGCAGAATTAGTCTGTGTTTTCTAGGCCACCTTTGAAAACGGCTGAAAATTTGCTTTCCATAGCCTAAAAACTGAGCTCTCTGTTTGGCTTCTTAAGTGACAGGCAGGAACTAGAGATCTCTTGTGACTTGAGAACCCAACCAACCTGTGAATGGCTCAGTGAGAGTGGAAATGGGTTTTGCAGTTTGTTTTGAACACAGTCAAGGTTGCTGTTGTTGTTCCCCCAGTTTGGGCAAGAGTGCCACGTTGATATCGTCCTTGCTGAGCATCCCAGCTCCCCTCTTCTGCCTGAAGTTGCTAGGGCAGCAACATGTCCTTTGGCTGGGCTGTCTGGTTTGGGAAGGACTGGGGTGGTGGCCATCAGGACTGGCACCTCTTTAGCGTTGTCCCTTTGTGGCTGTGCTTGGAAAGGGCGGGTGGGCGCGAGCCCAGAGAGAAGAGATGTCTCTGGTGATGACCACTCATTTTGCCATGCAGCCCTGAGGAACGGGAGGCTGCGTGACAGCCCGACGGACGCTCTCTGCAGGTCCCCCTGCCCGAGGAGCTGGCAGTGACACATTTCTGACACAAACTGAGAGGAGATGCCGGCGTGAGATCCCGGTCATGTCATCTGGGATCAGGTACCAAACCCGGCCGTGGCTGCGAGCAGTGAAGGAATCAGCTGCCCTGAGCGCTGGTGAACATGATCCAGAGCTAATCCTGGGGGGTCTGCCCTCCATGCGTGCCTGCGGCGAGATGCCATCCTCAAGGTCTCCTAGTCCCACACCGTAACTGCTCCCAGGGCTCTGTGGCTCTCTGGAAACACTGCTGGAGTGATGCTGAGGATGCTGGAGGGATGCCGGCTGTGGATGTGATGGGTTCGCACAGTCAGACGACGGGTGCCAGCTTTGCAGGGCGCAGGCACAAATGTCTCGGGGGGATTTGCTTTCCTGCAGAGCCTATTGCTCTCCCAGGACGATGGAAAAATTCTGGTCCTAAAGGGATGAACACTGTCTGCACTTTGACAGCAGACATCCCAGGAACCATAGGGAAAAAAAGACACCCACTGATTATTTTTTCTTTTTTATTTCTCCCTGTTTCTGTCTGCCTATCAGCCTGTCAGCCAGCTAGATGCTAATCCACAGCAGCAGCAGCACAAATAAAGCTAGACTAGAGGGATGCTAATTTATGCCTGGATTTCATGCTTTGTTTTACTTCCCCACTTTATTGGACAGGGTAGGCTTTGTGAGTGACGTAAAATGTCGCGTGTGCTCTCCCCATGGCAGGTTCCTGCACATGCAGCGGGAGAAGTTCATTTCTCCATAGCCCCTGCAGCCTTGCACGTGCCCTTCTCTGCCTCCCCTGGGTCATGTCGGGGGGGTCGTTCCTGATAAACCCCCATCTGATGAGGACTCGCTCTAAGTTTTGTTGCAGTGCATTTGAAACCCAGGGATGTGTTTCCAGTCTCATCATGCCTTCTATGATGGTGCCAGCATTTATGCATCTAAACTGTAATTTTTTACGCTCTTGCTGGGTAACCAGACTACGGCCTCTGCAATTTGCATGAATAAATGTCATGTAAAATCATCCGCTTGTGGGTAGTGACCAGCTGAAAAGTTATGTTGTGAGGCAATCTGTTCTGAGTGATCTGCAGAGCTGTTTAATGAGACGTTGAGATTTACACCTCTCAGCTTCTGAGGGGAAAGGCATGTATAGATTTAAGGTCACAGTCCAGGGTGACCTTACCTATGTGGTGCAAGTAGGTGAAGAGTTTTATCACTTGTTGCTTGTGAAACCCGGAGTGTTAAACTGTGCTGGTGAGCAAAAGAGCCTTTGAAATGCACTGTCTTAGAATAAGGTAAAATTTAAAGAATAGTCAAATAGGTATTAATAACAGAGGGTCTCACGTGGTTTCTTGCAAGGGTCTTGTATAGAATCTACACACCCCCTTGGGGTATCGGAAAGGAAGGATCAGCCCCCAGGGGCAGGGAATAGGTGTGTTGAAGGATTGCTGAGGTCTTCAGCTCCCATTAGAGGTAAAGGGAAGAAGATTGCCAAATACCCTTGAGTCTTTGTGCTTACAAGCCTGGTACTGACTTTCCCCTGCAGCCAAGGCTCCATGAGCAAAGCGGCAAATCACCGGTGAAGGAAAGAACAGCCGAGACAAAGCTTGAGGGGGCTTCGAAATGGCCACGTTGGCTGGGAGCTATGAATCCCTCTGCTTTTTCACTCAACTTTTTCACAGCTCCTGCTGACCTCCGCAGAGCAAGTCAAGGGGAAGAGCCCAGAGGTGGGTCTTGTACCGAGGTCCGCCCTTGGATTCACCAGGTTAAATCCTAAGTGAGGATTTAATTGCATTCAGTAAAAGCTGCCCAAATTTACAGCATGGAAATGAGAGCAGAATCATGAGTGTCCTTGTTTCTCTTTACCGTCAAATAGCTTTTCTCAGCCTTGAGCCCTGGCAAGCTGATCTCTGTAGGGTTTTATTTCATTCGGTGTCTGCATTGCCCTATTAAAACCACAGCTCTGTCCCCGAGTCCCTACGTGTCGCTGGATGTCAGGTGCTTATCCCTGTGTATTGGGGCAGAGGAATGTGGCAATAAAACTGCTCACAACCACTTGTTTAGATAAAAAGCACGGATTTGCTTACTTGGCAGTAGCTTCCCTTTTTTAAACAGTAATGTTTGCACAAGTGACTTTCATTTTGTCGCAGTGGTTGTGGGAAGGAAATGTTTTGCCGTCATGCATGTTCTTGGGTTTGTGTGACGTTTTGCCCTGCCTTGTTTATAGCGATGTCCAGAAATCTCTTAGCTTTCCTCTTATGGAAACCAAACAAAGATCCAGGTGGTGGATCTGGCCGCAGGAGCAATGCCGGGGGAGCTGGGCTACCTCTGCCACACCGAGGCAGGGCTTTTTTGGGTTTGCATCACAGCTTTTCTCTTCTCTGACTAAGCTGATGATCAGGAATAGTTTCTTACTGCTAAGGTGCATCTGTTTGTGTAGGAGGACGTGGGATTGTGGCATTTGTGTTTGCAGCTTTTGCTGGGCTCTTCAGCGAGGCTTTCTTTGGGCTGATATCTGCTCAGATGGGGGGAACCTCAGGGCAGCATCGCATCTCGTGTTGCGCAGGTCTTCATGTGCAAGCACCATAGGTGTACGGAGGTATCTGGCTTTGTGCGGGTCTCGGAGCCAGCCTCTTTGAGGTCTCTTTGTTTTGTCTCCCTCTGGGTATCTTGTGCGGATGCATTTGCATATATGGAAAACGTTGTCATCATCTTCTTCCCCTCCCCAGCTCCTGTTCTCTTTGCTTTGCTGACTCGTGGGCATTTCCAGCTGAACGGTGTCTGCCGAGGCCAGCCAAGCGTGGTGGGGCTTGGGGCTACCACCCCCCATCTGCACCTTCTCTATTTCCTTCCCCAGGCGTGGCTGGGGGGTGGTCAGGGCATTGGGAGCATTTTTTCCTGTTTTTTTTCTCCTGATATTTAATAACTAGTGATAGGCAGACAGTCGGGTCCTGAAGGGAGTCTGGTCTGTTCCCTGAGCCCCCAGCCCCGACACCCCGCTGCTCCTTCCCTTTCTTCTCACACTGTAGCGTGTCTGGCAGCAGCACCAAAGAGAGCAGTCCAAACCGCACGGCGAGTCTGCTCGCTTGCTCTAATCCATGAGGCCAGGTTTAAACACTTTTTGTCCCTGCCTGGAAAGCCTTGGAGTGGTTGTACCAATAAATCCCTTGCTCCTCCATGAAGATGTCCTTCCCAGGACATTTTAAGTCACTAATCCTCTCCAAGTCATCTCTGATTCCATCTTCTTTTCCCTAACCCGTACCTGCCCCTCTGCTGCTGAAGACTCGAATGCCCTGAGGCATCATCCCTCCCGTCTGCCATCTCTCCCTGCACCTCTGTGCAGCCCTGCTCCTGCTCCTGCTCCTGCTCCTGCTCCTGCTCCCGCTCTGCTATCCCGCTGTCCTGCCGTCCTGCTGCCCGCCTCGCACTGGGGACAAGCTGGGCCATTGGAGCGGCCAGGGGCGGAAGAAGGGGGTGGAGGAGAGACGGGGCAGCTGCGAGGCTTGTGTTAGTAAACACTTCCTTGGGTTCACATTTTAATTCCTTACCCCCCTTCCACATCTTCTCCCCCATCCTTTCCCTTTTCTATATGCTCACACAATGAGACCATTGTCAAGGGGTGATTTGAATGAGGGGTCTCCGGGCATGTTCCCAGCATTGTCAAACAGAGTGGGAAAAAAACCACAACTCCAGCCTAGCCAGGAGGACCAGACCAGACTGAGACAGATGCCTAAATTAGTGACAAAGCCTTTTGAATGTCCCCCCTAGACAAGGGTTGCCTTGTGCATGCGTGCGTGTGTGTGTGCATGCTTGTGGGTGTGTATTTGTGGCTGGGTGGCAGCTTGCATGTCTCCCCATGTTAATTAGTTTTGCATGCATGTCTGATAAGGTGCCAATGAATATATTTGTACTCCTTCCATTGGCGAAAGCTGTCTCGGCGGTGGGGGAGACGCAGGGCGGCGGGGGTGTGCTCAGTGCAGCCTGGCAGCCTGGGGTAATTGAGCTGTGCGGAGCTGGGGGAAGAAGGGGTGAGGATTGCTGCGACTTCTGGTGCATCGGTGGAGCTGGGCTTCCCAGCGATGGGATCTGCTGCTTTCGTTGCAAATCGTGGGGAGTTTAAAAGAGAACTGAGGCTTTTTTTGGTTCACTGGGTCTTTCTCTTCGTCTTTGCTGATTGTCTGTCTGAGGGTCTGTAGGCTTTCTTCTCCTCTGCCCTGTGTCTCTCTCTCAAGTCCCTTAAAAGGTATTTATTTCCAATGGATTTGTATCCGTCTTTGTATATACACATACACATGCTTGCTCACACAAAGCCCCAGCAACAGAACCTCCACCTGCTTCTCCAGAAAGGGAGTCAAATCTGCTGCCAGTTACAAAATATGGGAGGGAAGTGAAGCGTGTGGGTGCCAGGGGTGGAGCAGTGGAAACAGGCAAATGGAAATGCAGAACTCCTGTTGGGGAGACAGAGATAATGTGCGCTATAAAGGATTTATCAACATTTGCTCAGGATAAAGTTATTAATTACCAATGTAGAGAAAAGCCTTCTACATCCCCAGCGTATGGACCAGTACATAATGTCATTCCTAGAGTGCTATTATCATCCATCCATCCACCCATCCATCCATCCATCCATCTGCATTCTGTAGGTTCACACAAGAATTCATTGTACGTGTAGGGATGTAAACACCGGTTCACATCTAATTAATTTCCCATCTAAATTAATTTTGCATCCTTTCCCTTAAATCAAGAAGACTTAAGAGCCCACGTACATTTCTTGAGCAGACTGGGAAGAAGCTCTAGAATGGGCCAAGATGTCTTTTCTCCCTGTGCTCCCATCTGCTTCTGAGCAGCTGCTGGATGCCAAAAGAGCAGGGAATTACATGGCGCAAGGCCTCTCTGAAGCGGACGTCATTTCGGGAAGTTTTGCTGCAGCACGGCTTGTCTGCTGTGGAGTTTTGTGGCACCCAACTTCATGCTGGCTCCCATCTGCTTTGCCTTCTCTTCCATACTTGGGTCCTGGTGTTGGCGGTGAAGGGATGGAGAGCAGGAGCGGACACACCATGGTGCAGGGCTGGTCCTGCAGGGAGCCTGGGTGGGAGATGGCTTGGTTGGAGCAGGAGAGAATGGGGTAGACTCCTTCTGGTGGGCTGGCCGGGGAGGAAAAGGAAGGTCATGATGAACAAGCTGAGGTGGCCATTGGCATCAGCAGGGTTTGGGTTGAGCAAGGGCTGACACCTCTTCCCCCAACGGCTTTGCAGCTGCACTGGGCTTTGCTGCTGGGAAGGGAGCTGGGAGGTGACATGAAGAGATGGTAGAGTAGTCAGGGAGCAGCAAAGCCACCTGCCTGGAGGAGAGTTGACATGTCCCTGGCGAGGCAGGGCGGGCTGCGGAAGGAGCAGCTCTCCTTTGTGCTCAGAGAAGTCCAGGAACATGGGCAGGGTGAGGCTGCACCTCCCCATTGACCTGCATGGGGCATCTGCGAGGGAGCACTCGTGGCCAGCCCGAAGAGTGCCCCAAAATCCTCACTGCCGTTCCAGCAGTAGGTATGGTGGGCAATTCGTGAGTAATGTGCAGGAAAACGGGACTCCCGTGAAACGCAGGTCATCCAGTTGGAGAACAAAGGCAATTTCGTGTGACTTATCAGCAGTGCCTAATTGCGCAGGGTGAATAATGAGCAGCCGGGGAGGCAGCACTGCGGTCCCTCCCGGCGAGCTTGCAGCCGGTGGCCGAGCCCCGCGTCTGGAAACCCCGAGTCGGTGCCAGCAGATCGTGGGCATCCTCAGAGAGGTCCAGCCCCAGTGCTCTGCATCTGTGACTATTTCAGAGCTCCTCCATTGCAAAGTAATTGCATTAATCCCACATGGACGTAAGAGGGGAACCTGCCGTTGGAAAAAATCACTCGGCGGTTGCTCAGACCTTTCATTTGCTCACAGGGTGAATGTGTCGTCCATGCCTGACCCGCATGCAAGGTGGCCTTTAATCACAAAGAAGAACCGGGGACCAGCATCCTGCAAAGGGCTGGCAATTCCCTCCCTGGCTGGTGCCTCGTCCCCAAGCAGGGGCCTTGCTGGGGACCCCTTCCCACTGATCTCCCACCCCTCCGCCCTCCTCTTCCGTTTGCGCATCCCTGCCTCTCCTTAATTCTGCTCCCAAGCCCCAGGCAGGGCCATGGAAACCGCTTTGTCAGAGCTCCTCGCCAGGTTGATCTGGAGAAGGGTTTTTTTTTTCTTTCCCCGTTGGGATGACTATTCCCACACAAGCAAAGCCTCTTAATGAATCCATGGCAGCAAAGTAGGTAACGTGCTCGCCCTGCCAAGGCTGCTTGGCACAGCTGGAGTCACGTAATCGGGCTAGGCTGCCAGCCGGGGACAGAGTGGGAAGAGTTAACCTGGGGACAGTGCAGGGACAACTAATCCCCAGCAGGAAGAGTAGCAGAGACTTCCCTGTCCTTCATCATCCTCCCCCTCTATCCACGCACTCTTCTTCCCTCTCCACCACATCCTGTTCCTCTCCCACATCCTCCCTTTACTTATTTCTTCTTCTGTCTTTCTCATCCTCCTCTTCGCCATTGCTTTCTCACTCCTTCCCCCAGTTTCCCTCCTGCCCCCGCTCTCCCCAGCGCGGTCTCCTCTCGCATGCTCCGTCATGTCTCCAGAGCTGGTTTTCGAGTGGGACCGAGGGATGGTGTATTTGGGCTGCGGTGGAGGTCACAGCTATATGGGGATTGTTTAAAAGAGATTTGCCCACATCCCAGCCCATGTGACCAGCCTCAGCTGCAGGTCTCTCTTTCTTAATCTGGAGATAAGCGTGATTATCCGAGGAAGGGCTGTTCGGAGCTTTGTAACTGTGACAGGGGAGCTTTCAAGTCGCACTTT
Organism: Aptenodytes patagonicus; assembly: GCF_965638725.1. Classification (NCBI taxonomy): domain Eukaryota; kingdom Metazoa; phylum Chordata; class Aves; order Sphenisciformes; family Spheniscidae; genus Aptenodytes; species Aptenodytes patagonicus. The sequence goes on along the minus strand of NC_134958.1, from coordinate 6,373,946 downwards.
GCTGGCAGAGCAGCGTTTAAAGCCGGGGAATCAGATTCCAAGCGTGGCTTTGCATCTCTTTTCTGCTGGGAGCATGGTGCAGGGCTGGCAGTGGGGATGGGAGCTTTATTAGGACTTTGCTTATGATGCGGAAAAGGAGTTAGGGGAGGGAAACGGGAGAAAGAGGGAGGTGAAGAAATCCCAATTCGCTGTTTCCGCATCAGTGGTGGCATAGGAGATACGCACTGATTCAAGGGGACAGGCCAGCCTGAAGCCTGGTGTAGAGCAATAAGGTCCAACAAGCCTGGGGTCTGGCTTGTTTTTAGCCTGGGGTCGTGTCTCCTTATTCTGCGCTCCTCCGGCTCGCTCCATCGAGACCCTCACACAAGAGGTCTCTGGGGCCCTGTTTGGAAATGAAATGCTCTTTTAGCAGCTCCCGTGGCACAGCTTCTCCGTGTGGGGTGGCAGAGCCAGCTCTGCAGCCCAATAAGCACATCGTTCCCCAGCTCTCGAGGCAGCCGGCTTCCTGGCCCCATCCGGAGGAAGGTTTACTGGAGGTGTTCCTTCGCGGTGCAGCTCTGCAGCCAGGGCAGGAATGCAGGGACATATAGCAATTGTATAGTTTAATATCGTATCAGTGTCTTGTGTTGCTGGAGGCTGAAATATTTAACATCTCATACAAGGGGCATGGTCCCCAAAGGTTTCTTTTGCCGGGACAGGCATCAAAATAGGGTTTAGTGGAAATGTTCAGCGCTGGAGCAGGGGCTGCTTTGCTTCTATTTGTAGACTAGAAACTCAGAGCGGAGACTTGTAACTGCACTTCTTTTGACGGAGATGGGTCAAGGAGAAAGAAACCTGGATGCACGCCAGGGGCGGGAATCTGGGGCGAGGTTGAATCAGGACGAAGTGCCAACACTTTGGACCGTCACTTGGGCAGGACTTGCTGTTCTTGACGTATCCTCCTTGGAAACGGTTCAGCTTCCAGCACAGCAGCTGAGGCCAGCCTGATCCAAAGGACACCCTGAATCCCGTGTGCTCCCCCCACACCCCACACCACCCATTTTTAGCAGGTGGGAATTTGCAGTGAGAACACCAAGCAGCCCCTTCGCCTGGGTTTGCTCGTGGAGGGGCAGTTGCTTGCCTGGGTCAGGATGCCGAGGGATAGAAGAGATCCCTCTTCTTCCTCTGCCATGAAGGCACATCTCATTTTTGCATCATTCTGCCACGGTGGCTTGCCAGCCTTAAAGCAGCTCAGGACATGTACCTGTGCCCAAAGGTACACGGATTAAAATGTGTGTCTGCTGGGCAGGAGGCTCAGTTCACCTCCACTGGTTGCAGAAGGGAAGCGGTTGCAAATGCATCATCTTGAGACCAAGCTCCGAAACATCTCCCACGTTGCCTGCCTGTCCCTGGAGCCCCACACAGCTGCTCTGTGGGTGGAAGCTCTGTTTTTCTTGTGCCCCCGTGAACTTTATTTTTTGCTATTTTTCTTTGTGTGCTGCTTAGATGAATCCTCTTCAGTGCCTACAGCTTATTCCAGGGCTTTACTGAGGATCTGGCCAACACATATAGCCTTACTCCAGGGCACAGCCCTTGAAGAAACTGGAAGATGGACACAGCATCTTTTTCATCTAGTGACTGTAAGACCGAACAGCCCAAATCCCAGCCTGCAGCCCTGTTGCGCAGGTAATGCCCATGCGCCGGGGGAGAACAAGAGCTCCCTTCGAGATCCTGCAGCCTTGGATCCGGCAGTGGGAACGTGGGCAGGAACATGTAGGTGTTGGCGTGTGCAGGCAGGAACACGTGTACACTGGGGCAAGTGTGCCCATCTCTGCAGGCACGGTCCCACGCTTGCCTGCGTACCAGTCCATTTCCGTGCACTTGCGCCACGTGAATCTGCCCCATACCTGCCTGAAACGTGGGTTTGGGGGTGTAGGGTGATCGTGAGGGCTAATGGTAAATTTACTGATGGTAAATGGAGGGAAGCAAGGTAGAAAGGATTAACGGAGCGATCCGTTTGGGATGCGGTGAGGGAAGGTTTCCTGATGCAGCACATGGGAGAAGGAGCTAAAAAGTGGGTGGCGTAGTAGAGATGGGTGTGAGAGCAAAGGCTGTGCTGAGGCCGAGAGGGAGGGAAGGTGGCAGCCAGGAGCAGTTTGTGTTCCTGGGTGTTGGGTGATGCCAAGGAGAGTGAAGGAAAAGCACCGGCTGCTCTGAATGAAAGCCATCAAGAGGAGAGACGGAGGGAGACAGGAACAGGATGGAGGGGACCAAGCAGGGGGGGCAGAGCAACAAGCACCAAACTTGGGGATTTTTGCAGGACCAAGTGGATGGCTCTCCACGCTGGGGTGAAAGATGGGCTAGAGAAGGGGGCTGGGACCCAGTAAGGTTGTGCAAGGTGGTCCTGGCCCATGGACAGGGAGCCAGCACAGAGTCCCGCAAGCCAGAGGCACCGGGTGGCTTTGGGTCAGAGGAGCCGTGATGTTACCAGGGTGGGCGGTTTCCCAAAGGTGAGCTGAGCCCAGAAGCCAGGACGTGGCCAAGGTTTCCAGGAGAGCAAGAAGGAGCTCCACAGTTGGGTTGGGAAGGGCCGAGTCATTTCTCCAAACGCCATGTTAGGCCAGATGCTGGAGTTTGAGCACAAGCTGGGCAATAACACACGTGAGGGACTGGAAAGTTCATTCTCCCTCCTGTGCCTGCAGAGCATCCCCAGCATCCCTGCACCATGCCGGGGCTGCAGCCCGCCCTGTGGCACCAGGACCCTCTGGGGACCAAGGGGAAGGGAAGAGCTCTGGCAGCTGCGTTCGGATTCTCCTTAGCTCACCCCAGTGTACACCATCACTGTGCGGGCGGCTGAGACCCAGGGGCGTTTCAGGCCCTTGCTGTCGTTGCTGTTGTTCAGGGCCATTTCTTACAAGGCCCCTGGCACCTGGGTACACGAGTCTGGTTTTTGTGATTGATTAAAAGCAAAAAATCTTGACCAAAAAAACCATAATGTTTGCTCGCAACCTCATTGCCATAGTAACGGAGGTCCTGAGGACACCTCTGAAGTAGGTCACCGCGGGCCCTGTTTTGTTGCATCTCCCGGCGTGGCATGGCTCCGGATGCAGAGTCCACCCACCGTGGTCCAGCCGGGCATCGCCCCATGCCCAGACCTGCTTGGGGAAGGCCAGGCTGGAGAGCTGCCTTCCAGTGACGGCACCCAAAGGTGCCAAGGGCTGTCCTGCACCCGATCATGGGAAACTTCTCTCCCTCCTGCTGCCCCCATGCCAGCTTGCTGGTGTCCCCCACGTCAGGGCTCCCTTCCCAGCCTACCCTCTCCCCATCCCCCACCACCTTGCTGCCTCCCTCCCCCCTTTCCCCCAGCGCCTCTCCTCCTGCTTTGCATAATTTTCCATTTTCAGTGTCCCCTTTTCTTTTTCTCCTCTCCATATGGTGCGTCCCCCTCTCTGCCTGGCGCAGGAGCCATCCTTAACAAGCTCGGCAAAGCCCTCTCTCTCAGGGGCTGCACATGAAAGATGCTCTGTAAAAACAGAGGCTGGGATGGAGCCCCCCCTTTCTCCCCCTTGATTTATATGGGGCTGGGATGTGGGAACGTTTCTGGGTCGCGCTTTGGAGCCGCCGGGTGCTCGTGCCTGTTTTTTCCAGCCATTCAGTGCAGACCCCTAAGGCCAGCTCGTCCCTTGCCTTTGATCTGCAATGCAGAAAGAGTGGCCGGGGCAAGTTTATGCCTCTCTCGTCCAGCCCGAGCCCTTGTTTCGGCTGGCAGAGAGGGATGCCCTGTCCCCACCGCACCGGGGAGAGGACATGCCCTTCCCACTCAGTGTCCCGTGGCCTTTTCCAGCCGGCTGTTTCGGCTCCCTCCTACTCCCTGGCACCACGAGGACCTCCAGCCCCACCAGGTCCAAGGTGCTGGGTCTTGGCGAAGCAGCAGGTCATGGGATTCGCGATACACAGGGACTCAGCACATCTAACCCATCACTGTCCCTCTCCTGCTCCGCTGTGGACGCTTGCCAGCGAGCACCCGGCCAGCCGAGCCGGGGACAGAGCGGAGGGTGCCGGGGCTGGCGACGCCTGCCCAGCATTTGATGGGTTAAACCGGTCTCCAGCTAATTTCTCCCAGCGTCTCCCCTCCTCCTCGCACTTCTGTATGCAGCAGGCAGGGCCTCAGCGCAGGTTCCTGCACTGAGCTGTTGCCAGGGGAGTAGTTAGGCGAGTCTGAGCTATGCGGGGAAAAGGCCCGGGCTGTCAAAGTGTCTGAGATGAACCATAGCCCGGTCCCCCTGCAGCTGGGCCCAAGCATGCATCAGCCCTTGTTTGGAGCCTGGGAATGGCAAAGCCCAGGGAGGTTCAAGGGCAAACTTGCTATTCATTAGTCAGGGGTCCTTGACGTTCCCACTCTCTGTCTCCCTTCTTCTTCTTCTTCTCTTTTCTGTCCCTCTTTTGACAGATTCCTGGGTGCTTTTGGGGAAAACTCCCCTCCTCCTCCTCCTCCTCGCCCCGGCAAAAGCCCTCCACATAAACTTCCCCAGCAGACAAGGCAGGAGGACAATAACAGCAGAGCTGCGATGCAAACAAGAGCCGGTGGAGCGGCTGCATCCCTCGGGTGTCCTTTCTCCCCGGTCCTCCCCACACTGCCGCGGGAGAGCCAGCCGACACATTCATTTTGCTCGGCTTGCCCATCGCCGATGTTTTATTATCTTGATGCTTGCAGGAAATTGTAACTTGAGATAAGAAAAATGTCAGCCGCCTTCTCCTCTCTCCCGCAGCCCAAAGCGCCAAGAAGTTCCTCTGTAGGAAATGTAAATGCTTGCCCAGGTGCACAGGACGAGCGCGAGATGGAGGGAGCCTCGAGAGGCCATGCGAGCATCTCCGCCAGGAGATAAAACTCACAGCGTAGGCGTAACACGGAGCCTCCCTCCCGCCCCGCCGAACAGAATATTTCATAGCTCTTAGAAGCCGAAGCTCCCTTGTAATTATCCAAAGCAAACAGCACGTGTTATTAGTTTAAAATGATTTTTTTTTTCCCCCTCCCTGGGCCCCTGGAGCAGAATGGAGGTGTAATTGTGCTAAGGAGTTAGCAGGGGAGAGCACAGCTTTTGGTCACATTCAAGTTGGAGGGCTTGAGCCAGGGAGGCGGTATGAAAGGCTGGTATTTGCATAAGCAGCGTGCATCCCTGCAAAAAAGAAAGATATCAGGGGCTTGCAAAATTCAATCAAGGCTGGGAGGGAAGAAAAAAAAAAGGGGGGGAGGGAAGGAAGGGAGGGCAAAAAAAAAATTGACAGTGAAAAAGGTTTTTCTAAGTAACACCCTGGCGAGATTAAATTGTCCAGAAAGTTTCTCCGTGTGAGCCGGTGAAGCGGAGGCTGGGCTGAGGGCAGGGGAGGAGCGGGGTCCCTCCTTCCCAGCCTCAATAGGGGATAGGAATCTGATTAGGCAGAGCGTCCTGCATCCATTTGCCATTATTTGAGGGGTTTTTTTGCCCTTCCCACCACCTAGAATAGCCATGGCGAGGCAGTTTGTCAGCGTATAAACCTCAGCGCTGGCTTTGTAAGGGTACGGGGAGGCACAGGAGCAAGTGCTGGGGCACAGGCTGAGCTGTAATTGCAATTATTTATGCATCGTTTTTAAAAAAAAGAGAGGGATAATGAATCCACACGCTACTTAGCGTGATGCTTTCCCTGCGCGGGGCGCTGGGGAGGGAAGGCAGGGCTGGGATCGGGTCCTGGTGCAGCCCTATTTTTGCAGGCACCCGCGACGCTAGACTGAACTCTGCCCGCGGAGAAAGTGCGTGCAGGAGGTTTGGGCTTTCCTGAAACTTATGTCGAATCATCTGGGTCGGTCCAGCCCCTCCTGCCCTCAGTGACTAAGTGCTGGAAGGTGCAAACCCGCCGGGCAGGCAGGGCGTCATCTCCAGGCTTGGGTTGATGTCTCGTACCAGCGAGCATCCTCTCTATCTGCACCATAGATGAGTTTCTCTGTAGGTCGCGGCAAGCTCAGCCACCGTTCAGATCTCATCTGCCCTGACCTCAACATCCTTGCCAGCCTTGGGGGGGCATTGGGGGTGACTCCTAATGTCACGTAGGATAAAGCAGTGCTGAGCCTTGGCTTCTTGCAGCCTGGGTCTGCCTACACACACGCCAGCGTGGGGTCTGTCCTCTCAGCACCCTAATTCTCCAGAGACAGGCTGGGGTCCTTCCCCAACCCCACGCACGTGGGGTGGGTTTGCCTTCTGCCTCTCTTAAGTTTTAGGCTTGCTTCGAAGTTGCGAAAGGGAAGGGATTTTCCTCGGATTTCCATCGAGTGCTTTATGAATATTGCAATAAAGGGGTTACAGAAGATCTATTTTTAAGAGAGAGAAAAAATACCCATGAAAATTGCAGCCTGGACCCCAGAGTGTAAAGTATTTGCACAGTTCAAAGAGTTACGGTGGTTCATCCAGTCGCAGCCCGGGAACGTGGCGATGCGACCTACAGCAGATCACATGCCGGCTACTCCCAGGGCGGCTCATTAGAGAGCCACACAGAAGATTTATCTCTTAAAATGGGCTTGCAAATATTTTATAAAATTTGCAATATTTTATAAAATTACAATTTGGTGCAATAAAAAGAATAAATTAGCCAGCTGATGGTTCCTTTTGCACTCTGGATCCAAGTGTATTCAAGAATTAGTCTTTACTCCTTCCAGCACAACAGTTTATAGGTAAAGCAAAGGAAGGCCGGCAAAAGGATGGGACTGGGTTCGGAGGCTGTGCTAGGGGATCCGCACTCGCCAGGGGGAAAGTGCAAAGGAAATGGAGAAAAAAATCAGGAAAAAGGGAGGAGAACCTGATGCAAGGTGCAAGATGTGTGGGGCAAACCCAGGAGGTGCAGGGAAAGCCGAGAAGGGGACTTGCGCTGAGCGTCACAGCTTCAGCTCCAGCTCAGTGGCTCAGTATCACTTTCTCCAGCCAGGCAAGGGCGCCAAGGGCAGGGAAAGTTAACACGAAGATTAAAACATCAGAGGGCTGTGCCTTTAGTGGCTCTGACATGCAGAGTAATCCCATGCCCCAAAGCCTAGGGAGGAAGGACAAGCGGCAAGCCCTCGCCTGGCTGGCGGTGTGCGGGGCAGGCAGAGGTAGGGGATTGAGGCGGGCGCAGGGGGAGCTCGGCGTCTTGGGGACCACGGTTTTCCCAGTCGGGAAGGGGGCAAGGTGGCCCGTAGCCATGGGAAACATGTGGTGAGGAGGGAAAGGGGGTTGGAGTTTCGCTCCATCAGTGAGCCGAGTTGGTCTGTTCTCAGCCAAGCGCTGCTGGACCGTTTCCCTGCCGGAGCTCATAACCACTCCATTTTTTTCCTTTCTTTCCTAGATCCCAGTGAGTGGAGAAGGGACTTTTCAAGCCTGTGAGTTCCTTCTTGCAGTTGGCTACTGCCTGCCCGGACTTGCCGTCTGATGTCTCCAGGTTTCTCCAGGAGGGTCCCGACCTGCTTCTCCGATGGCTGCAGAGAGGAGGCAGCTTTGGCTCAAGAACACAGAGGGTTTCTGCATCGCTTCGAATCACGCCAGTCCAGCCATGGGGAGGGAGCCAGGGCAACACAGGGAGTCAGGGGATCATCCCGCATCACTCCTGTATGTTGTCTTTGGTGCCCTAAATACCCCAGAGCAGGCCCACAGTGCTTAGGCAGAGGGATCTGAGCAAGGCACTGTCTCACCTGGCAAAATACCGGGTGTGTGAAGGTTGGAGGGAGCTTTTAGCACCTGGCTTTGCTCATGGAGCAGAGCTCGGCCCTTGCTGCTCTTCATCCCTGGCTGTGTGGAGCTGCGGGAGCGCAGCCGTCCCGACAGCGCTGTGCTCAGGGCCCAGAGGACTGTGAGTCTGTCCGGGCCAGGCAGCCCTGCTGCTGTTTTATTGCACCCTCTCTGTTCCTGTAAGAGAAACGTACTGGCTGTAATTCTCTCCTATTAAAATCCCCCTGCCCCGTGCACTGTTGAAAATAAACTCTCCCTTTTGCAAAAGTGAGCTGTGTGATTTGGTGCAGTCTCGGGATGGAGGAGGCAACGGGCACAAAATAAACCCAGGCAAATCAACAGGGAAGCGGGAGCAGCCGAGAGCCAAGCGGCCGGGCTGCGCCGTGCCCCACATCAGGCACATTTCCCTGAAAGCCCGAGCGAATCCCTCGCCGCTAAACGATCTTTATTTGGTCTGAACCCTGTCTGGGAAGTAACCGCTAAACCCAATGCAAACAGACCCCCGTGAAAGAATATAATGAATATGTCTCTCAAATGATTTGGAGCCCTTCTGCCTGCAGAGCAGGGTTCCCCATTGTGCCCGGCTCCCGGCGTGCTCGGGGCAGGCTGCGCGAGGTGGCCGCTTTCCCAGCTGAAACCCGAAAAAAGCAAACAATGGGTCAAGGCCGGCATTGTGCGAGCCCAGGCAGGCAGAAGGAGCGCAGCCCGGCATGGCCAAGTTCAAGGCTGGGCAGGGGGCCGGGCGTGCAGGGATGCTAATGGGGGCTGCGCGGGGGCTGCGGAGGCGCGGAGCAGGGGGGGCGGGGGCTCTGCGTGCCGTTACCCTGTGCGGCCGCGAGCACCCGAAAACCACCTCGCAGGCAACGGGGCTTGATTGCCCAGTGCAGCAAGGGGTGCTGGGGGCACTGGTGGTACTGGGAGGGATTTGGGTTGCTGGGGAGACTGACGCTACTTGGGGGGCTGGTATTACTGTGGGGGATCGGTGTTACATGCAGGGGGACTGACGTTACTGGGGGTGGATTGGTGCTATCGAGGTGTTATGGGGGAACCGGTGTTGCTGGTGGATATTACTGGGGAAACTGGTGCTGTGGAGGGGATGCACAGGGAGGTGATGGCACAGTGCGGGACCCCGCTTGTGCAATGTGCATCCTGGGGAGGGGCTTCGGATTTGGGAGCTCCGCGGAGGACACAGCCTCTCTGGGTGTTACACACCGCTCTGCCCGGTGCTCCAGGTCTGGGCAGGGACGCCCCCCCACCCCCTCATCTCCCCGCTTCTCCCCCCGGCACAGCACATCTCCCCCCTCCCCGGATGAAGTGTGCGGAGACAGGCGGAGCGGCCTGTGGAAAAACACCATGGAGGGCCCGCACAAAGGGGGTTTTATTCAAATTTGTTTAGAGTTTAGCGGATTTGCATGAAAAATGTGTGAGAAAAGCCGGCTCCAATGACCTCATCCCCAGCTGCCATTAATGTTCAATTAAGTGCTGAATAGCAGCAAAGGGGGGACCGGCCGGGACGTGCAGAGAATCCAGGCTCGGGCGCAGACTGTGAGAACCGGGCGGCCCCCCCGGCCGTCTGGCCCCGGCCAGCCCCGACGGGGTCCCCCCGCTGCCGCCCCCCTCCGCCCCGGGGAGGTGTGCTGAGCCCGTCGGGTCTCAGCCCGTCTGGGTTATCCCCCGGATCACCCGCATCCTGAAGCAAAGAGCCCCCCCTCCCTCTAAGGTGGGTGTTTGGGGGGAATAATGCCCCCTCTCTCCTCCACCGAGGCTGTTGTCAACCTCCCCCCCCCCCGCAGCCCGGCTCGCCCGGCCCGGAGCCGCTCTCCGCCTCGCAGACGGTGTCAAAGCCCAAGTTCAAGTCCACGCCGAGGGGCTCTGCCCCGGGATTCCCGGCTCCTTTCCATCCTCCGCCTTTTGTTCGCCTCTGACAATTGCTCTTTATTTCTTACACACCCCCAGCCTCCCCCCCGCACCCCCCCCCCCCCCCGCCCGCACTTGGCACCGTTTAGCTGCCTGCCTGCAAACTTAACAACCCCGGTTCTTGGTATAAGCACTCAAATTACCCTTCTTTCTACATATAAACACGGCCCGGGGTGTGCGGCTCTCCCCGGCCGCGGGGTCCCCCCGGCGCAGCCCGGCTCCCCCGCACCGGCCCCGGCCCCGGCCCCGGCCCCGGCCCCGGCCCCGGCCCCGGCCCCGGCCCCGGTCGGAGGAAGTTTCTGCTGCGGGACACGGCGGGAGAAAACGAGCCGGATCCAGCAGCCCCCCCCTCTCCGCGGCTCCCCGGGGCCAGCGCTCAGGTAAGGGAGGACCCCCCCCAATTGCTTTGGGGGGCTGCCTCTGCTGCGGGGCGCGGTGGCACGGCAGGTTTTGGGGGGTGATTGGGGGTTGGGGGTGGTGGTGTCTCTCTGCAGAGGGTCCCTCAAAACCAGCCCTGCCCCGGGCACGCTGATGCGGAGCCCCGGGCCGACCTCCCCCGGGGGTGCGGACACCCCCCCCCCCCCCGGCCGGGGTGCGGGGGGGACACTGCCTGGCGGGGGCAGCCGGAAAGCCAGGGGAGGGGGCCTTCCCAAACCTGCCTCTGCCCCGGCCTGCTTCTCTCCGCCCCCCTCGGGAGGGGAACACCCACCCGGCAGCGGGCCGGGGGGCTGGGGGGGACCCCGGCCGGCCGGTACCCCCGGGGCTCCCGAGGACCGACACCCTCGGGCCCGTTGCCCCCCGTGGCGGGGCGGGGCACGGGGCTTCGGGGGCAAACCCCACCCCCGGGGGGGGGGAGCGGCAGCATCCCTGCTGGGGGCACACCTCCCTCTCCAGAGGTGCGATAATATGGGGTTGGGGTGGCCATAGGGTGCCCGGGGGGGGGGGGGGGGGGGGGGGGGGTGTTTGCTGGCTGATGCCCCAAATAAATCGCCTCCCAGTACCTGCGGCTGGGCAGTGCTGGGATAAACTGGCCGGGGCAGGGCGGGTCCGGGGGGCCGCGTCTGCCCGCGGGCCTCGGGCACAGACTGGCAGATTTGGGTTTTTCGGCTGATTTTATTTTTTTTTCTAAGACAATTTCGGGTGAAGGAGGGGGAATAAACCTCTCCCCCCCCCCCCCCCCCCCCCGCGCGGTTAAAATAGGGATGTGGGACGGAGGGAGCGACTGGGGAAGGGGGGCAAGATTTGGGACAAGGGAAAAAAAAAGAAGGGGGAGGGGGGGATAAGAGGCTGAGAGGGGACGGGGAAGGGGGGGATACCGGGTGGGGAGGCAGGAGGGGCTCCCCCGAAACCCGTCCCCAAGCCCGGCGCAGCGAGGCGGGCGCCCTTCGCCGGCGCCTCGGGGCGGGGCGGTCCCGCGGGTGTGTGCTGTCGGCCCGTGGACACCTCGGGGGGCCGTGCCTCGGGTCCCGTGCTGTCACATCGCATCGGGTCATGCAGCATCCTGTAGTATAACACGGCATCATAAATTATAGCGTAACATATACGTGTTTTATATATATATATATATAGTATGGAGCGTATATATTGCATTACAGCCGTGCGCCGTCCCCGGGGGTTTCCCGCTGGCCCCCACGCCCCGTGGGGGGGTTGCACCGTGCCGTGCCCCCTCCGGGGGTGCATGGGGGTCGCCGCATCCCCGCGCAGGCGGGGACCCCCCCCGCTCCCCAAAACAGAGCCCTGCCCTCCAACGGGCGTGTTTGAAAACAGCCGTGTGGGCGCACCTCGGGGCGGTGGGAGAGGCTTCTTCATTATTTATTTATGAACTGATGATGATGATGATGATGATGATGATTGTTATATTTTGGTGGCCATTTAAAAAAACCTACACCCACACAGGTGCCTCCAATGTCCGTCCCATCCGTGGGCCCACACACGCGAGTGTACACACGGCTGCTTCTCCCACTAGCGCCCACGGGCACCCCTCACCCCCCTCAGCAGAGGAACTGAGGGCCGGGCCCCTCCGCGCCGCCCACCCGCGGCTCGGCGCCCACCGGGGGCCACGCGCGGTGCTGGCGGACCCACAGCGGTCACGAGTTGCCGGGGTCTCAGCGCCAGGGCCAGCGTCGGAGCCCCTCGGCAGGAGGGAAGAGACTTTCCCCTGGGCGGTGGGAAATGAGAAATCCCCCCGCGCGTGGGAACAGCGAGGATTTGGCTCTGGGCGTGGGAAGGCGGGATGGAGTTGGGGAGAAGGAGGATGGAGGGTGGAAAAGGAGGGATGGAGGTGAAAAAGGGATGGAGGGGCAGAAGGAGAGTTGGAGGAGGGGATGGAGGGATGGAAGGGGAGAAGGAGGGATGAAGGGTAGAAAAGGAGGGATGGAGGTGGGATAAAGAGGGATGGAGGTGGGAGAAGGAGGATGAAGGGGGAGAAGGAGGGATGGAAGGTGGAAAAGGAGGGATGGAGGGGGAGAAGGAGGGATGGGGGGAGAGATGGAGGGTGGAAAAGGAGGGATGGAGGGTGTGAAGGAAGGATGGAAGGTGGAAAAGGAGGGATGGAGGGGGAGAAGGAGGGATGGAGGGTGGAAAAGAAGGGATGGTGGGGAGAAGGAAGGATGGAGGGGAGAAGGAGGGATGGAGAGTGGAAAAAGAAGGTTGGTGGGGGAGAAAGAGGGAGGGGGGGAAGGGTGCCGCGCCCCCGATTGGCTGCTTAAGCACAAAATCCGGCGCCGGGTTTGAGGGGAGGGGGCACGGGTGGGCCCGGGGCTGCTGGGGGGCAGAGGTGGGCGCTCGGGCGGCTCGCAGGGCTCCCCCCCCCCCCCCGGCAGCCATTTTGTGGCAGTGCCTGCCGTCGTGCCAGGGCTGGGCGGTGGGGCCGGAGGTGCGCCCTGCCCTCCCCGGCCCGGCGGGGCGGTGAGGGGCGCGGGGGGGGGGGGAAGGACTCCATGCCACGGTGGGAAACGTATTACCTCGCCCGCCACGCTTGCCCATTGACAGAGATAAACATGCAAATGAGTCGCTTTGCATGTCATTAGCATACAAGCAGATTGGGGGGGGAGGGGCCGCCTGTGTGCGCACTGCAGCGTGCTTTAATGCAACACCCAAACAGCCATTGCTGGTGTCTCCCGCCAGCGGCACCTGCGGCTCCCCGGGCCCCCCGCCGCGGGCAGTGGGACCCCCATCACCCCCCCCCCCGCATCCCCCCGGCCCGCGGAGCCGCCACCGGGGCTGCCCCGCCGGGTACCCGGCTCGTCCAGCCCGGCCCGAGGCTGCAGGGCACGGGGAGACGCAGGAATAAATAAAGACAAACCTCGGGCAGCGCTATTTTGGGGGCTATTTCTGTGTTTTCACCTATTTCTGTATTCCTTTACCTTGTGCAGGGGAAGGGAGCGGGCAGGGGGACCCTTACCGTTCAGCCGCCGCCTCTTGCAGCCCCGCTCCGCCGCCGCCTTTAATTGCGTGGGGTGGGTGGAGTGGGGAAGGGGGGCGAGAAAGCTGGTGAATTTGGGGAGGGGAGAGCACGGCCTGGGATGGGGGGGTCCCCGCGGCTCCCGGAGCTGGGGGCGGCAGGGGTGCAGCCAGCGGGGGTGCGTTTGCAGACGGCGGGTGTGTATCTGGTGCCCGTGTCCGTGTGTAGACACGGGTGTGTCCGCGACCTCTGCATGTGCCGACCCGTGCGTGTCCGCACACGCGTGTCGCATCCCCCCCGCCCCGTACGCGTGTACCCACTCGGGTGGGCGTACCACACCGGCGGGTATCCGACCTGGGGGGTGCGTGTATGGGATCTGTGCCTGTCCCCGCACACGCGTGTGTGTACCCGAGCGGGGTGTGTCCGCACACAGCGGGTGCACCCGCTCCCCGGGCACCCGTGGGGTGCGTCCCGCCGCGGGGTGAGCACCGTACCCACGGCCGGGGGGGGTGCGGGGAAGGCCGCCGCCCCCGGCTCGCAGCCGAGGCGGGGGACCCCCGCCTCGGCCGGGCTTCCCCTCCGCGCCGGCCGCCGTGCTTCGAGGGGGGTACCGCAGGGGGCCCTGCCATCACCCCCCCGGGTTTTCGTTGAAGGGGGAACAGCTCTCGCGTCCCTGCGAGAAAGGCAGGCGAAACAGCCCGCACCGGGCCGCGGGGCGAGAAGAAGCATCCGGGGGGGAATCCACCCTCCGCGGGTGGGTGGGGGGCACTCCCGGGCACCTTCTCTCCCCCCCCCAGATCCCCGCACGGCTGCGGTGAGACGGGGGGAGAGGGGGAAGCGCCCGGGCAGCCCCCGCGCTGGGTGCGGGCCCCCGGCGTCCCCCGCAGCGGCCGCTCCGCGGCCCGGGGGAACCTGCTGGGAAACGAACCCCAGCCCCTTTTGTGGGGCACTCGGCGGGGAAATCACCCCCTGTCCGTGCCTCCCCCGAGCCGCCGCACAACCCTCCGTCCTACAGCTCCCAAAGCAGCAGGTCCCCGCTCTTGCAAAGAAACCGGCTTTTTAGTCTTGCAGATAAACCCGGTTTTTATTCTTGCAAAGAAACACACTTTCTATCCTGGCAAATAAACACGTGTTTTTTTTTTCTCTTGCAAATAAGCCCGATTTTTATTCTAGCAAAGAAACCGGCTTTTCTCCGCCTCGGCGGTTTGTTTCTGGTCGGGAAGGACAGGGCGGGGAGAGGGCGCCGGGGTCGGACCGGGCGTTATTTTGGGGAGGGGGAAACCCAAACTGCGGCGGGCGTTGAGAAACAAAATCGCGCCGGCTCGTCTCCGTGTCGCACCGCAGGGGAGATAAAAGCGCCGGCGAATTTGTTTTCCAAAACAATTTTTAAAAGCTCGCGTATATCTTTTCCCCTATTTCCTCGGGAGAGCGAAAATTCACAGAGCAGCCCCGTAATGAATTTTTTCTGCTGAAAATTCCTCCTAAATCCAGTTAATAGATTATTATTACAAATAATGCCGCCTCTTTTCTCAGCGACTCAATATACAATTGGAAATTAGAAACACCGTTGTTTTGTGGGGTTATTTTTTTAGGTGTGTGGTTTTTGTTTTGTTTTGGGGTTTTGTTTTTTTTTAATGTACCTGAAATATAATTTTCTTAAGCTTAGGCAGCCCTTCAGAACAGCCCGCTGGGTAAAATCCGGAGGTTCTGCCTTTTAAAACGACAACAGTGTTAGGTGAAGGCTCCGGGAGAAGCGCCGTGGCACGGACAATGCCGAGCGGGGATGAATCTGTCCGGCGTCTGCCACGTACGGGAATCATCCTTTTAATTTCAGTCTCGAGTGAGAAAATTCAGAGAGTCGGAAAAAGCCGTTTACGGAGACCCGGAGACCTGCGGCCACCGGGGCGGTCCCGGCAGCCCCGGCCCCGGCCCGCACCAGCCCCCGGACCTGCTCTCCATCCCCCTGTGCCCCATTGCTCCCGGCGGCCGGTGGGATCGGGACGGCGGGGACAGCCCTGGGCTGCGGGGCGAAGTTTGCAGCGCCCGGCAGAATTACCGCAAGGGCGATGTGGGGCGCAGGGTTCGGCCGGGCTCTGCGGAGCCGGTCCCGGTCTCTGGGTCTAGGGCTGGTACCGCCTTGTGCCGCCGGCCCCAGGCACGACCCTCACCCGGAGCATCTCTGGCTCCGGCTTTGGGGCCAGCCGCAGGCGAGGAGGAGTAGGGGAAGAGGCGGTTAACGAAAGAGGGCTGTATTTCTGGCAGCAGGGCCGGCTTTTTGTCGCTGGGACCGGGCAGGGCGACCCCGGGGCTTTGCCACCCCGCTTCGCCGTCGGGGCACGGCGGGGCGTCCGCACCGTCCCCAGCACCGGGAGCAGCCCCGCATGCCGGCGGGGGCAGCGGAGGCTGGCCGAGCCGCTCAGTATTCGTCAAAACAGCTCCTCAGCTGCGTTTTCGTCCCCTGTACACGGTTTCCCCGCACAGGCGGGTGCGTTTGCGTTGGGGTGGGCTCCGACCGACAGCCAAACCGTGGCCCGTGCCCACAGAACGGCCCCGGGGCTCGGCGGCCCCCGCGGGGGTTGATCCCAGCCCGGTAGCGTAGGGAAAAGGGGGAGAGGGGCCAGGATCGGTCCCGCCCGGGGAGGACCCCCCCCCCCCCGCCCCTCGGCGCGGCGGGACGTGGCCGGGGGACGCGCCGGGACCCGGCGGAGCCGCGCCCCGACGGCGGCCCCGCCCCTGTCCAGGGTCCTGAAACCGCCCGCGGCCGCCGAGCCCGCCGAGCCGCCGACGGGGCGGGAGCAGGGCGGGAGGCGGCGGGACCCCGCGGGGTGCGGGAGGGAACCCGGGGGGTGCGGGAGGGACTCCGGGGGGTTCGGGAGGGACACCTCGGGCGCGGGGCGGGAGCCCTCGGGGTGCGGGGAGGGAGTCGGGCATCCCGCCGGGGAGCCGGTGGCTCGGATGGCGGCGAGACGGGGCGGCAGCTGTAGGGCCGGCGAGCGGCCCCGACGGCGCGTTTCCATGCGCTATTCTTCCCCGATTTACTGCTTGTCACCGGCAGCTCAATGGGGGTCCCCCCCCTTTCCCCGAGACCTTCGCTGCCTCGCCCCCCCCCCGGCCCCGGGGCCACGCAGAGCCGACCCCCCCCCCCCCCCCCGACCCCCCTTCCCCCCGGCACACCGCGCTGCCCGGCGGCCCGCTCCCCTGCGCGGCTCCGGGGAAGTTCAAGAAGTTGTCTGGCCCCGCTCCCTGCCAGCAGAGCCAGCCCAAACACCAGCGCCTGCCCCGGAATATTTCACCGTCGGGCAGAGGGAAGGGAGGCGGGGGGGGGGGAGACAGCTTAAATCCTCCCCCCCCCCCCCCCCCCTTCCCCTCAACCCCTCGGGCTCTAATCTCCCATGCATCGTTACAACCGTCCGCAGCGAGGCGGGGGAGGCCGGGCTGCAATTAGCTATAGAGCCGCTCGCCTTGCAAACAGAGGGGCTCGGATTATTGCAAATTCATTTCTATTTTCCAGGCCAGCGCTTGTATTCTCTGTTAGCATAAGAATAGAGCCAGGCCCTGTGAACTCCTCCGACCTACTGACCCCTCT
This sequence comes from Aptenodytes patagonicus, assembly GCF_965638725.1. Taxonomy (NCBI): domain Eukaryota; kingdom Metazoa; phylum Chordata; class Aves; order Sphenisciformes; family Spheniscidae; genus Aptenodytes; species Aptenodytes patagonicus. Next base: position 6,357,331 of record NC_134958.1, on the reverse strand, counting down.
CCCCAGAAATGAATAGCAGCACTTTCCGTGTCCCCCCCCCCCCTCGCCAGCCTCTCCAGCAGACTCGAGCCACGGCCTAAATTCCTAATCAGGGTAATTTAATATATCTTAAGCCCCTGGCTGCTTTATTTTCGCTCCTTTTTTTTAGTTTGTTTTAGGCATTCACCGGCTCTCACCCCGTCATTAGAGATCCTTATTTGACGGATATAAGAAGCTGTTATGAGACTACAAGTCTCTTTTTATCTCCTAAATAAGCTGTGCTTCCCCGTAATTAGAATGGCGTTCCCAGCCTTTGAGGCCTTTCAGGGCCGCCTGACAAAAAAACTTGCAGGAGATGAATAATCCCGAAGTACAAACTCCCCGGCCCAAGCGAAGAGCCGGGACAGAAAGCCGCGCCGGGCTGAGGGGGGGGGGGGGGGCGGCGGGGGCACCCACGCGTGGGCCGCCGCGGCCCCGCCCGCGCCTGTGCAGGGGCGGCCTTGCCCTCAACGCGCCCCCCCCCCCCCGGCCCCCGGGGCGTTGGGGTGTCGGTGGGGTGGGGGCAGCCCCTCGCCTCTTGTTTGGGGCTCTGCTCCGCGCACTCCACCCCCCCGCGAGGGCCTCGCCTCTTCCCACACTCCCCACGCGTGACCTCGGGGGCGGCGAGGCCCAACCCCTCCCGGCACCCCCGGCGCTGCCCCAGCCCTCTCCCCCCCCCCCCTCCCGCCCCGGGGGGTGCCACCCCCTCCCCACGCCGGGGGATGCGGCCCCGGGGTGCCCGACGGGACGGGGACGGGGGGGTGGGGGGTGGGGTGGGGTGGGGTGGGGAGGTGGGTCCCGTCCCGCCCCACGTGCGCCCGGAGCCGTCGAGGGGATCCCGCCGGGGCCGCGCCGCTCGCCCCTCATTGGTCAGCGCGGGCTGACGACGCGAGGCCGGGCCTGGCGGATTGGCTGGCAGGGGAGTCGGGCTTGGTGGCGTCACGGCTGCTCGACGGGGCTCCCCCGGGCGCCGCTCTGCCTGCCGGGGCGGGGGGGGGGGGGGGGGGGGGGGACACACGGACACCGCGGCGATGGGCGCGGGGGGCCGCAGCCCTCCCTCCCCCTCCCGGTGCGCGTCCCTGCGGAGCGGCAGCCCCTGAGCTTTCGGGCGGATGTCGTGTACCTATACGTAGATATACAGAGATACGTGAAATAGATGTGGAAACGCGGGGAAAGTGGCTTTGGGATAATTAGCCTTCCTGATGTGGTCGGAGAGTTATCTAATCCAGAGGAGCCTAAAGGCATCATTACGGAGACAATATTTCAGGAAATCCAATTCATTGGAGCAAAAATATGACATTCATTTTGCTGGTTATGTTATTACAAATATCCTTCAAAGCCGACATTTCACGCCCCCCCCCCCCCCCCCAAAAAAAAATGAAATAAAATAAAATAAAATGACCAGAGTAAAAGCCCCAAAGCTACGGGCTGGGAGGAGGAGGATGAGCCCGGAGGCGGAGGGATCACCCCTCGCCTCCAGGACCCGGGCTGGACGGAGGAGGGGGGGGTCCTTGGTGCTGGAGGGAGCTCCCGTGGGGGGGGGGGCAGAGGGCTGGGGGGGGGTGTCAGACAGAAACAGCGGCCGTCGCCCGGCCCCAGACGCCGGACACCAGCGCTGCGGCTGCCCGGGGGCCGGAGGAGGCCGCTCCCCGCTCGGCTTGCGCGGGGCTGCGCGCTATTTTCAGCTCTTCGGCGGAGGGATTGCGGTGCGAGCGGCGGTCGGCGGCGGGGCAGCGGGCAGGGGGGGGCTCTGCCTCGCCCGCAGGATCTCGGAGCCGAGCGGTTCCCGTGCCGTGCGGCGTAAAAACCACAGCCGCGGCGGGCAGGGCTTCCCCTCCGCCTGCGCTGCCCGGCGCTCCGCTTCCCAAGTGCCGCTGGTGCTACTGGTGCTACTGGTGCCCGGCGGGGAGCAGCCGGCCGGGAGATGCCCTGCCGGGGTTTCCCTGTCTGGATCAGGCCCTTTATTTGGGGCCGGGGAGGGGAAGCGGGGCCGGAGCCGGTAAGGGGATGGGCGTGCGTCGGTCTCTCCCGGCGCCCCGGCTCGCCGGAGCAGCATCTCCCCAAACCCCCTTCAACGAAATCCGCCCCCGGGAGCGCCCCCCGCCTGCCCCCCGCGCCGCCCCCCGCCGGACAGCCCCCCGCTTCACGCCGGGGCAGGGACACGCGTGGGCCTCCCCCGCCGTGCTGCGCCCCGCGCCTTTTTTTTTTTTTTTGCAAAGAGACGGGCGAAAAGGGGAGGGGGAAAAAGGTGCTTCCCGGCCCTGGACGGCGGGGTCCGCGGGGAAGCCGGAACCCCCGGCCGGCCTCGGCCTCCCGGGCCCGGCGTGGCTCCGGCCGGCCGGAGCGGGCTCGTCCCGGCGGGGCGGCGGCGGGTGTCGCTCCCAAACCGCGCCCAGCCCGGCTCCTCCAGCTGCCGCCACGTCCCCGCTCCAGCTCGCAGCCTGGTTGTTTTGTTTAATTAAACTCAATGTCAGTGTTAATTTTCCGCCTGGCCGGGCAGCCCTGCCTTTGCCGGAGCCGGCGTGTTGGTTACAGATGTCAACGCGCCCCGTCGGGGCTGCGCCGAGCCCGTGGAGACGCGCCGCGCCGGCCACGCGTGGCCGCGGGCTGCTAGCTGGGGCCGCGGGCTGCGGGGCCGGGGAGGGCAGGGGCCGGGCTTTCCCCGGTAAAGCCCCCGCCCCCCATCCGCGACTCGGTCCTGCGTGGGCGAGCAAAGTGGGCAAGCACCGTTGAGACGTGTGTCGTGTAAAGAGCTGTCCCTGCGCGTCTCGCGTGGATTTCCCCGGAGACACGGGGCGATTGGTGAGACCCCCTCCCGGCGCCGGGAAACCCGGAGGTGCATTTTGGGAGGGAGGAGTGGGTCCTGCCCAGCGCTTTAGGAAAGAGGTCCCCTCCCCAGGTGCATCCCTGGCTCTGGGGGTCAGAGATGCTCCGGGGACGAGCGGAGGACCCCGGGCCACCCCCAAACTCACGGCAGCTCCGGGGATGAGCCACCCCCTCCCCAGAGGTGTCGCAGCCCAGGACAGGACACGGGACGGTGGCAGGGAGGGGGTGCGCTCTCTCTCGCCTGCTCTTGCCCAGCGTCCTGCAGAGCCCCCAGCCCCGGCTGGCTCCCAGCCCTTCCAGCAGCCAGGCGCCTCTCTGCTCTTGATTTCCCCATTACTTTTGCAACCCGTCGAAACTTTTGGTCCCTGCGGCCCCCCCCGGGTGACCGCCAAAGCAGCTCCCCGTGCCGGGCGTTCAGCTGGTGCCTCCGATGCCCTCTGCCTCTTCTGCTGAGACGAGCAGTGAGTAGTACGCGCCCATTCACCTCCTCCCTGCCGTTCACGCTTTCACAGTCCTCTCTCTTCTCCTCCTTAGTCCCCTCTTTCTGCAGGCTGGAGTCCTGCTCTATTCAATCCCTCTCCTCAGATGGCAGCTATTGCACATCTCCAACCCGCCTCCTCGTCCTTCCCCGCTGCCTCCCCGGCCCTGTGAGATGCCCCCCCGGCCGAGGCAGGAGCCCGCGTGGCACAGGGTGAGCCGATCCCTGCCCTCTCCTCACCCCACCCATCCCTGCCCTCTCCTCTGGTCTATCCCGAGTCATTCCTGGCTCGCTGTGCCCATCTTGCCCCCTGCCAGTGACTGAGCCGATCTTTCCAAAGTCATAGCCGCAGTTTGGAGCGCTCTTCCTCGCTGGATGTAGCCGTTTCATGGCCGTGTAGGCAATGGGTTTGTTTTCTCTGTGCTCAGCGCTGAATTCCTCCCTCATTTTAAGGCCAAGTTCATCAGCACAGCGAGACCCTTCCATATCCCTCTATACGGTGCCAGGTTTTATCGCGTTGGAGCAGCAGTGGATGCTGTCCCGTTGCTGCTTCCTCCCTCCTCCCCGGCACTTCCGAAGGCCTGCGCTCCCACCCGCTGCGGGGGCTCCGGCACCGACCCCTCCACGCTGGGAACCCCCCGGGTTTGTTACGCCACTGTGCCTCCTAACTTTTCACCGGTTATTCATTCCCCAGCTGCTTTTCAAACTTCACTTCTCGACAACAGGCTCGGCCTTATTTACCAAACAATCAGGTTTATTGCTGTTTCTCCCCATTCTTTGTTACCATTTCTATCTCTTTTCCCCATTAAACTCAGGACGTTGTGGTTTTCCGGACCCCCTGTAGAGCCCTTTTGGGGAAGTTGGCTATCCTCCATTCCTATCTACAAAGCCCGATTCACACAGGAGGCTAAACTCCAGCTACTGAAATAGCCATTTCATATTTAAGTTCTTCTCAAAGCCTTGCCTAAATCCCGTCTTTTCTCACTACTTGTTTCTGTGCACTCGACCGAGCTGTTTTGCAACCTCTGCTACCGATACCTGGGCCGTCAGCGCATCCAGCCCCTGGAAAGAAAGCTTCTTTTGGGGGGATTTCTTTAAGATCGTGGTAGCGGTATGGAGGGGGGGGGGTCTCCAATGTAGGGGATTCATTCCATTTTCTTCTTCCTCCATTTTCTTCTGCGGATGCCAAGCCCCCGGACATCCACCTCCGGGGCTTTTTATTTGTTTGCCATCAGCAAATCATTCCTGAAAAATCCCTTTGTCCCGCTTTGTTGTTTTATATCGATGTTGGGGAGTTTACCTTGGAGGGGAGCTGAGGGTGGGATTTGAGGGCTATTGGGGGGGGGTCACAGCTCTGACACAGGTGACCAGTATAAACCAGCCACCATATGCCTGCCCCATCCCGATGGGGGGGGGGTTTACTCCTACCACCTGTCCCTAAAACTCCCCCAAACAGATCCCCGCTCCCCTGGGGTCCAACCACCACCATCCCAGCCCCTTTCCCAAGGCAGGCATCGCATCCCAGGAGGCAGAGGATGGGTGACGGTGGGCCAAGGGCAGGAGAAGCCGGGGGGGGACGCAGAGCCGGCCAGCACCCGTCCCTGAGGAGAGCCAGCCCCTTGGCATGCGTCCACCCCCCCCCCCCCCGACCTCGATGGAGGTGCAGGTGTGAAGGCGATAGAAGAGGAAAACGGGCCCTGCCTTATTGAAGCCGCCCGTAAACAAAGCCACTTGAGTGGAGAGGATTCAGAGAGCCCAACAGCCGCAGGAAACCATAATCACGTTTAAATATTGTTAGCATCATTATCTTTTATCCGCCATCAGATTAAAACAATTATGGCATTTTCAGGAATCGTCCTGGCATTCTCTTGACCGGCGTTATCTGTCAGGCAGGAAATGTGATTTTTGCTTGGAGAGGCGCCAGCCGCCGCGCGGCCGGTCCCACGGCCCCCGTGATGCTCCGGTCCTGAGAGGAGCCATCAGCCAGGGTGAATTGTCATTTTACGGAGAAATCCGCATTCATCCCGTTCCCTGTGGTCAGGCATCGGTCGCTCCTTCATCCCCATCCCCATACTGCTCTGAGTTTCTACCCGTTGGCTTTGGGGTTACCCGGCCTGGCAGTGGCGGGGGGGGGGCGGGAGGGGACACACACCGGCCCGTGCCATCACCTCTGCCGGTGGCTGTGGTGGCACACCGGAGCGGGTGGGCTTGGCAAACACGGCTCCGTGCCTGAAAGCCGTGGTGAGCAATTTACCCGAGGAACTCATTTCAGGAGATCTAGTCTAAGTTAATTAAAGATGGCTGGCTGGGGTCATCGCCTTGGCAACAATTAAGGGCAGGAAAGATGCCTCATTAGTAATAGTTTTTAACAAAAAACATAATTTTTCATATCAAGACAATCCCTTGCACACGAGGTGGGGGGAGAACGATGCTTTCTTTCTGGCTTTCTCTCTTTCCCCACCCTGGCTGCGGGTTAGCCCGCAGGGCAGGACTGGGAGATGGGAAAACGGGATTGAAAGGAAAAGCCCCTTTGCGGATCTGGAGGCTGGCGAAGGTCCGTGGCCGGTGCCTGGGCAGCAGCGCTGGAGCTGGCCAGGAAGGGGCCACGCGGATAACGGGGGATATTCCTGGAGGGCAGTGGGTGGGATCTGGCTTCTCGGGAAGGGGAGAAGAAGCCAAGAACTGGCCGCCGCCGCCGTGCAGGGGCTGCCCGCACATCCTGGCCCGGGGAGCATCGTGCCAGGCTGCCAACCCAGCCACCGGCGATGGGGTTATTCCTCCAGCTGTGCCTTTGTTTTTTAATGTCCCCCCTTGTACTCCAGAAATCTTAATGCCGCTGCCTACTAATGCCAGGCTGGGCAGAGTAGCTTTATTTTCTACTTAATTAACTGTCATCCTGTGATTGATCAATTAATGATGGAGCCATCATGGTAATGCTCCGGGAGCCGGTGTGCCGGGGCCGGGCCGAGTCACGCGCCTGCCTTCCCTCTCCTACCTGCTCCGGCGCCCCAGCACGTTCCCCCCTGGCGCTGGGGCCGTGCCGCTCCGACTCCTCTCCTGACAGCAAAGGACAACGTGACGGATGGAAAATCCCTTGCTCCCAGGAAATTTGGCCGTTTACAGGGAAACTGCGGGAGGGACTGGGGACTGGGAGTGATGCTCCTGCCCTGACACCGCTGGCCAGCGGCTGGGGGTCGCAGAGAGGGCCACTTCCCTGCTGGACGCGGCGCTTGCTGCTGTGTTAAGCTCTAGCCCAAGTATTTCTGCTGTTTTCCCCCCTTGCAGTGACATTTTGGCTTGGGAGAAAGGACGAGGCTAATGTTGCCCATCGGGGTGATGCTCTCACTGCTGACCCGAAGGGGTCAGGGCTCAGCAGAGCCAGCAGCTCCGACAGAGCGGCTCTGCTCACGGCCTCCTCCTCCTCCTCCAAAGTTGCACACATGGCTCAAACGGGAGGGATAAATATAAACTCCATTCAGATATCCATAGAAACAGAGCTGGAGATGGAAGACCCCATGCAGTTAAAACCTTCCTCCTCCTTCCCACACGCTGCTATTCCCAGTATTATTCCAGAGTGTTTCATAAAATCAGTAGAGCTGGGCAGAGACCAACAGAAATGACCGGTAAGGTGTTACCGGGAAAATCCCAGAATGGGGGAAACACTTTTTCTGCTGAATAATTTATCTGTTAGCATTAAAAAAAAAAAAAAAAAAAAAAAATCAGGATTGTGTTTAAAAAGGGGTGAGGCTCCACCTGGCGTGGCGGGGCGTGCCGGCACACACATGCGCAGGGCTTGAAAGGGATGCGGCGCGACTCCGGCGTGGAAGCGGTTTAAGTCCTGTTGCTTAATTACTGTTTCCTTTCCGTGCCATGAAAAGTGCCGAGATATAGATTTGATGTGCTGAAAAGCGTCTGGCATCTTGTCACGCACCAGCCCATCTCCAGCATTCAACAGCTGGTGAATACACCCCCCTGCGCACCCCCAGACGTATACCTGCACCTACAACATCACCGCCTGTTTATCTATAGATCGGTCCAAACGAGAACGTGTTTATTCAGACAACTCCAGCGGCTGGTAAAAAAGAAACCGAACTGGTACCAAAGGGAACCAGCCGCTTCTCGGGGCTGCGTGCGCGGCTCTTCCTCCCCACCAGCTCCAGATTGAGTTGTTTGTCTCATCGCATCCCTGCACACACACCCACACCCAGATACATATATAATCCCGTGCGTACAGCCAGGAGAAAACCTTATATAGTATTATAAACGTAATGCTATTTTTTGAATTAAAGCTTAAAACCGTTCATCAGAGATGACACACGCAACACGTTCAAGCCCAAGAATAGGTTTGGAAGCAACTCTGGAAAATATCAATAATGACCAGCATGTCCTTACATCCCAAACCCAATCAGACATCATTTCTGCTGTCAATAACGCACGTTTACGGGGAGAAGACATCGAGCAGGCCCGTGCCCCGAGCCCTGACTCCCCTTAGGGGTGAGGTTTCTGTGCCTCCCTGAGCTGGGGGAAAGATTTATTTCCCCCCATCCTCATGGTAAGGAAACTGTTCGCTGAATTAACCCCCCTGGGTGTTTTTTGGGTGAGGAACAGAGCCTTTTCTCCGCCTGCTCAGTGCCTGGAGGTGCACGGTGGTGTTAGGTGTGATGTGCCCAGTGATGCTCGGGCAGCCCCTGGGCTTGTGCCGGCTGCCGAGCTCCCACGTGTCGTGGCCATGCGGAGCCTAAAAATAAGCCAGGGTTTGGGTGGCAAGGAGGGTTTTGCAGTGTGCCAAGGTGGAGGGGCAAAGTGGGGAGTGGGTGGCAAAGCAAAGCTCCCCTATAGTCATACAGGAGGGAGCAGGGAGCTGGAGAAATTGTGAATTTATTTGGAAAAGTAACGGCTGAGCATCCTCAGCATCTCCCCGGCTCCTCTCCCCCCCGGCTGCATCCATAACCCGGCCGAGGCGGCGGGAGCTCAGCGCGTCCCGGGGGGGCTTTTGTAGGGCTGCCCATGGGGTGGAGGAGGAGGAGAGGCCACAGGGGAGGCGGGCTGGCCGCTCACCCGCACAAAGGGGCCCGGGCCGGCGGTGCCCGGCGTGCCCTGACCCCGCGCGGGGCAGCCGGGAGGGCACAGCCACATTGTGGCCAGCTCATAAAGATGCTCCGAGACAGAGCTGGAGCCATTTAAAACCAATTAATAAGCTGTAAACTGCCCCGGCCCTTGCTGTTCATTAGGCAACCACAAAGAAACTTTATTTTAGAGTTGCAAGTCCTTCTTTTTCCAGAGAGAAACTTTTTAAATATGTAATTGGCTCTGGGAACCAGGACCCAAAGGGGTTGCAAAAGCAAGGGAAGCAATTGCCTTAATCAGTCCAAGATCCCTGATTTATTTATGTATTTATTTCGATTTCAAAGCAGTGCTGCTCATCATATCAGGGCCTTTAGAAGCACAATTATTCTCTCGACAGAAGAGCTAACCTAGGCTGCGATTATTTGCCTTTCTGAAAGGCGGCGGTTCCCCGTCAGCCGTCCTCCCCACAAACGCGCTCCCGCTCCCGCATCTCTCCGAGCGATTTTAGCATCCGAGAAACATTCCCCCCAGCCTTCCCGTAGCCACAGCCCGCCTGAACACCCAGCCTTTCTGCCGAGCTTCCCAGCTTCAAAGAGCGGGGCGAGCGTTCGCTAAATAATGTTTCTTTATTCCTGTTCTTTGGCTGCTTTTCAAGCGGTGGTCGAGAAGTGTGCTCGCGTCCTTACGGCTCGCAAAAGGCACCCGAGGTCACAGGTGGAAGGAGCTGGGCAGCCTCAGCCCCGGCTGGGTTTTGGACCACGGAGGTTTGCTTGTTTTTTCGGCCCTGAGAAATGTTTTATTCCCAGGTTGTGCCTGGGTTGGAGGGGGATCGGGGTGGGATTCGGAGGCGATGCTCTGCCGGCCTGCGAAGGCGGAGGGCGTTCCAGTGGCGGAAGGGAATGTGCGAAAAGGCAGGAAAAGAGGGAGCTGCGCTTTGAAAAGAAACCTCCTCGCAGCTGCGGTGGGATGCCTGGGGTCAGGGCGATGCCCCGGCTGAGCCCAAGCCCTGCCTGCCCACGCTGCGGACACCCATCCCCAGGGCGAGCGGGCAGGTCGGGGCTTGGGGTGGGCAGCGTTGGTACCCGCAAGGTCAAGGGGGCAGCAAATCCGCAGGGCTGGGATGGATCCCGCTGGTGTTTCCCCCACCAGCTGCAAATTTTGCCCCCGTAAAGGGACAAAACCCCTTTGCAGTGACAGCCCCGCAAGCATCCCCATCCCAGGGGGCTCAGCCGCCCCGTCCCCTGGAGGTCCCCGCGGCCGGCAGCGATGCCATTCCGCGTCCCCAAGCCCACCGTGGGGCTCCTCCGTGGCGGCATGAGCCACCCACGGGCTTGCGAGAAATCCTCGCGTGTTGTGTCCCCCCCCCACCCCGTCCCCGCGATGCATATTTTGCGAAGGTTTAATTGGCTGCAATTATTAGCTAGCACGGACACTGGAAGCCTGCCAGTCAGGAAAATAATGTACCGTTTTAATACAAATTCAGCCCGTAAACAAATGCGGTTGCCAAAGTCGTTGCGGCCGCCCGGTGCTGGGAGAGGCAGCGCAGGAGATTAACAGGGAGACCCAGGGCAGCCCCATTGTCCTCCCCGGCACTGGGTGAGGGTCCCCACAGCCACCTCATGCCCCTGTGGGAAAGGCCTTGCCCCAAATACCCGGGGGGTGCTCCCGTGGGACCGTAACGCCGCCCCCAAATAGCGGCGCCAATAATGGAGCAGAGGCCAAACCCGTGTAGATATAAGATGCGGATTTGGGCTTTGGGGTAGTTTTGGGGGGGGATGCGTGGCGGGAGAGAGGTGGCAGCGGGGCTGTGCATGGGGGAGCGGGTGCAGGGGGTGCCCGGGGCTGAGCCCCGCCAGAGCATCCTTGCTCACCGCCCTGCCCTGCATCCCTCCCCGGTCCCACGAGCCCACCCAGCACCTCCGCCCTTGGCCTGTGCGGTCGTGGGCATGGGGAACAAACCCGCCCTTCCCCATCAGAGATCTCCTTTGTCTGCCAACGGGAAAAGTATCTCCCAGCCCAGGCTCCCCCAAAAAGGGGGTTGAAGGGCATCACGCAAACACTCTCCTCTGCCCGCTGCAGGCAGGAGGGTGAGGGGCTGCAGCCCCAGAGCATCCCTGGGGCACTGGCATCCCCTGGCACCCCCCCGGCATCCCCCCGGTACCCAGGGCGAAAAGGCAGGGCCCTGCCGGCAAAAGGCGTCTGCGGGACCCAGACTTGAAATCTTCCGCCCAGGGAAATCTTTCTGCCGAGGCGTGGAGGGACTGCTTTTGGTTTAGTCTAAAAAAGGGCTACATTTTTCTATGTTATTTTTTAATTTGCTCTCCTTTTTTTTTAAAATAGTAAAACGGGCTGATGGTTCTTTTAACTTTCAGTAATTTGTGGAGATTAAAAAAAAAAAAAAAAAAAGAAAATCATTTGCAACGCGACCCAGATTTTAATGGCACTCTGAAATGGATGTCTCCGGGCTTTGTTTTATTTTTTTATTTTTTTTTTTTTTAATGAACTCACTCCCTGAATGGTGAAAAATCTCTCAAATCTGGATCATGAAAATGTCCTGAATTGTTTTCCTGATTTTTTAAATACTCCTGACAAATTAATTGTTCTGTATCTGAATGGAGATTAAAATCCTCTTCGTCTTACACGTAGCTTGCAGGAGCGTATTTTACCATTAGAAAATAAAGCGAAATTTTATGAAACAGAGTGATTTAAAATATATAAATTAGTAAAAAGGTGGAACCGGCTCTTTCCTCAGGGTCATGTGTGTAAAAAGGCATTTTTATATCTTGTCTGGGCTAAGACTATTGCTGCCTGCCTTCAGAAGTGGCTCCTTCCCTTGAATTAAGCACCAAGGTAGTAAAGATACGGTATTTATAAGCCAAAAAATAAAGCAGGCACAATTTATTAAACAGCTACAATGTGACAATAAATAATTTTAATGTCAATCAAAATCGGATTATTGTCACTGAAATTTGGATTGAAAAGATAAAAGACTGAAAGGGAGAATTGAAATCCAACCCTGGAGACGATTCCAATATCTTTGTTCCTCGTGACAAATATTTTGGGTGAGAGTTTAAACCAGCTAATTCTTAATTTGGGGGGAAAAAGATTGAGCGGGGTAAGCTTTTAAGAAATATAGTAAGAAAATATATTAATGCTTGGGATTTGTGAGAAGAGCTTTTTTTTTGTGGAAGCGAGAGAGAAAACAATTTTGTTTTGTTTTATTTTTTTAAAACTGCTTGGTTTTTAATTTTCTTTGCAGTGTCAGGCAGCAGCGGGAGAAGGATGCTTCTCCCCACCCGGCCAATATTCACCCTCCTTCCTCCCACCTTAGGAAAACCCAAACTCACCCCCCGGGGGACTCATCGGCCAAAGCTGCCCCGTGCTTCGGGACAGGCGTTTATCGGCGCGGCCAAACTTCAAACGCCTGGGGAGCCCCGACTGCCGCGGGGCTGCTCCGCTCCCGGCACCAGCCACGGCCCCAGCTCCCCAGCCTGCCGCGCCGGGGCCTTGGGGGCGAGGGGCCCCTCCGAAAACCCTCGCTGAAATGTTTCCCTTTGGTCCCTGAGCTATTCAGAGGGGTGGCACGTGCATCCGGGGAGAAAACAGCCCTTTTGGGGTGCGGGGATGGTTAAAAAAAAAAAAATTCCCCTGGTGGGGAGCTGGGCATGTCGGAGAGCGGAGGCCAAGGACACAGCTCCGGGGGAAGCATCCTCATCACCTATTTTTTAACCCCAAAATGAGGATGATGAGGATGCTGGGCTGTAAGGGGGTGCTGGCAGGGCCGATGGCCTCTGCTCGATTCCCCCGAGGGGCTGAGACCCTGCGGGCAGGCGAAGGGTCCCCTTCTCAACAGCATCGCCCAGCTTCCCCGCTCCTGTGCCTGCCCGCCGGCCTCAGGCAGCGGCTCTGCCTTGGCACCGACTTCAAACGGTGCCTGATTTGGGGCCGTAACCGGCAAACATTCAGCCGGAGTGGCTGAGGCAGAAACCCTCTGCCTGTCTCTAGGGCGACGTTTTTATTCTGCATCCCAATAATGCCCAATTCCTCCTTGAGACAGAGCTCCCAATTATTTTTACAAGGATTTAGGGGCATGACATAAATAAATATACCTATAGATATATTTATATTTATTGTGTGTATGTGCATATCAAATTAACACCCGATATTGGCTTAAAACCCACAGCACCAGGACATGCACGTATGGAGGTGTGGGCTGGAAGCGGGATGTCTAAGTTTGTCCCCGGAGCAGCTGATGGATGGACGAGGAGGAACCGGCGGGGGCCAGACGGTTTTAATCAGCGTGTGTGTGTGTGTGTGTGTGACAATAGTTGGGTGAAGAAGGGGACCTGACACCGGCATCCCTGATTTGTTATAAATCACACCCGTAAAAACGGGGGGGGGGGGGGGGGGGGGGAGAAATTAAATCCGGGGGATCGCGGTGCTTTTAGTGCCAACTCAATCCCCAAGCTGGAACAAAGCTTTGCCAGCCCTGAAATAAATGATGCTGCACCTAATGGCTCTTATCCCTTCCCCGCTGCCTCCGACCAGGCAGCTTTAGGGTTTTAACGATGCTGACGCAACGGGAAGCAGCGTCTGGGCCTGATGCTGATTTTTACCGGCAAAGGTAGCCCCGCCGGGTGGGGTGGAGGTGCCGGGGGACTCGTGGCAGGGAGGGGAGGCTTGTCCCCGTGTCCCCAGGTCCCCGCTCGGCCGCGGCTTTGCTGATGCCCCGCAGCGGCCGGGCTCCTCTCTCTGCTCAATTGCACAGCGCGCAAATGGAATCGCTCTCCTCGCTGTGTTTGTGGCCACGGGAGTGGAAGAATTACATTGGGCTGAAAATAGTATTTACTTTTACTGATTGAAAAATAGATGTTGGGAAAAAAAATAAAAAAAAATGCAAAAGCAGGAATTGAAACTATAATTACAACAAACCGTATGTAAACTCCCAGGTAAACACTGATTATACTGTGTCATTTCAGCCAGACTTTATTAGCGAGGGAAGAAGCGAATCTTCTTTCTCTCTCCGCCTGAGGCAGATGCAGCACGCAGGATCCCACCACCTGCCATTTGCTGAGCACTTTTCACCCTAAAAAAATCTCATGTTTATGGCCTGATCCTGCATAGCTCTTGTCGGCTTGGCTTCCTAGGCTGAGCCATGCCATCACCCTCACGAAGGTGCAAAATGGGGCTGCTGGGGTGCTGCTGCGGGTGCAGGGCTGAGCCTCCCCAGGGCACCTCCTCCCCTTTGGGGAGAGGCTGGGAAGGGGCTGGAGGGTGTGTGGGGGATGAGAAACTCGGGGTGCGGGACCCAGCCTGCTTGCTCCTACAGTGCCGTCTCCCTGGGATGGGACGGGATGGGACAGGACGGGATGGGACGGGATGGGGTGGGATGGGGTGCCTCAGCTGCAGCATCCCCTTTCCTGCAGGCAGCTCATGGGCCCAGCTGTGGGAGGACGGGGCTGGCTCGATTCATCCTTGGGGAAAGGCTGGATCAGGCGAGCAGCTACGGGTGCCACCTGCAAGGCCCTGACCACAGCATCACCGGGCCTCTCACTTGCCCCCCAGCAATGGAGCCAGACCCCCTTTATCGGGGAGCTGTGTGCCCAGAGCCTGGCACCCCAAAGGCAGGAGAGGAGCGGGGTTGGCACATTGTTCCTGGACGCCTGGGTTACGCAGCATCCCCCTCGCTCGCTGGCACAGCACATGGTCCTTCAGAGCCTCCGGGATCTCTCCTGCCATGCCGGGTCTGGCAGAGACAGAGCAACGCCATCGCATTGGTGACATGTCTGTCCCCACCGTCCCCCGTGTCGCTCTCAGGACACCCCGGAGGAGACTGCAGCATCCCCTCCTCTGCCACGCGGCGCAGGGGTCACCTGGCAGCACCGTCCCCTTTGGGTGAATATTTAGGGTGCTACTGCTGCAGTTTCCTTGCGGGAGGCGTGGGGGGAGATGGGAGAGGAGGGGAAGAAGGAAACCACGACTAACGTGGGTAACACCAGGTATCGCTTATACAACAGGGCTGCAGGGCCCGGCCGGCCTTACAGCTTTTGCCATAGTGGCACCCTGTGGCAAAATGCATTACTACAGCTGGCAGGGGTTTCGGAGGGGGACACAAGGCCTGGGGGTACCCTCGCCCTGGGGGCTCGCAGACCCACAGGGACACGCACCCCCTGCGCAGGCAGGGATGGGATACCGAGGGCTGAGCAGCGGGTGGCCCCCATCACCGTGACATCCCAGTCCCCCGTGGTGGGTACCACCCGCCCCGTGGTTGCCCGTGGGGTCAGCCGGGATGCCCAACCAGCCTAGACATCCCCCCTGGGCCGGTGCTGGGATGCTGGCAAACTCGCTGGTCGCCGCATGCTTGCTCGCTTAGGGCTCGCCGGTGGCATCTGCATGGCCAGGCGGCGTGGGGCTGCGCGGTGGCGTGGAGCGGGGGTGTGTGTGTTGGTTTTCTCCTCCTGGAGCAGACCCGGAGTGACGGAGCGAGCTCTTTGTCTGCCCGCGCGCCTGCCTGTCACGGCTCCTGGCGTTTCCCAGCCACCTTGCACGGCGCGCAGCCACTTCGGCAGGAGCTGTCTTGGAATTTTAATGCGGCTGATTAACACGCCACGATGCAATCGCGGAGCCGGCCGTACCCCTTCCCCAGCCTTGCCTTTTGGGGGAATAAATAACCAAACCCAACCAGGCACCCCCACCCATGGCGCATCGCCCCATCCTAAACTGAGCTGGGGAATGGGTCTGTCGTGGTTTAACCTCAGCCGGCAACTGAGCCCCACACAGCCGCTCACTCACTCCCCCCCCACCCGGTGGGATGGGGGAGAGAATCGGAAGAGTAAAAGTGAGAAAACTCGTGGGTTGAGATAAAAACAGTTTAATAATTGAAATAAAGTAAATGGAAATAAAGTAAAATAATAATAATGACAATAATAATAATAATAATAATAATAATAATAATAATAATAATAGAAGAATATACAAAGCAAGTGATGCACAATGCAATTGCTCACCACTTGCCGACCGATGCCCAGCCAGTCCCCGAGCAGCGGCCCCCCCGGCCAGCTTTCCCCAGTTTATGTACTGAGCATGACGTCCCATGGTGTGGAATGTCCCTTTGGCCAGTTGGGGTCAGCTGTCCTGGCTGTGCCCCCTCCCGGCTTCTTGTGCACCCCCAGCCTGCTCAGTCGGCAGAGCATGGGGAGCTGAAAAGTCCTTGACTAGTGTAAGCACTGCTCAGCAACAACTAAAACATCGGTGTGTTATCAACATTGTTCTCGTGCTAAATCCAAAACACAGCATTGTACCAGCTACTAGGAAGAAAATTAACTCTATCCCAGCCGAAACCAGGACAGGGACCAAGCCGGAGGCACGAGGTGATCCCAAAGGGAGACATCCCGATGCCGGTCCTGTCTCAGCCCAGCGAGCCGTGGGGTGTAATATAGATGCCTCTGCCATCCCGGCCTGGGGGTGGCAGAGCTGGTTTTGGGCCTGGCATGGGGAATGTGCCAAGGGATGTGGCACTGGGTGACACAGCAAGGAGTTGCGGGAAGGGTCACCTCTCCCTCTGGGAACAAGAGTGAGTGACGGAAAACTCCAGGCAGAAGGGAAAATGGTGAAGGAGAGAGAGTGGAGAGGCAGGCCAAAGCTGCCTGCCGAGCAGGGAGGAGGAGATGGGTGAGCAGATAGCCCTGCTGCCCAGGAGAGGACGAGGGGGAGTTATTGACACAGAGGACACGTTGCTAAAAATTAAATCTGTCCCTTCCTCAGGCGGTGTTGACAGAAGAGGATGGGTAGAAGATATCAACAGCAAGCACATGTGTCCCAGGAGAGGGTGAGACACCGCCGGAGATGGAGCAAGAAATGAGCCTGGGACGGCTGCAGGAACGAAACTCAAACACTCTTTGGAAAGTGGGGGGCACCTGCAGGCTGAAGGCACCCAGCCCTCCGGGCACCGGGGAGGATCCAGTGGCCGTCAGGGCCTGGCGTGGGCCCCATCAGTGTTGGGGAAGGTGCAGGGCTGTGCGAGGGGCTGGGAGAGACCCCGCACCCCTTGTGCACGGAGCTCTTACAGCAGAGAGGGGTGCGGGAGGACATGTCCCCTGAACGTCAGCTGCTCTGGTGGGGCTGCGCCAGACCTTCGCTGCAGCCAGAAACGAGATGGGGAAGAAGAGATATCGAACTCCTCCGCAGCGGGGTGGGGACTCGTGCCTGCTGGGCTTGGTGTAGGGATGCTCCCACCTCCGTTGGCCCTCCCTGTGCTACCAACAATTCCCACGCAGGCAGCCGAGCCGAGCAGAGTGGAGCTGGCAGCAGCTGGGGAGGGAGGGAGGCAGTGTCTGCGGCAGCAGGGACCTCAGCCTGGGCATCCCCATGCCATTCAGGTGCCGGTGACTGGGAGCACGATGGCTTGATGCATCTTCTTATGACATGGACATGCAAGGGAGGGTGCTCGCAGAGGCAGAGCAGAGCAAAGGGGGAGAGGTTGGGAGATGCCGCTCAGGACCCATCATGCTGCTGGGATGTGCCCACGGGTAGAGGAGAACATGTGAAGGGGACAACCGGGCACCCAGGGAACACAATTGCTCCAGCACCCAGAGTAAAGGCCTGAAGGTTGAACATATGAAGCAAAGGTGGTTTGGGCTCAGATGGGAGAGAAAACCCATTTCTGGAGCACCTCCTCCAGTGGGAGATGACTTCCGAGGGGGTCATGGAGGTTTGAGCTGGCTGAGGGTTTGGCTGGGGGAGGTTAGGCTGACGTTTCTAACTTGATCGCAACCAAGCCAGCTCTGCTGGGGATGGTTGCGATGTTTATTAATGGTGATGAAGGAAGGGACCAGCAGATTTCTAGATCCCTGCAACCATAAGGAGGGGGAATGGGCCCTTTCCCAGATGTTGACCATGGACCATGACCGTAATACTTCGCCCCGGGGCTTCCCAGATGTCAGCCATGTCCCAAAAAATAAATGATGAAGAGAAGGATAATAAACCCCAATGCAAGCAAGGCAGCGCAAGCCCCACCTCTGCCTTAGGGCTGCTCTTGCTAAAGGCTTGATTGACCCCACTCTGGGGAGCCGTGAGGCGAACCCCAAGTGCAGAGCAAATGCCACTTGATGGGGGTCTCTCATTTCGCCTTCAGACCAGGGACCCCCTGGTTTCCACAGCTGCCGGGTGCAGACCCCTGGTCCCACCATCACAGCCTTTTGTCCCGAGCGAGAGTTTCCTTTGGGAAGGTGATTTCACTCCCGTATGCACCTTCCCTGGTTTTCTTTGGGGTTGTGTCCCCCCTCCAGCCCCTTTAGCATCCCTTTACCCTATTAATATCCTTCGACTCTCCTCGTACCTGCAGACAATCTGGTCCCCAACCACCTCCACCTCCCCCCCTCCTCAAAAACTCCCCTCAGCTGTCTTTAAGTCGTAGCTGAAATCTGCGGTATGTAGGAGGAGAAATTCAGTCTGACAGCAGTTTAAAACACTGCACTACTTGGCAGATTTAAATGCTATTTTAAATATAAGCTATGACACAATGGACAAAAATAGCATTGAAAATACCCTGTCATGTTCCATATTGCGAGGAATAGAGAAGCAGACCAGGCTAGAAAGGAGCAGAGAGAGGGGCCAGATGGAGAGGAGAGGTTATTTTATTTGTTTTAAAGAAACTGGATAAATGTATTTTGTATGTGACTGGGTAAATGTGTTTTATGGAGCATGGAGCAAAAAAAAAACAACCCCAAAACATTGTCATGAAAAATCTACCTATTTTATTCTATGTAGGATCTGCCAAAGCAGGTTTGCTGGTAAATAATTGGTGAGAGGATATATTTGTTACCAGGTTGTTTTGGTGATGCTTAATACAAGCAGCCACCAGCTATCGGAGACCGCTTGGTCCCCTCTGAGCCTTTTTCCCCCCTTTATTTATCTACAATTTAATAAGAATTTGCTCTCCTCGAGAAAAAGAAAAAGCCACCCTAAAATACCTAGAAGTGACGGTTCACTTGTGGCTCCCAGCTCGGTGACCCCGTGGTGTGCCGGGCCGGGACCGGGCGCTGTAGGAGCTGATGTATTGCAGCACTGGGCTGGGGGTGTCCCTGCAGGGTCAGTCCGTGGGACCGGGGAGGGATGGAGAGATGGAGGCATGTGGGCTGAGCTGCCACCGATTTCCCGAGGCACGTGGGTGTGTGGCTGGAAGATCCCAGGAGCTCGCCTGACCCCACAGCACGGTTGCCCGCCCGGTGGGGGTGTGAAGCACCCGGAGCATCTGGGCCCCCAGATTGCGGGGCTGCAGGGTGAGGTTTCTTCTTCATTGTCCTTCCCGAATACAAGCGCTCCTGCAAGCTGCTCTCTTCTCCCAGCAGCTTCTTTCCCGCCCCTCCACACACACCGATGTACAGGGCAGGACAAACATCCATCCCCGCTCTGGGTTTGTCTCAGAGGAGCGGGTTTTGGCTCCTTCCAATCCCCTCAGTATAACCAGCAGTAAACCTGGTGGAAGAGGGTTGACCTGAGGACGGTCCAAGAGATTTGGAGAGAGGTCAGAGCGTGAGCGAGCCTCAGGCTGCATCACCACGTGCCGCCCTGGAAAGCCCTGGAGATGAGGGCTGGTGCTCCCCACCGGGCTGTCCCTGCCTGGGGACAGGTGCAGGGGTCGGCACCCATGGCACAGCGGTGCCAGGTGCCGGTTGTACCCCCCCAAAATGGGGTAGAGTGTGGGGTTCACTCCCGGTACAGGATCCGAGCAGCTCTGCCTCTGGCTGCCTGATTGCAATAGCAATTGCCACTGCTTAAGCTGGGGTAAGGATTTGGTCCCCAACCAGCACCTGATGGCACAAGTTACCAGGGTGGCCAAGCTGACAGTGCCCTGCCGAGCCCTCTGGCAGGACTTCAGGGGCTCCCCGAGCCTCCTCCACCCACTGCTAGTCCTGCTCCGGTGGCAGAAACCAGGGGCAGAGACCCGGAGTGAAACGTTTTTGCTATCACCTTCAGAAAGGTCTTTTTTATTTTAAGCCCAGCATGTTATTATAATAGAAACGCACAATTTAAAGAGTTGAACAAAACAGTTCAATGAAGCCAGGTTAGCATTAGAAACCAAAGACTGAGATCTTTGAAATCACCATGGCCTGGGAAAACGTGCCCTTGGTTTTCCCAGCCGACATCTCCGGGCAGATTTCCCTGACTGTCCAGTGATAATGGCAAAGGCTTTTTATTAGAAGAGAGAACTGCCCTGAATCTGTGCTCCCATCTCACCCCCTGGGTGCTCGGCCCCAGCCAGGGGCTTGCGGCTCCTCCTGACCCTCCAGCTGTGCCCACCCATGGGATTCCTGTGACCAGCAGCTCTGTGGGCACCGTGGCAGTAGGACCTCGAGCACTGCTCAGCGTCAGGAACGGCATCGCTGCTTACAGCGCCAGGCAGGGAAGAAAGTCTGCGAAGCTCCCGACACGTTACCATGACCTTCTCAGGCTCTAGGCTAAGAAGGCAACCGGCAGATAAAGGCATCCACACCTCCACATCTTAATAATGACTTTAAAGACCCCCCCAGTTGCCCTGCCTGATGCAGGCTGTTGCAGAGGCAGATATACAGCGGTTTCAGCGTGGACCTTGACTCCAGATGCTAGTGCCAAGTGGGATATACTCGTACAGCACCTCTCGGCCCTTGTGCACCTTGCAAAGGGGAGCGTGTGCCATTCTCAACACCTCCCTGCACGTGCAGAAACCCAGAGATAGAGGGAAATGGGAGGATCCCCAGTGAGAGGTGAAGGAAAACCTCCTGGTAGGGCCAAGAGAGGCTTTGCTGTGATACAGCTGAAGTAGCATCACCGCTGCCAGAGCTGGCGCTGGGCACTGGGTGCTCCACTCACCGGGTGATTTTCATGCCCCATTCAGAGAAGCAAAACCACCGCTCTGTAAAAGCGGCCTTTTTGTGCTTGTTTTCTATTTTAGATGAAAATAAAAGCATTTCTGTGTCTTTTGATCTGCCTCACTTCCTTACGGACACTTTCAGGATGCCCACGAGCATTTGGGTACAGTGGGTCCCCATAGCTCAGCAGGGTCCCCAGGACTCCCCGGGGAACTGCAGCCATGCAGGTACAACCAGTAGCAGGGAAACGAAGCGAGGATGGGATGCGTCCCCAGCCCCCCTCAGCCTTTCCCCTGGCTGCCTCACTCTCCGAAACATCACCCCCTGTTGCAGTACGAGCCTCGGGGTGCGGAGCTGCTGATGCTTGGGTACACGGCAGGCACAGCCATGGGGGTACGCCGGGCTCCTGCCCACCTGTGGCAGGTATCGCAGGGCAGAAGCTGCTCGCCGGAGCGGTGGCATTACAGTCCTGCCTCCTCTTATCGCCCTGCCCAGCTGCGACGGCAGCTCAGCTCCCTCCCTTGCTCTTTGTTAACCACTGAATTCATCTGACAACTCAAAGAGAGAGAGAGAGGGGAGAGACCCCGCGGCCCGCCGTGGCCGGCGCGGTTCCCGGGCTCCCCCTCTGCCCTCATTTGCAATGCTTGAGTGGGGATTTCTCTATTTACTAAGCTAACAATGTGGGTTCCCAGGGCCTGGGCTGATGATGACATCCCAGCGCTGGTGGGTGGTGGGGCCGGGGGGGGGGGGGAGCAGAGAGGGCTTGGAGGGGGGGAGATTGCATAATGCTGAGGCAGGCGTGGGAAACCACAGCATCTGCGAGAAAAGTCTCTGCCAGCCGCTTTGAGCATGGCTCAAAGGGCTCCGGGGGAAGCCACAGGGCAGAGGGAGCCCCGGGACCCGGTGGCAGGGGGAGAGGCTCAAACCCACTTCCCACGTCCCCAGCCCCGCTACCACGTCCCCGCAGAGCGAGGGGTGACCAACAGCCCCGCCGCGACCGCCTCCGTCCCTGGAAGGGTTAAGACGGGCTGCCACGGGTCTGCTCATTACAGGGTTAAGGGGGAGATGGCACTTGCAAATCCCTCAATTACCCGGGCCAGAAGGCTGCTCAGGAAGAGCTTTATTAACCGCTATTTATTAAGCCGTCTTCATTAACTGCTTCTCCACAGCTGCCTAATTACGGTCGCCATTAGGCTCGCTGGGTCTCCCCACCACCGCCCTGACCCCCCAGCCCTCTGATTAACCTTAATTACACCTCCATCCGCGGGAACCGGGCGCTCACCTGAGCGGGGCCACGGCCAGGGCTCGAAGCCTGCCTAATTGCGGGCATCCCTGGTGGCGTGGGGAGGGGGCCGGAGGCGGCCGGTGGCCAGCCGCCCGCGGCACGCCAGATGTTCGCTGCTGAAAAGCAGGGGGCTGCCCTCGCACTGAGCTAAGCGGCGGCAATGAGATCGGTAGCAGGGCATTGAGGGAGGCGGTGAAAGGGTTTCCCACCTGAGCTGATGGGGCTCGGCTGGGAGGAGAGAGGGGCTTGCCAGCGAGGGAAGGCGAGGGATGAGGGATGGGAGATGCTGCGGGTGCTGCTGTTCGTCCCCCAATGCCCATCCCTGATGGGTGGCCCAGCACCCTTCTGAGTGTCCCCCTCCTCCTTGTTCCTCTCCTTTGGTTAAGCTACGGGATGTTGCCTAGGCTGGATGTGGCACGTGGGGACGTCCATCCCTGGAGCTGGCCGTACGGTGAATGCCCACGCTTGGTATTTCAGGCAAGGCCACGGGCGCTACAGAGGGTGGCAGAGACACTGCTGCCCTCCAGCTCTGCCGTCTCCACCACTGGCCCAGCCTGGAGGTGCCGGGACAGCCTCAGGCTGGAGTACTGCCCCGGCCTCCTTCCACAAAGAAGATGCTGCTGCTTTTCTCCTCTCCCTCACTGAACAGGGTGAAGCACGGCTCCTTGGGTGCAGGGAAAATGGAGCCGCTTTCTCCCTCTTCCATGCTGCAAGATGCCCCCACCGCCTTCTTCTCCCTCCTCGTCACACACCTCCCTTTTGGGAGCAAAAAAAAAAAAAAAAAAAAGAGATAATAAAGTTCTTATTTCCACCACATTTGCCATTTCCTGGTCTAAGTAAAGAGTGTCATAAGAGTGACAAGCTAAAAGCCACTGATTACTGTGGATTCATGGCATTTATTCTCCTCGTGAAAAGAGCAAACATCAGAAATAATGTGGTCCGGCCTGCCTCGGAGCCTAACCCTGCAATTAATCAGCATTCATGTGCAGAAGGTGCACAAGCATCTGATATGCAGAGAGGGAGTAATTAAAGGCAGATGCAATCTCTGCTTCCCGCAGGCCCGGGGAGGGCAACCGCCCCCCCCCCCCCCCATTGGGGTGCAGCCCCCCAAAGACACCACCGTCCCCCCTTTCCTCTGGAGCAGCCGGTCACGCTCGCCCCGTCCGCCTTTGCTGGGTGCATCAGGGATGGACTCTGCTCCCGTTGCTGGAGTGAGCGGGGCGATAGGGACCCCCCGTCCCTCGGCTGTTCGGTGAAGCAAGCGGGAGGGTTTGGGAACGCAGTATTTAGGCGAGCTTCCGATGCCTTGAACCCTGACACGGCTCAGTGACACCGCAAGGTCCCTGGAGAGGGGGATTGCTGCGGGCTGGGGCTTGCCCGGGACTATCGCTGGCCTCCTCCCGCCGGGGTCTGCCCCGCTGCTCCCGCTGATCCTGTCGAGACCTTTAATCCGTGGGGGATCAGCAAATTAATCCACTAAAGCATGAAGGGCCTGAGCTGTGTTTAATCGCTCTCTTTTGTGTCAGGGGACGGCTAAATGACCATACAAGAGAAAAACCCACAGAGGGGTCAGAGGGGAGGCGGTGGGCGATTAACCCCCGTCACCTCCCTCCAGGCTGCGGCGCGGGCCGAGACGGGGCCGAGCCCGCAGCTGTTGGGACCAGGGCATCACGGGCATCATTTGAGCCGGCATCCCCTTGCGTCCCAATGCCCTGTGTCCCCAGTCAGGGGTGGCATCGTGGCCCACGGCACTCTGCAGCCCTCCAGCATGGCTGGAGCTGCCCCAGCCATGGGCAAGATGAGCTGTGCGAGGTTTCAACCTGGCTCCCAGCAGACAAGCTGTTATCAGGGCAATTACCCCCCGATATGCCCTTTGGGAGCTATTTCGGCCGAGGGGTCAGCGGTTCTGACAGTGGCCAAATCCTCCCCTTGCCCCCGGGGAGGAGGAGCCGTGCCGGGGGAGGCTGAGCTGAAGCCGTCTGCCTGCTCCGGCACAGATTGTGCCAACGCGTGGTTGAGCACGGCGAACGGTTGCAGCCAGCACCCTTCAAAAATATCACTCGGGGAACAAATGACACCACCTCCCCCTCGCCATCCTCGCACACCAACGCCCTCGCCCCGGCAGGGGCGGCCACGCCAGCCTGGGTGCTGCGGCCCCCCAGCCCCCCCCCTCCCATTTTCTTCAAAAGGAGAATAACCTGCAATATATATATATTTTTTTTTTCCTTTCTGGAAACTAATGGACTCCTTAAATAGCAAAAATTGCACCCTGTAATTAAGATCTTGCTTTTTAAATGATTAATCATTCTAACCCCTTCCAGCGGCATCCCACTTACTGCTGCTCTCATATTGAAATGCAGATCTGAGAGGGAGGGAGCCGAGCAGGTCTGCGGAGAGGAGCAATTAAATCTTCCAGCTGTCGCTGGTCCACCCCATCCGCCTTTTTTTTTTCGGGAAGCCCTGGGCGTTGTCTGCCGGGCTGGCTCTGTGCCCTGATCCACATCCCCCCTCTTGATCCTCTCATCTCCATCCTCCTCCCCACCTCCGTCCCTTCTTTTTCTGTTGTCTCTTGGTTTCTGAGCTCAGCGGTACTTTCTCACCGCAAGGTCTGACCTTCCCTTCTTTGGAAGTGCTGTCAGCTCCCCGAAAAGCCGCCTGTCCCCCTCTTCCCAGGTGAAAGGGGAAAGGATGTGAACGCAGGGTTACGGTAGCATCAGCCGGGGGCCGCAGAGAAACAGCGATCCCTGCCCAGCCCATAACAACCAGCTGCTTGTTTGGGGACTGCCGCTTTGTGTCTCTGCCTACGCCGGCGTTTGCAGCCCTCTGAGGTCTCACCCTCTCGTCCTTCTCTTGGCTTACCCCTGAACCGCATCCTGTTGTGAAAAATCAAATCCTGCAAAAGACACCCGTGAACACATGCCACCTCCCTGCAAGGGGTTCCCCACAGCCTCGGCACGTCACCTCCCTCATTCACACTTCCCCGGGACCAACTACAGGTTTCTCGGGATGCTTCAGCTGTGTAGAAACCATAACCAAAAGAAGCTCCTCTGGCCTAAATCCTTCCTGTAGACCCTCTCCAGGTTGGAGGGGATCCTTCAGGTGTTTTCTAGAAGCATGCTGTTGGTTTTTCAGCCCATCACGGTGAAGCTATGAGTGGATGGAAGTCAGCCAGGGGAAAATACGCCCGGTTTCAGTCCCCAGCAGTGTCAGGCTGATGGCTTGGGAAGGGCGGGCTCCCTCCTGATCACCACCCGCAGGGGAAGGACCTGGGATGTGCGTTTCTGTTTCAATTCTCTGCAGTAAATCCCCCTTTTTGTCACCCCCTCAAGCCAGTCCCATGGCAGGTCTGTGAAGTGGCCGCCACTCCAACCCCCATCTCCACGGGCCAAAGAGAAACCTGGTACCCCAGGTTTATTGAATTCAGTACAATAGACACAGAGTTTCTCCAAGGAACCAGAGAAGGGGGTCACTGGAGTTTCTGTGTCTGAGTGTCTTGTATCTCTCTGCCAGTCTGATTTTTCTGATATGGAAATAGAGAGGAGACAGGAAAATATGTGACCATGTGAGATGGGGGAAAGGGAATGACGAAGAAGAAAAAAAGAGAGGCTGGGATGGGGAGAGGATGCTCCCCGTAGAGTGGAAATGAGAGGAGAAAATGCTTTCTCAAGGAGGTGGGAATGGGAAGCAGGCTCTCGTGTTACTTTTATCTCTAAAGTACTCCTGGACTGCACCTGTCTTCTCAAATGTTTCCAAAAAACAAAGAATCCCAGAAGATCTGGGGAAGGGAGACAGATTGGTGTTTCTCTGGACCATCCAGTCCACAGTCACCGCATGGTGCATTGGGCCGGCGCGGCGCTGAACACGGGCAGAGCACAGGAAGGATGCTCCACGGGTCAGGGGAGCAAGGAGTGAGCCTCCTCCATCTTACAAGTAAGACACTGTTAGCCCTCAGCATCAGCACTGTTTCCACTCTGATTTTCAGGCTTATTCCTATATTCTGGGTTGCAACGTCTAGCTATGACATGGCTGTAGGATAGGACATGGTTCTCCTCACCAGGTACTGACCTCAGCCTGCCAGAGCATCCCAGGACACAAGGCTGACTGCTGATTGCTGATGAGGCCAAGGGGAGTTCCAGCCCTCCACCCTCATCCTCTCGACGTGGATGTATCCAAGAGGGAAGAAGGTCCCTAGGTACCCTGTCCCTGCTGAAGAGTCTATGACGAAATGGAGACGATATCAAGAAGCCACATAACAAGTGATGGGGGACCACGCAGAGCACGAGCTGCCCTGCCCCCATGCTGCAGTCCCCATGCTGCTCTGACACCCTCTCTTATATAGTCCGGGTTCTCCAAAACACCCAGTGACCCTCCAGGATTTTAAGGCATTAAATGCCCAGTTTGTTGGTATTTTGGCCTTGGTCTTGCTGGGAAAATCTAAGCAACCAGGCATGGAAAGGCCGTGCTCCTGGCTCGTACGGCCAGGAGCACCGCAAGGGTTAACCGGTGGGAAGCGGAGGCGGGTACAGAGGAGTCCTGATGGGACCAGATTCCCAGAGCACCAGGAGGAAAGTCAGCAAACCCCACCAAGCTCTCTATTTATGGATCCCCGCTCCTCTGCATGGCCTCTTTCTTCCTCCTCTTTGCTTCCCTCTACTCCCTGCCCCGAGTTGCAAGGCACAGGACCCCGTCCCATCCCTGATCCCCCTCCATGCTATCATTTGCATTTTCACCAGCCTTGATTAATGCCAGAGCCTGTTTATAGAGTTACAATCTCCAAATTAGGTTGCCGAAGGCATCCCGGGCCAGCCTTGGAAAAATCTCGGTGGCTGAAAGGAGCCATAACTAAGCCTCAAGCAGACGTCTTTATTCAGCTGTAATTGACGTTTAACAGACGTCTGTAACTTCGTCTGGACTTATAAAAAAACCCGAAAAAAAGTTCTCCCCTCTCTTTATGTTCCCCCCTTTTATCCAGCAGTCAAAAGTGTAAGAGCCCACCACACCGGCCCCACTCGGTCAGTGTGCAGCAGGGGCCGTGACAATAGTGGGGCTGAGACAAAGCCGCAGCCCACGCTGCACACACTGGCGCCTTGTATGTCTATTTACCTCCTAGAGTGGTTTATGCTAATTTATTGGCGAGCAGCGACCACTTCTGCATACTGATGTGCCGCCACTTCTTTCTGAGCAGGGGCCCTCGTCTGCAGGGAGGCCCGTGGGGGGATCCCCTTCCCCACTGCTGGCACCCCAGAAAAGGATGCTTCAATGCTCGAGGCTCCCCATGTGCCCCCCAACCCATCCAAGCTGCTGGTTTGATCGCATGATGGCTCTTTATTTCGGTCCCCTTTGGACACAGGGTGCTGATACTGTCCCTTTGCACAGGGAAGTTCCAGGCGCTGGAACCAAACCGAAGAAAACCAAACCCATAGCCATAGGATAGAGCTAAGGGCGCAGAAAGAAACGCTATAGATAGCTGTGGAGACAGCCGGATTTTCATATAAATATATCTCCGCTGCGTTCTGCTGACATGTGTGAGTATGGGAGGGTGCTCACAAGTCAGGAAGACACTAGAAATCAGGATAAAATTATTTTCTTCTTTCCTGAGTGCTTACATTGTGTACTATTCTTTGCTGCACAATGGTTTATTTCAGCACTGGGACATGAATTCTCAGATCAGGTTTTACTGACTAGTCCTTGAAGGCAAATTTTCTTTTCTTCCTCAAGAAGATGTGGTGCCTCCCAGCCCCTGGCCGGGGAAGAGCCCCTGTGCTCTCCCGCAGATGATCAGACCATCAGGAGGACAGTCAGGTCTCTCTCTGCAGACCACATCCTTCCCAGAGGAGGGTTTTATAGAGCATTTTCAAGGTAGAGACTACCCAGAGTTAAAGAGTAAATTGGTTTTAGTGGTTCAGGATTCCCCAGAGAAAAGTGAAGTTGAACGGGGAGCTGCTGCTCTCACCCACAAAGCACCTTCCACCTACCTGCCAAGCACAAGCCAAGGCGAAGCCAAGGCGAAGCCAAGGCTTGGAGGCAAAGCCAGGAGAAACAACCGAGGCAAAAGGAATAAAGTCAAGAGCAATTCATTTTGACGCTGGGGACTTGCTGTTTGTAGCACAGGGAGATCCTAGAAACCTGGTCAGTGCCATGATGATGTGAAGGCTGGGGACAGTCAAACATAGGCCTTCACGTCCATGGCGTAAACATTGGGTCATTGTATTGCAAACGATAAAGTGAATGAGTAGGGCAGTTTATCCAAGAGGAACAGAGGCCATTTGCAGGTTTAACCAAGCAGTGGGCCAGGAAGCTTTAAGATGTATGTCAAAAGTCCTTCGGCCTCCCCAGGAGCAGATGAAGGGTGTGCTCCAGCCCCCCAGCTCTCCCATTGCTCCTCCGCACAGGTGATTCCTGGCTGCAGAGCAAGGCAGGAGACCTGCCTGTGCAGCGGAGGATATGTCTCACGGCTAGCAGAGCCACCCAAAAGAGTGAGAAATCTGTCCTGAAATACCATACGAGTGGTAAGGTCCCAAAGCTGGGAGCTTGCCCCGGCCGGGGCAGCCAACAGCCAGAAAAAAAGGGCGACAGAGAGTTAGTTGGGTGGGTGGGACTGCAAGAGATGTCTTGGAGGTCAGCAGACCTCACCTGTACTTTGCTGGCTCGAGCCTAGAGAGATTTGAACATGACCTTGAGAAGCTGCTGGCTGGGAGGGATTTACCTAGGGCGGGTGCCCACTGCCGAGCATGGCAAGCAGCCCGTGCAGCCGCTGCTATCCACGGCAAGCACAAACTGATAGAGCACCTGCACCGTAACACCACCTTCCCCAGAACGCCAAACAGAGGTAATTCCCAGGAAGACTGGAGAAAGTCATCATGCCTCTGGTGAGACTTAGGACAACCTCAGGGCACTGGGAATCCTGTCCCGCTGCCCATGGCACTGGAGGTGGCTGTGGCATCGGCACTGGCACTGCCCCTTCAGCCACCGAGGGATCCCCCACAAACTGGAAGAGAGCTCAGCTTGCCAGAGAAGCCAGTTTTTCAGCTGCTTTGTGCTGCTAAAGCTACAGAAAGGAGCTGTATTACAGCCACAGATCCGTCCTTTTGTGTTTCTAACCCCAAGGCTCAGGGTTTCTTTCCTTTTTGTGCTGCTCAAAGCAGCAGTAACTTTTGCAGCCCCTCTGGCATCCTTCCCTGGGGCTTTTTGCACCAGCTGGGCACAGGGCATGGCCGGGGCGGGGGGGGGAGCAGCTTGTGGTGCTGTGCCAGAGTGATTCCCCTTTCCCGTGGAAAGGGAAACAGCCTCCCCGCGGGTCTCTTCCACAGTCCTGCATGTCAGTGCAATGAGGTCTGGTCACCTCTGCCTGTCTTGAGATCAAGGGCTCACAGGAGTCTGAGGTCAAGAAAGTCTTCCCAGGCCGAGGTAGGGACAAGGGGGTTTCTGAAGGCTTCCTACAGCAGTGGAGAAGGAGGATTTCCCACGTAGGACTGAGCACAAAGAGCCTGAGCTGCCGTGCATTGGTAATACCCAGAGGTGCCTTCGCTCGGGGCTGACGAGGGAGGTTTGGCAGTGGCACTAGTCACTGGAGGGTTACATGCACGAAAGAGAGCCTCCTTCCTCCCCCCCCCCAGCACCCTGCCTGCGAGGGAGGGCAGGCAGGGCTCTGGGAAGGTGCCAGCCCAGGGCCTGGCAGCCTGCAGCTCTGCTTGCACCACTGCCTTGCAGGAGAGGAGGGAGATGTGAGCACCATGTCTTAGGCGAGGGCACCTCATGCTGGCAGCTCCAGAAATAGCCTGGAAAGCCTTTGTTTTAGTGATTTCCCTTCTTTATCGCAGGGCGGTTGGCCCTGGCTGGGGCTGGCGGCAGGGAGAGGGTGCTCTGGAGCAGTGTGTGGCTGCGGGGACCAAAAAACTGGCCCAAGCCTGGAGATCATCCTCCCGTTTCCTCTGCCACATGTCCCCTGCAAGCCCAAGTCCAGGTCCACCCCAGCATGAAGCCAAGTCAGGCTTTTCTTTAGCTACCAGCACCGAGCATCCTCCAAGGCCATGTCCCCAAGGTCCTGCTGCACCCCAACCCACCAGGACACAGGGGCTGTGGGTATGGGGGGTGCTGCCGTTCTGCAGCCTGGCTGGGGACACTCCCACGCGTGGCAGCAAACCCCAGACATTTAGGGCTGAGGCCCCGACCCCAACGCCCCAACCCACCCTCCAAAGGCTTCTGCATCTTCCCTTTCCTCCCAGGGCGAGCCGCCTCGGCAGGGGCATCCCTGGGCCTCACCGGCGAGCTGTTATCTGCCAGTCAAAGGCGGGTGAGAAAAGAAACATCCCCCCCAAAAAACCAAGATGTCTGGTGTGAATCTCCTGATCCTGCTAACCCGAGGGCTCTGCTGGAGCCGGCCGCGTGCAAGCAGTGGCCCCGGGTCTCGCTTAGCAACAGGGCACGGAGCAGCCTGCGGCTGGCGGGAGAAAAAAGGGTCTTTTCTTGTCGGTGAAAGATTCATCGTTGGGCTGAAAGTGGCCCCTCCCCTCTTTCAAATACTTGTCAGCGGGGAGAATACAGCTTAGATACTGGGCTGATCAGATCATGGCTAATCTGTTATTCCTGGCCGCGAAAACTGCCGGAAGACTTTCAAACAACTTCACTGGGAGCGTGTGCGGCGGGAGGGAGCAGGCGGGAGACACCGAGCAACCGGCAGCCCCGTGCCGGCATCCCCAGGGCATCTCCTGCTTGTGGGGTGCGTGGGGCGGGCAGCACTGCTCCCCCACCTCATGCTGGCATGGGCTGGTGGCATCTTCTGTGCTATGGGCAGGGGCGGCGGAGGGGAAGGGGTCTGTGCTGAGCGGTGGGAACGGAGGAGATGGGCCGGCCAAAGTGTCACCTGCAGTGAGAACTGGGCCCTCCTGGTTGCGTGGCTTTTTCTCCCAAACCAGGTGGTTTGGAGATGCTTGTCGCTGTGGAAGGACATTCCCCACCCATGTCTGGGAGCCTCGGCGCTGCAGAGAGTACCAATGAAAAGGTGGCCAGCTCGGAGAAAGGTGCTTTCGTGGTTACTCCCTTCCTCCGGGCTGAGATGTTTGCAAGGGAAAAAATAGACCAGACAATTCATACTCAGTGGTTTGCAGGAGTTTCATTTGGTGGCCCAGATTCTGCTCTCCTGTACACGGGGGGTATGTCAAAGAGATGCTGTTAGCAGGAGAGGTAGGAGTACACTCAAAAATACCTCCTACAAGCCCTGCTATGCCCAGGGCCAGCATGGGTGGCCAGCCCAGGGGATGATGGCAGTGCTCCCTTATGGCCAGGAGCCCGCTTCTCCCTATAAAACCAGGGTAGATGGAGCTGCTTTACCCATTGCCACTGCACACACGGGTAAGACCTGATCCCCAGACCTGGCACACGTTGCTCTGCCTCTCCCCAAACGCACGCCTGTGCATCTCGCCCAGGCACCTCGCCCTGTTCCCTAGCTCTCTTGCTGCCACTGCCTTGCCCTGCTGCATGCCGCTGCCGGCCTGGCTTTAGCCCTAAATCTACCTCTTCTGGGCTCAGTACTAACCATGGTTATGGTGCAGGATCTGCTGTGGAGATGGACCCTTGGTGGGACAGCTCTGCCTGTGATGGAAAGGAAAACTACCCCGAAGTGGCCCAAACTGATGGGAGCCGTGGGAGGGGGATGGATGCCCAGCGAGCCTGGGGACTGGCTCACACCCCGGCAGGCTCCTCTTAGCCAGGAATAATTAATTACCTTCTCGAGGATCTTAGCTTCAACCCTTCCCTGCTCATGCTCCAGCCCAGGAGAGGAGGGAGGGAGAAGACGGCAGCGAAGAGGGTAGAGAATTAATTGGACATTGTGTTGGGAATCGCCTCCTGGTCGCTGTCAATCTTGGGAGTGAACAGCCTCTTGTCTCACTCAATAGGAACTTTATATGCTCCTTTAATCCTTCAGTCCGTATTGTCAGAGCTTCCCCCCTCCTCCTGTCTCTCCTTCCCACCGCAGGACTTTTGATGACCCCAGCTGTCTGAGGCAATACAAAGAAGCCCCTTAACTAACACCCTGTGATCTATACAGGCAATAAAGAGTTCCCCTTGACAAGGATTTGTGGGCAGAATATATGCAAATGCTGGGAGGTGCGCGGGTGGGGAGGTGTGCCGAAAAAGCCGCTGCGCGGCGGGGCACGGCTCGCAGCCCTGGGGATGCGTTGGCCCAAGCAGGAGTATGGTGCAGGTGAGGGATGGCCGGAGAAAACCAGGGCTGGCCGGGGCTGGCTGGGCATTGCACACCCCACCATGGGCTAGAGCAAACAGGAGAGCCCTGTTCATCTGGGCTGCAAGGCCAAGGCATCCATGGGCACATAAATGGGGGGCTCCCGGCCCGTGCCCCCCTGTGCTTTGCTCCTCGAGGGCCAGCTCCCGAAGTCAGGAGGCCATGCTCCTTCCCACATTAGCACATGAATGGGGTTAGGGGTGGGGGGGAGGCGGGAAGGGGGGCAAGCCCCCACTGTCCACTCAAGCAAACAATTTGGCTAGCAAATTGACATAATTACAAGGGACAGAGAGAAAAGAAAGGCGAGCCCCCTCCCCTGCGCTCCGGAGGGCCCGACCCCTGCCGAGTTACTTAGACCCTTTGTGCGACTCAATGCTAGGTACTGATGAGGGGACGTATGCCCTTTTCAAGGGCCTTAAGCGACCGGCTGCCCTAATCTGATTACAATTTACAGCGCTCCTTCAGAAGGGGCTGGAGCGGCGCTCACGCAGGCGTGGACACGCCGGGTCCCACATGCAGGCGCTTGCACCAGCGCAAAGGTAGACGGACGTGCACGGCAAAGGTAGACGGATGTGCACAGTGACGCAGCGGCCGGCAGGCTGGCACGCGTGTGTGAGGGCATGCCGACACCGCCGGCAACGTGGGCAACGTGGTTTTCAGTGTGCCGGTTGCACGTGGTCAAGAAGGCTGAAGGCACGTGCGTGGGGACAGAGGGCTTTGTACGCATGGGCACACCGCCAGCGGGAGATCTGCTGTGGCCAGCGCCTTGGGCGTGCAATGAGCCCGTTTCAGCCCAAATCTGGGGCTTGCACCATGTACCTGCACCCATGCACACCAACACACACATGGGCAGAGATATAAGCACGTGACCCCCCTTCTCCCGGGCAGGCCTGCAGACGGGGACCCTCTGTAGAGGCATGGAGGTCCCCACCAGGAGTGGGGGACAGCAGAGGCGAGCAAAGGCCTTCCCCCAAAATCTCTGCAGCAGCTCACAGGAGCAGGAGTACAAGCAAAAGCCCACCACCTGCCTATTAAAAGCAGGATTAAATGATGCTGTTCCCCCCCCCCCCCGCCCCCTTCCCACTCTCTCTAACATCATCCCCCTGGGGAAACCACCACCTTTACATGAGATTTTCCTTTTTTTTTTTTAACCTCTTTTCTGCTCCGTGCCCCATAGATCCCAGGGGATTAGCAGCCAGGCTGGGCCTTCCAGCCTCCTTGAAGGCGGGTTGTTTCAGCCAGCCCCCCCATGGGAACCTGCCCCGGGACAACTTTGGTCAATGCCTCTGGTGCTTCCCAGCCAATTTGTACCACCTAATCCCCATGGGTATCGACAGCCCCTTTCTCACACGTCCTCCCGCCTGCCGGAGCAGCCCAATCCTCTGGTCTCTGTGCTCCCCCGTTGAGAAGCCCTCTGTCCACCGCTGGGGCCACGACCGCACTTCAAATGCACCAGCCCGACCCTGGCATTGTTTGCCAGGGAATTAAAACTGCAAGGCCAGCCCCAGTGAGTGATTTAGGTACTGAGACCAGACTGAGCCCCGCAAGAACATGCGCTTTGCTGCCCAGCAGCCTGGGCAATTTAGGTGTCTTCCCATGAGGAGGAGGCAGAACCTGGAGGGACAGGGAGCGGGGTCGTGGCTCCTTCTGCCGGCATGTGCACACAGGGTAGGACCATCTCCCGGCACTCACAGACCTGCCCCACCAGAGATGCGGGCTGGCCACCTCGCTAAAGCAACGAGGGTTGCTCAGTCTTTGCAGTTACTGATCCCCGCGGCCCCTTGCACGCTGCTGGGAGGAAAGACCAGAGGCCATGGGGGCTGGACACAGTATCCCCACGGTGGGACACTGCCTCCCTGGGGCTGGCACAGCTGGATGCTGGCTTGTCCGAGATGTGGCCAGAGGCTCAAATGGGGTGGGACAGAAGGGCACTGGTCCGGTGAGGCAGTAGGAAATGCAGTGCCCAAGAGGTCTGCTTCTGCTTTCAGGTGGTTTTGAAGACTTGGGGCAAAAAGTTTTGGACTCCACTTTTGAAATGAGATTGTCTACAGTGCCTATCAGTAAATGACCCCGTGATGGTTTCTGATGGGCTCTGTGGACGAAGATGTGAACAGAAAATGGCTGTTACATCCTTTCCCCAGTGCAAAGAGGCTGGGAGGAGATCTCCTTCCTTCAGCAGATCCCAGCACACAGACATCAGGAATTGCACCCCATTTTCCCATCCCTGCCCTGGGGAAAGGGTGCAGCTCAACGTACGCTCAGCCTCTGCAGGGATCATTCTCTGGAGACCATTTCTAACCCCTGTCAGACATCTCCTTTGCCATCATAAAAGAACATACAGTATACCACCAGCTGGCAAGAGGGCTAGGGCTCCTGACAGCCCAGCTACAATATTTCTGAATTTCCCCTTAGCCAACAAGCCCCTTCACTGCATCCAATGCCACTGCTGTGCTCGAGACCTTGCCTATGGAGGATTTTAGGCCTTTTCTTATTTTGTTACTCTTCTTTTTTCAGCGGTGAGGTTGTCTCAGGACAACAGAGGCAACGCCGGTTCGGAAGAGAGCATCTCCTGCGCCTGGTTGTCCCCGTCCCCGTGCCATGGCGGGGGAACACAGTGTTTCGGCGCCTCCTCCTCTGTCACAATGTTTTTCAGCTCCACCAAGCAAAGTGTCCAATTAGAGCAGAGCCTCTTGCTTCCATCTTTGCCGACATTTAATTAACATGCTGCTGCTGGCAGCCGCTGACAAATTCCAGAAACATGTTGTAAAGGGTTTTTGTCTTTACCCAGCATGGAAAATGAGGGTGTCATGTCCCAAGGGGATGTGAATAGCTACTTTTGACTCCCCCCCTCAGGTGTGAGAATTACAGCTAGACGCGGTGAAGACACCTATCAGCCCTCCTACCTCCTTTCCCCCCCCCCCCTTTTCGTCTCCCGCTCCTCATATCATATCATCCTGGAAAACATGCAGGTTTTAGGCCTGATTTTCATTCCTGTCTCCTCCAACTCTGGCTGAAGCCTGATGGTCCGGTTAAGAGCCGGGGGCTTTGCTCTGGCTTTGGGGTCTTCCCATCAGGATAGCACTGGTAAGTGGAAGGAGTGGTCTGATGACACTGGAAGAAATGGCTGAAACCAAAGAAGAGGAAAGGGTCTTGCCAGCCTGCACTGTACATGCAAACAACGCTCCCAAGGTGCTGATGGAGACCTCAGTAGAGCAGTTGAGAAGGTGATGGTGGAGGCATGTAAAAGTGTAGCCAGACTCAAAGCTGGCCCTTACCCAGGCCTTGGATGGTAGCATGAGCACGAGGACAGCCGCTGCACCCCAGCACCCCCCCCCCTCCCCCGCAAAAAGCACCAGCCCGGCCTGTGCTTCCCACACAGGCTCAGCCCCTGCCGTGGAAAGTCTGGCTGCTGCCTCCAGCTGCTGTATTTTAAGGTGCCAGGTCCTAAGCCAGCGTCTCCACAGCCTGTCCTATCCCTGCATTGCCATCGCTCGTGCATCCACTTCGGCCCCCGGGCACCGTGAGTGTCCCAGCGCCTCCGCTTTACCCCCAGCAGCCAAGAGCTCTCCCAGTAGCTGCCCTGTGTTGCTGGCGTGAGAGACGGGGTCTGGGCGACATCCCATCCTGCTCCACTACTCACACAAGGGAGCACAGGCCTGGAAAGAAGAACACGTTTTTATTTTATTCACAACAGCTCGTTACAAAAGCGGGAGAGAAGGGCCAGGCTGGGTGCCTCGTCGTCATGGGGAGAAAATGAGCCTTTCGCCCCCCCCAGGAGTGGGGCCCAGGGTTCTGTGGCGGGGGAAGAGGCGGTGGGGGCAGCCCCGCAGGCGGGAAGATGGCGGGCCGCCCCCCTGAGGAGGCAGCGCCCTGGGCGGGGGGCGGCGGAGGGCTGTGGGCGGCTCAGGGCGAGGCGGGCTTGTCGGGGTTGTGCATGTGGTACACGTCGCTCTCCTCGTCCTCCGGCACCTGCGGCGCGGCAGAGCCCCCTCAGCGCCGCGCCACGGCGGCCCCTCACGCCGCGGGGCGACAGCGCCATCTTGTGCCTCCCGCCCCACTCCGCCCCGCTCCCGCCGCCGACCTCGACCCCACACCCCGCCTCAGCGCCTCGGCCCGCGGCCGGGCCAGCCCGCTCGCCCCCCGCCTCACCTCCCAGTAAATGTCGTCCTCAAAGCAGTTCTCGGCGGCGGCGTCGCCCCAGACGGGCAGCTTCAGGATGGCCCCTGGAAGCAGCCGGGCAGGGCAGTGGGCAGGGGGCCATAACGCAGGCAGGGTGCGGATGGCCGGAGTCCACCCGTCCCGGCAGCAAAGGGGGCAAACGCAGCCCTGGGATGGTGCTTGGTGCCAATCCCCCCTTTTCTCCAAACCCATTTGAGCTTGCTCCCCCCTTGGCTGCCTGGTTTCCCCTGCTCCTGTGGGCTTTGGGGTGGTCCCGCTGCAGGGCGTCCAAATGTGAGCAAGCCAGGGGCTGCAACCCTTGCAACGCAAGCAGGAAGGACGCATCCAGCCACAGGCAGGAGTACGTGGACACCTCCATTTCAGCCACAGGCTGGACTCAACCCACCCCTCTCCGTGCTCCCCTCCTGCTTACCCACAAGGGCCCCGCCGGCGAAAGCCATCAGCAGAGACACCACAATGCCAGCCGCCTGGAACCCTCCTTGGACACTGGGTGTCCGTGTCTGGTACGTGCCAGTGAAGTCAAACGCCTTGATAAACCTGCCAAGGGCAGAAACGGTGAGGATTGCTCCTGGCAGGAGATCCTCCCTGGCTCTGGAGAAGCTCTGTTGCCCTGCTCCCCCGGGGACTCCTCACTATCCCCATCCCTCTTCTGCAATGGACCAGGAGAGTGTTGCAATGACACAAAACGCTGCTCACTTCTTTCTCCTCTGGTCCCTGGCAAAGCTTTACCTAGGAGGAGCCCAAAATATAAACATTTCTTTTGTATTTCAGACCTTCAGCCTTACCTGACGCCCCAAAACAATGCAGGGATGGAGGGAGGAGCACTTCCCCGCCCACTGTGCCCCGGAATAATGCCAAGGAGCGGGGTTATGGCTCACTTTTTGAGGCCACCAGAAGTCAGCTGCAAGAGATGAGTCTCTTACACTTCAGTAAGCCCGACACAGTCAGTGCACCCCATGTTTTTGAGGGGCAAAGGGGCAACTCTGGGCAATTAACGAGGGCTGTTAATTGCTCCTTGCTCCCAGCCCAAGGAGCCCCAGGTAAAATCTATTCTCAGGGAAGATTTTTCAAGCTGTCTTACCCTTCCTTTCCATATACATCCTCCGTGGCTGCAGCTGCAGTGATGGCCCCCACAATGCCCCCAATAAGGCCTGGCATGGCGTGGAGGTTGTGGATGCCACATGTGTCCTGGATGTGCAACCTGGACTCCAAAAAAGGCTGAGGGGAGGGGAGGTAGAGAGAGATCAGGGACGTGAGCACAGCCCTGGAAAGGATTAGTTCCTTCCATGGAGAACCGGGATAAGCAGAGAAGGAAGAGTGATACTGTGTCCCATTTAAGAGCTAAGGGCCTGTAGACAAAGCTGTGAGCCAAGCTCAAGATAAAATAACAACGTCTCCTCCAAACACTCTCCTGTTGGGAGACTGAACCTTCCTGAACGTTTTGGGGCAGTAAACGGAATCAGAAGTGCATCTACGTGAGGGATGGTGGAAAGCAGGAACCCTCAAAGGGAAGTGAATCCATTCCTGGTCTCCTTAGCAGGACCAGGGCTGCAGACCCCTAAAGCAGCACTCACCGTGAGGTAGACATACCCCACTGTGGACACGATGCCACAGATGAACCCAACAATGAGGGAGCCATACGGAGTCAGCATCATCTCCGCGCTGGTGCCCACGGCCACGCCACCTGCCAGCGTTGCGTTCTGGATGTGGACCTGCAGAAGTAACCGCCCTGTCTTGGCATCTCGGGGAGATTGCAATTGCTCAGGGATGGTGCAAATGGTAAAGCGAGAGAATCAGCTCTGAAAATGCTTCCAGAGGAAATATCAGGGCCCATTTTCCTGCTTGTTGGTGAAAAACAAGAGGAGAAGAACAGGCAGCCTCTGTCTGTAGCACAGGCACACATAGACTCCCACTCCCTGTACCACACACGTTCTTTGCATCCACAAATCTGGGTGGGGAGTTGTGATGAGATGGAAATTGTCTCACCCATGTGTCACGCAAGCTCTGCTGTCACAGAGACATGTCACCCACACACATAACACGTACAAGTCAGCCCCCCGATTGCTCACGAGCTGCCACGCAGGCCCTGCTCGGCTTGCTGGAGAGCGTTGCCAAACACGGCTCTGCAACATGCCCATCAGTAGCTCTCTGGGCAGAGCAAGTCCAGTCCCCGCTGTGACTTAGGTCCACCACGTCCATCACCCTGCACCTCAAGCACTGCAGGACTCACTTTCCACCTGCTTATTCAATAAAGCCTCTGGGTTTCTGCCTGGATGCTGGTTGCACCATCATGCCCTGAAACCCAATTGTTTCCTGGACCCTCAGTCAACCTCATTATAAGCCCCCTGGGCAGCGCAGGGCTCTCTGCTCCCAGCTTACCATGTCAAGCTTGCCTTTCTTCTGCAGCATGCTGGAGAAGGCCACTGTGGTGAGGACACAAGCAGCCAGCGAGCAGTACGTGTTAATGGCAGCCCGGTGCTGGGCATCCCCATGCTCAGAAATTGCCGAGTTAAAACTGGGCCAGTACATCCATAGATACAGGGTACCTGGTGGGATGGGGAGGAGGGGATGAAGAAGAGAAAGGGAAAAGAGAGAATACAGGGATTGAAAAAACCTCTAAACAAGATCTTTCTGCAGAGGGGGAAGTTAAATCCCGTAGTCCTGCTGCCCCAGAGCTGCACCCCCTGTAATGGGACCAGTGTCAGGAGGGGCTGGCAGAGAGGGGGAACCAAAATGCGTCCTTGTCTTCCCAGGCACCATCTCAGCCCAGCCATTGATGAAGGGAGCTGAGTAACTCTGAGAGGTGGAAGACTGGGATACAGAGCTTCTCGGCCCCAGATCCTGGTTTCAGTTTGGTTCTCCCAGAGACACAGGAGGGACCAGCCCTCTGCAGCTGAGCGGTCCGCATTTACCAGTGCCCCTGAGGCAGGAGCTGACTCACCGATCATAGCGAAGAGGTCGGAGTGGTACACGGAACCCTGCTTGTCCTTACTCTGCTCCAGGTTGGGTCTGTACAGGATGCGTGTCACTGTGAGGCCAAAGTAGGCTCCGAAGGTGTGAATGGTCATGGAGCCACCCGCATCCTTAACCTGCAGCCATGGGAAAACAGAGGTTCGCTTCTGCAGTCACCACTTGTTTTGGAGCTGAGGTCTGGTTTGCATCATGCCCCGCTTGTCTGCCCACCCATCCTTCCAGCCTGCACTCAGTCATGTGAAAAGGGGGACAAAAATGCTCTGGTCCTGCTATCTATCCCGCTCACTTGGTCCCGTGTGTGGCCACAGCATTCCTCTTAGCTTCCCCTTGGAAGGCATCGAAGCAGAGGGGAGTTTCCTAATGGCAAGCAGGTTACAGCGATAGCCAGGTTGGCTCCCATGTGCACTCAGGTCTTCTGGGAGCTTATTTGCTTCCCAGCCCTCCAAGCCCTCTCTCGGAGGGCAGGAACCCTGCCTCTGTCAGCAGACATCTGCTGACGTCCTCTTTGTCGCTCGATTTCCTTCTACAGCGCCCATATTTCAGCAGGGAAAACCGATGAAAGGGAAATCTCAGGCATGAAGAGAATGACTGGCCCTTTGTGCTAAGACCCCGTCTGCCTCAGGAGCTGCAGTGAAGGGACCCAGTGCTCTTGAATTGCCAGGCTTGTGTGTAAAACTCCGGGGGATCTCCCTTCTCAGGGAAGTACCCCTCACTGAACCCCTCTTTTCTATTATGTCTGCTTTTTCTGCCTGAATTCTTGCATTTCAAATCTTATGAAGGCAGTGGCTTGGTGGAGCCATAGCAGAAGGAGACAATTTGCAGAGACGCAGAGAGGAAGGAGCAGAACTAAGCGGGTGCTGCCTAAAGCCTTACATGAAGCAGGTTGAGGAGGATGTACTCGTTCACTGCGAAGAGCGTGACTTGAAACAGTGTCATGACGAGGAGCTGTATGGGGCTGGTTTTGCCCAGGATGGCCCCAAAGGCAATGCACACAGAGCCCACACAGAAATCAGCATTGATCAGGCTGGAAAAGGGGAAGGAAAACTGTGGTTTAATGAGGAAATTCTCTTCTGTAACTCACCCTCACCCACCCCCAGCTCCAGAGATCCCACCTGAAGACAAATAGGTGATTAGGAACCAGCCTTGGATTTCCCACTGACCTTCCTCCCATTCTGACATACTGTCCAGGAAAGGTGCTTTCCCCCAAGTTATTTAAATAATGTGGATTATGTATGTTCTCAGCACTGGATTCCATGGTACTTGGCTTGGGACTAAGGGGTGATGCTCATCTCACATTTCCCTTTGAGCAGTACCACCATAATGACAAGTACCTTTGGACTCAAAGGTGGAAAGTGAGTGGAGGTACGTGGAGGGAAGACAAC
Source organism: Aptenodytes patagonicus (assembly GCF_965638725.1). Classification (NCBI taxonomy): domain Eukaryota; kingdom Metazoa; phylum Chordata; class Aves; order Sphenisciformes; family Spheniscidae; genus Aptenodytes; species Aptenodytes patagonicus. The sequence goes on along the minus strand of NC_134958.1, from coordinate 6,317,031 downwards.
ATTTGAGAGGCTTGTTTGCATGTAACAGAGGGACAGGTGCTGCCAGCTGCTTGGCTCCTGTCCCAGCTCTTCCACCGGCCAGTCAAGAGGTGGCATCCCAGAGCCCATCTCCTCCTTACTTCTCCACTCCAACGAGGATCTTCCCGCTCTTGAAAGAGTGGAACCAGCCTTGCATCAGGAGAGCCCACTGGATCCCAAAGGCAGCAAGGAGGAAATTGAAACCCACGGCTCCGAATCCATAACGCTTGAGGAATGTCATGAGGAAGCCAAAGCCCACAAAGATCATCACGTGGACGTCCTGGAAAGCTGTGCAGAGGGAAGGGACCGTCAGCTCTGCGGCAAAGGCAGGGCTGCGAGTGCCATTTGAAGTCGGCAGTGAAAGGAAACCACATCAGTGGCAATAGGGGGGAAATTCAAGAGAAAATGTGTGTTTGTCCCATGTCCCCACATTTCTAAGTCTGAAAATGGCTCAGCTTTTGGAAACTGGCTTTTGGTTAAAAGGCTTGGTCTTGAAAGTAAAAAATGTTTCTTAAAAGCTGTGTGCAAGAGAAGACTGGAGACTAATGGAGTGTACAAAGGAAAACATTTTTCTATTCAGATTGGTTTTTCCCCTTTTGTAAAAAACTCAGAAAATGTCATGTAAAATGAACAGTGAAGTTTTGTTAAAAACACATGAATGGTCATTTTGGGTAGGTCCATCCAATGCAGGGTCCTGGTGATGGCTCAGAGCAAGAAGAGTACAAGAACAAAGGAAGTTTACAAATACATTTTTAAATGCCACTGAATCAGTGGCAAAATACCCTTGAGACCAGGATCCCACCTTGTGAGATTTTAAGTGCTTAAACCAGAGAGACCCAGTTCTTCCCACAAATGCTCGGACCTGCTAACTCGAGCCCCTCAGATGTCCTTCCCCGGGGGAAACCAAACCTGCATGAGCCTCTTGAAAGAACTTCTCGGTGCAGTAAACCTGCTGTACTTTTTAATGCTGCACATTTCTATCAGATAAGCATCGCTTTGCAATTAAGTGAGCTGAAACGCTGCATACTTACAAACAGAACCATGCAAACCCTCACACTGGAGGCCACTCTGCCCATGAAAAGAGCAGGAGATCCAAGGCTGGGTTCCCCCTCCGGGAGTCTCCCACCAGCAAACCCACGCTGTAGAACAGGTAAACACAGCATCGACAGAGCTACGCCGGCAAGTTCTGCATTATGCGGCGCACAAACCCTTATAGCCACTATAACCAGCAATGTCTGTGCACCTCAGAGAAGGCATAAGCTCAGGGCAAAGGAAATTCAGTGATTGAGAATCTGCTCTACCCTGAACCTGTGCTGAACTCCAGCAGCCTCAGATCTGCTCCCGCAGGGACAGTGGGGTTGTATCTGCTGCTTCCACTAAGGGCTGGGTGAGGATTTGGGTGAGGTGTAGCTCTGCAGAAGCCTTGGCTTTTGTCCTTTGGTGCTTTACAAGATCTTGCGACTTGTGCCCACAAGTGAGCCGGCAGTGTGCCCAGGCGGCCAAGAAGGCCAATGGCATCCTGGCCTGTATCAGAAATAGTGTGGCCAGCAGGAGCAGGGAAGTGATCGTGCCCCTGTACTCGGCACTGGTGAGGCCGCACCTCGAATACTGTGTTCAGTTTTGGGCCCCTCACTACAAGAAGGACGTCGAGGTGCTGGAGCGTGTCCAGAGAAGGGCAACGAGGCTGGTGAGGGGTCTGGAGAACAAGTCCTATGAGGAGCGGCTGAGGGAACTGGGGTTGTTCAGCCTGGAGAAAAGGAGGCTGAGGGGAGACCTCATCGCTCTCTACAACTCCCTGAAAGGAGGTTGTAGCGAGGTGGGGGTCGGTCTCTTCTCCCAAGTAACTAGCGATAGGATGAGAGGAAATGGCCTCAAGTTGTGCCAGGGAAAGTTTAGATTGGATGTGAGGAAAAATTTCTTTACTGAAAGAGTGGTGAAACATTGGAACAGGCTGCCCAGGGAAGTGGTGGAGTCCCCATCCCTGGAAGTATTTAGAAGACGTGTAGATGAGGCGCTTAGGGACATGGTTTAGTGGGCATGGTGGTGTTGGGTTGACGGTTGGACTCGATGATCTTGGAGGTCTTTTCCAACCTTAATGATTCTATGATTCTATGATTCTATTCTATGACTTGTATAAGGACGAGCATTTGGACAGGCTCCAGCAACGTAGTGCCATATTGCAGAGACAGGTTAATCTGCTTGGTTTTAAAAATGCCCCCTATGCCTATGAAATCACTCATAAAGAAAGGAAGGAGACAAGATCTGCAGCTGGCACTGTTCAGCTTCAAATGCACTTCTCCGCATGTCCTAAGAACCAGTCTTCCTAACTCTGGTTTTACCATACAATCCCACAGACTTTCCCTCTGCAGCTGCATTTATTCTCCCCACCTCTATTCTCCAGTGTAAGCAGCACAATACACAGCTAGAATTATCTGCTGCCATTTGCATTATATATTCCCACTTCATCCTAAAAGCAGAAATACACAGGTCAGAGTTAAAGCTGCGGACTGTGTGCCCTCTGAAAACAGAGGATACCCACCGTGCGTTAGACCCTGCACAAAGCCAGAGGAAGAGCGGGTCTTTCTTCAAACTGCACCCAGTCTAAAGCCTTTTTCTAACCCTTGCATTTATTTTCCCTGGGGAAGAATAACATTGGCATCACTCAGAGGCAGCCCAAGCGCTGCCATGCCCTAAAGGTTTTGTGACCCTGCTTTTGCGGGAGGACAATTGCCGTCACTATCGAGAGGAAATGTTTGGGCTTTGGGAATGCTACTTGTGCCAAAGAACCTCATTTCTTTTCCCTAGAGAGCAGAGGAGTCACCCATTAGGGAATATCAATGTGCAATTCAAAATGAGAAGGAATTGTCACACTGACTGGACCTGGCAATGGGCACCACTGACACAAGCCCACATAGGCTTCCCTCTGCCTGCCTTCCCAATCATCTCTGGGCTCGGAGGACCTGTCAGTTTGCCACTCTTATCCCACTGCCATTGCAGACAGGTCCTATGGACAGCAGCGGTCGCAGACACATTGATACAAATGATCCTCGGGTGTTCAACCATCGCACTGTCTTCTGAGCAGCGCTGGATGGACACAGGGATCAAAATGCCAGGGCTCGGTCGCCTTGCCTTGTTTGTCCATCTTTGCAGAGAGAGAATATTTCTGATTAGATAATGGAAAAAAGCCACCTGTGCTTTTGGGCACGTGAGCCCTTCCTCAGGTCTGAAACAGAAAAGTAACGCAAAGCTAAACTGAGCTAAGCAGTTGGTCTTAGGTTGATTTAGTTGTGTGAACCCATGCAGCCTTTTGAGGGGGAATATTTGGCACTGTGGAGCAGGGGTGGGATATGAGGACAGAAGAGATGTCACGTCCTTAGCTCCTATGCGCTCTTTCTTGGACCCCTGATGTCCTCCCAGCACATCAGTGACAAGAGCAGCCCTTGGGCACTGCTGCTGCTTCACGCTGACCTGCGCGGGCATAGTCCCAAGGGCAGATCTCGAGGGAGAGCCCGGGGCAGCCACGGCCATAGACTAACTCGGAGGCTGGCTGAGCAGTGGGTTTCTGTAAGCAAATCCTTTTCTGAACTAGCTAATCCTCAGCAGCTACAGGTTTCTATAGCTCCTTTGATTTAGCAGGTGTTTTTAATGGAAATGTTCTAAATAGATGCATGACTCAGGCCTGTTGCTTCCTTGGAAACAATTGCCTACAGAAGCAGCCTGTTCTGAACGGCTCACAAAGATGACCAGCCCTGGAGACCAAAGCCAGCCAAAGGCACCGCCTGGCCAGAAGGGCTTTAACCACCTGAATAATCCCCGTGGCAATATGATGCAGCGACCCAAGAGCCCTGGGAAGCTGGCAGGTTGGGAGGACTCCAGCATCGAAATGCCAGTAGCTAAAGGGTAATTTACTAGTGAGGGGGAGGACGTAGGAAGGGGAAGAAGATGTCACAGGATCTCGACAGCCGTTCCTCCGTATGCACAGAAAAGCTTGCTCTGATCCAGAGCTGAGGGAGGGGGTAGCAAGCCGAAACTTGCAGGGTGCTGGGAACACGTCAGCCCTATTCCTGGAAAAAAGACGTCACGTACTGGTGTCACGGTACCTTGCTGACAAAGCCCCAAGAGCGCTGGAGGGCCATGAGGCTTTTCTCTTGCTCTTGGTGTGCCCCAAACCAGCCTCAAGGCAAGAGCCTGACTTTCCAGCAATCGGTGGAGACATCGCCTCTGACAGGCTGTGCCATGGGATGGGATATGATGGGTTGGGATGGGATGGGGACCAGCCAGCACCAGGACTAGGCTTCCCAAATACTCACATGGGTATCGGAAGTAGAAATCGTTCTCTATGTCGCTGGTCAAGTTCATCTCTCGCTTCTCTTCCTCCCAGTGCGCGTCAGCTTCGGGGCCGAAGCGCACGAAGACCCCGAAAAGGACGATCATGGCCACCTCCCAGAGGAGGCATACGAGCGGGAGCCGCCAGCGCATGTACGTGTTCTTCGTCATCCCCTGGTGCCTCGGCCGCTCCATCCACAGGGATCCCTGGGGGCCCGGCAGACCGTGTGAGCCTGCGTCCCCCGCGCCTGGCCAAGGCGGGCGACATATATAGGTCGGAGAGGCTGAGGTGGGGCCCAGGGAGGTGCCTGCGGCAGGATCATGTTTCAGAGCACGGGAGCTTCGGCAGGCTTGCTCCTCTCGCCCTCCTTCCTCCCTGGGAGGAGGGACAGGTCTCGGCACCTTTTCTCCGAGCAGCTCGAGCACCTCTGAGCCCTGCCTCCCTGGGGACGAGTAGACGTGGAGGTCAGTGCAAGTGGGGAGTGGAGCCCGGGCGTCCTGCCCCCTGCTCTGCCTGGCCCCACACCCCTTCGCTTCCCCTTGCAGGAGCACCCTAACCACCACTGCCCCCAGCGCCCTCCCTCCCTGCACTGGGTGCTCCCCTCACCACCTACTCCTGGCTCTGCAAGCACCCTTCCCCACCTAGCACTGAGGGTGAAGGCAGGGTGCCCCTCACTCCAGCTCTCAGCTGTCCCTGCCCATCTCGCGGGGCACAGCAGCAGCCCCAGGAGACTCTTTGCCTCGGGGTGAGACTGTCCTGCTCCTTGCTTTGCAGCGTGCATCTGGACAGTTGACCATACCGTGTGAGCCAGGGTGGAGGTGAGTGGGGACAGGCTTGCCACCCTGTGCAGGGCAACTCCCAGAGCCTCTTGGGCAACACCAAACTGTCACCGGGGCCCATTTCCTCCTGGGAGCCTCTGTCCTGGGTGCAGAGATGGGGGGACACAGCCCTGCTGCAGTGGGGGTCTGCCTGGGGCTGCTCACCCCCTCCTCAGAGCAGCTGTCTCTCTCTGACCAAGGGCAAATGGGGCTGAGCCCAGGGGCCATGCTCCCTTCTGATGACCAGGAGAAACTGAGCTGTGGGGCCTCCCCACATCCCTGCCAAGGCAGCCTGAGTCACTGGGCGCGGGTCCCGCTGTGGGGCAGTCAGGAGGAAGAGGAAGATACATGCTTCAAACCAAATGCCAAGATCCCGCATGCATGCACAGACATGCGACGGCCCTGCCAAGGCTGCCATATATCTATAAGGATGTAGAAGTGACACGTCCCATCACTTCCCGGAGTGATTCACCCAGCGCATCCTCCCATCAGGACAAGCCGGGCTGGGGCTGCATGAACCAGGGCAGTACTCTGGGATGGTGCTGGAGATGGGGCTGGAGACCTCAGAGCTGCCGCCTAAACATCCCCTCCTCTGGTATGGGGCTTCCTTTAATTAATAAACATAAACACAATGCTCCTTTCTTCCCGTGGTTTTGAACCATGTGCTCTTTCCCCAAAGGGCTGTGTGAGACCTCTAAGCGGATCCCAGCTCCTTCCTCTGCCTGCAGATCCCCGAGATGCCTGTCAGTCTTCAAGAGATGAAAGACTGCAGCCCAGGCAAGCTGCCCAAATTTGCTGATGGCATCTAATCGTGGCCCGCAGGCTGAGCAAGCAGCGCTGATTTCTGTGTTGATTAGGCAATAATTTGAGTTTATTATTTTTTTCTTGTTTGCTTTCTTCTCAAAATGACAGATGGCAGAAAAATGATGTGGATGGTCTTGAAGAGACTGACGGCCACACAAAATCATTCTCCATTTGGGCCCCGTGCAGGCAGCAGGGCAGAGGCAGCTTTGGGAAGAGCCATGGAGATGCAGCTCAGGAGCACTTCTGTATGGCAGAGGAACCAGCTAGCGATCCAGACACACCAGGGAGGGTCAGCTGGGAGTAAGACAGCAAGTGAACCCAGACAGCAAGTGAACGCCGGACCATGGGAGAGCATCAGGGTGCAGGCTCCTTCCCGCAGCCCCCGGGGGAGCACTGGGAGGTCGGGGCCGCAAACCAGTGCTGTGCTTGGCAAGGGGCCAGACCAGCACCCCTCCCCTCCTGTGCACGCTGGGGCTGAGGAAAAGGGAACCCCATCTGCCTAGCCCTTTACCCTGCATGAGCAGAGCTTCAGCCGGCTTTGGCTGGACTGGGGTCACTTGTTTGGGAACACCTAAAGCAAATGGATGTTGTTGTCCTGAGGACGGGCGCTCCCTCGAGCACTGCTGCTCAGGGTCCACCCACTAAGTTTTTGGGTCTCCCATTACACATAGTTTCTGCAGGGCGGTCTCAGCTGTACGCACCAGGAAAGAAGAGATCTCCAGCTAGAAAGAAGCTGAAATCCCTAAACAATACCCGAGCCCTAATCGCTGGAAGCACTGTTGATAGTTGCATGTTCTCCTGCCTGCTACGTGGCAGGACCAGTCTTCAGCCCTACCCTAGAGCAGCTCTTAGACACCTTGAGAAAGGCAACACAGAGGCACAGAGGAGCATTTTATAACACAAGGGAACCTGCTAAGGCCTGGTACCGTAGCCACCAGCAGTTATGCTCTGTGGTTACCCTTTAGCAGAAGAAACCAAACTGCAGAGCTTTTCTAATCCATGGTCTCACTGGAATGGCAGCTTCCCCAGAAAAGCAGCTTGCAAAGCCCTTGCACAGCCCGGGAGGCAGCAGCTCTCTCCCACCCGCTGTCCCCGGCCCCTCTCCCCTGCGTCTGGAGGCTGAGGACAAAGGCTAATAGCTTTTCTGCTGGCCCGATAGTCTCACCTTGCTGCACTGCCTTGCACTGCCCCTCCTTATCGACCTGCAGATCAGCACTTTGCCACTGCAGTCCCATCAGGGCTGGCATGCTCTGCTGGCTGCCCACGCCGTGAGAGCCCATTAAAGGACCAGCTTCTCTCCAGGCTCCTTTGCAGGGCCAGGGTAACGCTGGAAAGGCTGACGGGGCCGTGCCAGCACACGTGCCTGCAGTGATGCAGGCAGAGTGCTTCCTACGGTGGGTTAGACCAAATCCTTTGCGTCCATCCTACAAGGTACCTAACTGTGTGGCAGAATGCATGGGGCAGGCTTCACCATGCCCCAGTCACAAATATCAAGCTGCTTAAAAGCCCTGTTGGAAGCTCCACGCCGGTGTGAGCCAGCGCAGTGCCTGCTGGAGGCAACGCTTGCCTGCTCCACCACTGAATTTGGCCCATCACGTCCAGTGCCCGTAAGAGCGGCAAGGTTTGCAAAAAAAAACCAGTGGGATGACGCTGGGGGAAGAGGGGCAGGAACGTTTGTCCTTCTGCTCTGGAGACGTGGGACTAGGGCTGGCAGCGGTCAGGTCTCAGTTGCCTTGGGAAGGCTCTGGGTGAGGGTTGTACTGTACTGGTCCCAGCTGGGTCTCTCCCAGTTTCTCAATTTTACGAGCACTAAAAATACTTGAGAGATGTAAAAACAAAATCTAAAGCGCCCAGAAATCCCTCCCTCTTGCCTGGAGGCCTCGGCGCAGCTTGGTCCTGGAGAGGAGGGAATGGCGGCTCCTTGGGTCACTGTGAACTGTCTCGGCAGATCTTATCGCAGCCAACGCTGGGCCAAGGTGCTGTGCCGGCTCCGAGAGGTGACCGCAAAGCCAAGCACCCCGGGGGTCTAGAGGTGCCCAGGGGAGGGCAGAGCTGGAAGCACCATCTCCACCGTCTGCAGCATTGCGGGCGCTGGCCTGACAGTCCCTGCCTGCTTACCCTCGCCTTTCCCTCCTTTATCTCCTGGCAGCTCCAAGGATTCACTGGAGTGAGGAGAACCGTGCAAAACCAGGCAATACCAGAACTTCTCCAGGGGAGGGACGTGAGGCTGGGCTAGCCCACATGCAGCAGGCAGCGATCCTTGCTCCTGGCTGGATTTACCCTGGAGCTCATGCTGGCTTGCCTAGGTCACTGGCGAGCAGAAGGGAGGCAGATCAAATTCTCTTCCATTACAACAGAGAACCGAGGAATTTGCCTCCCCAGGAGGCACCAGTGACCTCCCATGTCACGCTACACCCAAGCCAAAGCCACCTCTGAGGACCTTGACGCCCAAGAAGCACAGCCAACGCCCCCAGCCTGCCCCCTTCCCTTCCTGCAGCTCCCTCCCTTCTCAGACGACTGCCTGGAGATCCACCAAGGAGCCCTTTGCCCAGCTTGACTCGCTCTCCAGAAGTAGAGGGCAAAGCAGCAGCAGCCACTAACGGTAGCCTTTGGGCACGTGGGGTGGAGGGGGCACTGGAGGATGATGGTATGGGGAGGCTCAGAAGCCTTCATACAGCACAAGTGAGTCTCTGGGCATTGCTCAGCATCAGAGGTGACTTGTTGCTTGTGCAAGTCCTTGAGGAGTGTCCTGAAAGCACAGCATCTGAGTCAATCCAAAACAAAACCTTTTTTGGCTGGCTCAGCAGAATGGCAAACAAACTTTCCACCGGGGCGGGACAGAGTGGTGGTATGGTGGGAGATCAAACAGTTAATTTAGGTCTGGGTTTTCTCAGCCCTTTTTTCAGCCCTCACCGTTAAATATCACTCGGAGAGAAATGTTGGGAAAAGGTCAAAATAAAGCAAGATTTCTTTAAGTTAAAAAGAACCCTATCTGGATCAAAGTGCCAACCAAACGTGAGTGCAATTTTCAAATGATTTTTCTTGTGCCTTCTCCTTCTTCCCAAGAAACCACATTTATTGGCAAGTAAATGATTGTCCAGAGAGAAGCCAAGGGCTCTGTTTGAGAGAGAAGTCAGCGTCCTTGGGGAGCAGGCAGAGAGGGCGAACATCTCCACGAGCAGCGCAAGCGTGGGACAGCGCAAGAAGCAGAGGCGTGAGCGGCTGCGGCTGTCACGCTGGGAAACACGCAGGTCACCGGGGCTCAGCCAACATCTCTGACGGCTTTCCCGAGAGCTGGATGGGCTTCAAGAGCAAATATGCTGGAATGGGCAGGAAAGGAGCAGGGGCTTGAGCAGCCGGCAGCAATTCCCGTGTCGGGAGCTGCCAGGCTTTGCTGGGAAACTCCTCCGTGCCCCGAGTTTTTTTCTGGTCCCAGGTGGACCGTGATAAGGCAGGTTTTGGTCACACTCTGCTAAGTGTCCTCGGCGGGCTGCTGGGACAGACGCCAGCTGCTGGGCAATGGCAGCGGGAGCATGGCGGGGTTGGCTCTTCTTCAGGGCTTCTACAGGCGAGTGATTTATTTACAAGCAGCATGAGATGTCTCACGGGGCCAAGAGCAACCCCCGGCCAGGAGGAGGGACCCACAGCTCCCCAGGGAGCCCACATCCCCAGGACCGCAGGCTGCCTACCACCCTTTCAGCCAGGGAGACCCGGTGTCCTTCCCTTGCTCTTGGTGGCAGGTTTCTCCTGCACACCCGAGTGGATCAGCCCCTCGTTCCAGCTCATTAAACCCGCTTGCGTTCATAGTCACCAACTAAGCCGAATGGGTGGTTTATTGCCTGCTTGTCTTTGTTGCTTTATAAATACGACTGGCTGCTGGTGACACTGGTTTAGGCTGGGCCATTCAAGCTCTGGAGAGAAGGGTGGTGTGGACACCTGGGCGTCTCTGGCCCGCGGGGCTTCCTCCTCCCTGTTACCCAGTGTGATCCATCCACGCTTGGATCACACCTTGACTGCTAACACCCGTGGGGTAAGATGTGCTCCGAGACCCGCAGGGAGACGATGCTGAGGGGCAAGGTGGTTGATGACAAGCCAGGGTCTTTGTCCTCCACGCCCCCGGCCGTCAGCCTGCGTCCAGGCACCCCGACCCCACACCTTTTCGCCCAGCACGGGCCCTGGGTCGGCCTTGCTGTCCTCCGAGGCGGCTCAGGGAGGACGATAAGCCCTGGGGTGACATCTCCCCCGGGTCTGCAGGACCTTTCCGGGCAGCCGGCAGGGCTCCTGCCTGTCCCTGTCCCTCCTGCCCTGGGCTCGGCCCGCCCGCACACGCCCGCTCGGTGACGGGGGCCGCAGGGGAGCCGGTTTGCGGGCGGGCGTCGGTCTCCAGCGACGAGCGGCAGCCTGCCCGGGCGCAGGGCGGGCCGGGGCGGGAGCAGCGACTCCTGCGGCTCAGAGCCGGGGCTGCCCGCTGGGGCTGCCCGCCGCCCCGGCGCTGCCTGCCTGCCCCGCCCCGCTGAGGTCACAGCAGTGACATCATCCCAGCATCACCACCCCTACGCCCAATGAGAGGAGAGGGAAGAAAATGACCTCACCGCTACGAGCGCCCCGCCGGCTTTAAATTTTAAATTGGCGGCGGCGGCCAATCGGCTCGCTCCGGGCGCTGGCCTCTCCCTCTATTGTCGTCACGGGCTCTCGCCAATGGAATGCCGCGCTCCCCGCACGCACGCCGCGGCCGGCCAATCAGCGGAGAGCGCCGCTCGAACAGCCGGCGCCCCTCCTCCCTCCCGTCCCCCGCCCGCCGCCAGCGCGGGCGTCGCACTGCGCAGGCGCCCCACGCAGGCGCCCCACGCCGCCGCCCCACGCCGCCGCCGCCGCCGCCCAATGGGGAGCGAGAAATGGGAGGGGGGAGGAGGGGCGGGCGCTCGGCGGCAGCCAATGAGGGCGCGCGAGGCGAGGGCGCCAGCAGTTGTACCGGGCGATGGCGGCGGGCGCGCCCTGACGGGGCCCGCGGGCCGCGCGTGCGGCGGGGGCGGCCGTTGGGCCGTCGTGAGGCGGCGGGCGGGCGCCATGGCGTGCTCCCACAGCGTGGTGTTCCTGCTGGACACGGCCAGCCCGGGGCGGCGGGCGCGGCTCCAGCGCGGCGCCCTGCGGCTCCTCAACCACCTGGGCTGCCGCTTCGGCCTGCCCCGCCTCCGCTGGGCCTTCAGGTTCTTCGACTCGCTCGGGGGGCGCGGCGGGGCCTCGCGGGGCGGCGGCTTCCGCCCGCCTGGGCCCGGCGCCTGGGCCCGCTTCGAGGAGGAGCTGGCGGAGCGGTTCGGGGCGCGGGGACCCGCCGCCGTCCTGCCCGGGCCGGCGCCCCGCGCCGCCCTCACCCACAACGGCCTCAAGGAGACCCTCCTCGACTTCCAGTGGGACCGCCCGGAGATCGCGTCCCCCGCCAAGCCGCTCCGCAGGAGCCGGAGGACGGGGCTGGCCGCCGGCGAGGCCCCGGAGAGCCAGGCCCCCCCCGAGGGCTTTGTGAACGCCGTCTTCCTCTTCTCCCCCTGCCCCCACTCGCGGAGGGAGCTGCGGCAGTTCGTGTCTGGGAGCGACGGCCCTTCCTCCCCTCGTGAGCCGCCCACGGCTCAGGAGCTGGCGGAGAAACTCCTGCCCAGGAGCGTCCAGGAGTTGATTGCGGACCAGAAAATCACGCTGTTCTGGGTGGACACTGCCGAGTGGTCTCAGGTAACGAGATTGTAGCGCACAGCTTTCAGCTGTGAGTACTAGCAGGCCGTCTTCTACGCTACCCTCCCGTATACAAAGGGAGAGCAGTTTTATGCTGTAGCCTTTGAGTGGCAGGGAAAGGTCTCCAGTTACTGCCACGTAATCTCTTGTTCAGCAAGAGACTGAAAACTGGAACGGTCGTTCTCCCTGTGGAGACGGAGATACATCGGCAACTGGGTAACTGTACAGTGTTTATTGTTGGGTTGTCTCGTGCTTTGAGTTAGGTGGGAGTTACAGCTATTCAGAATTGCAAATAAGCAGTCTGACAACTCAGGTGTCTAGATACATGCTTGAAAATATTGGCTACCTCTTAATTCAGTGGGAATAGAATTTTCTTTATTGGGTTCCCGATAAGGTTAATAAACTCCATAAAAACACTTGGAAGGTGCTGTGTTAAGGTGGTCTGTATAGGTTTCTTAGGCTGGTTTTTCTAAAAGCATGCAACCTCTGTTTGTTCGGATGGAGGTTATCTCACTGCCAACATTAACCCGAGACTTCTCTGTTACTTTATTTCAGCTGATCGAATCCCCCGATCATGTTGGATACTGGACAATGTTTGAACTGATCCATCAGACGGGAGGCACCATTTTGCCAGCTGAAACCTTAGTGCAATGTTTGAGTCACCACAGGGCAGATCTTGCTCATGGCTTTCTTGGAGGCTCAAGTTCCCCAGTGCCACAGACTGTGCCTTGGACCATGCTTCTGCCGTTGGACGCGACTTTGAACTGCTTGTTCTCGAAGCCCTCTGTATTTCAAGCAGTATTCCCCCAGCAAGAAGGGACTTTGTTTCTCAGCATGCCTGGTAATTTAAACAAAAAAGTTAGGTGTGCATAATGACTGTCATCTCTCATGCAGAGTCCTTGATGAGTTTCCCTTGTGAACAGTATGCGTAGAAGCAACTTCAGATGTTTAAGAGCTTAAGTTTTAAAAAGAAAAAAGTCCTGCATGTGCTCTAGTTCCTCTGATATAAGAGCTATTAGCCCATGTTCCTGATTTGGTCTCTTCAGTTTTCCATGCTTCCAGAAATTTGGATGCACGAAGAGCTTTTTGCTGGCTCCACCTTATAGGTGTACACCCTTTTCTTCTACATGTTTTGCCTCGGCTTCAATTTGGCTAAACTAAGAACACAAATATAAAGCCCTTTCAAAAGAAAGCAGATTAGCTTTGGCTAAACTAAGAACACAAATATAAAGCCCTTTCAAAAGAAAGCAGATTAGCTTTAAAGCAGCATGCAGTGCGCGTTGGCTCTTTCTTTAGTGGTCCCTTCGTGCACTTGGTTCCTTCACGAGAGCTTGGGGAGATCAGTTCTGCAATACACTTACTGTAGAGCTACTCCCAGTTTAATCTCGGAATTTATTATTCTTGCATTGAAGTTGTCTCTTCTGGATGAAAAACCCATTTTACATGCTTTGGAACTTTTGCTTTATGTTACCCTTGCACAGGAGGAAAGAAGCAGGAAAGCTGTGCTGTGATCCTGGAACCCCTAGCCATGAGCCAAAGACAACTGCATTGTCCAGTCAACATCTTCCTGAAAGGTAGCTTGTCGGGTTGGAGCTTGATGCAGGCTGGCCACTTTCTCACAGAGAGCTGGATATTGCAGAGCTCGCAGGCTGAGCAGGCAGAACATGGCAGGTCACTGTTTCATCAGCTGTTAAGGAGTCTAGTGACTGAAGAACTGCACATGGTAAATCTTTCTCTTTGCCTTAAACTAATACCTGTTCTGTAATGAGCTGTGACAAAAGGGGTGACAGTGCATCATGTTGTGAAGACAATAACAGTGGTATTTGTTGCACTGCAAATTGCTCATTTGGAGCTAAATTCAGAGCATTCTTTAGGAAAGTAGGTAAGTCTATAACCTGTTTGTAAAGTATCTGTACTCCTTAGGTCTCTGTATTTCTAGGTAACAAACTTTTCTCTTTTTTTTAATGTAGGTTGCTGAGGTATCTCTGTCTAAAACTTGGTGCCCCTGCACCGCTGTTTTATCACCACTTTCTGAGAGTACTGCAGTTCTGACTATACTTGGTACTGAGAAGACTGCTGAACTTCAGCAATGCAACCTTGAAGGGGCTGTAGTGGAGAACTCTTCCCAAGACCATGCTCTTCACCTCCCAGATGTTGTGAATAGTGTGTTGAGTAAAATTAACACAATGGTGGAAGGTTCTCTGTCCAGTATGGGTAGGTGTCAGGAAATGCAAAACTTACCATCTTTTGGTCATCTCTAGATCTGATCTGGAGTGGAAAAATCTAAAGCTAATGATTTCCTCGGCGAGAATCTCTCATTTTTAGGACTTGTTAATTTTGTCTTCTGTGGCTCAGGCCTTGTGATGTGATGCAGAAATAAATCTGCAGTGGTGGTCCTTTCTGTTTTATTGACAGAGCATTAGCTTCCATTAGCTTGTAGGTAAAGCACAGCTACTTGTGCCTGGGGACAAGTTTTTAGAATGAGGTTTCCTAAAATGTGTCACATAGGCCATCCATGGCCAGTAAAGCCTTTGGGTGCGGCTGCAAGGAGGCTGCTTTTAGCTCACCTGTTTTGTGTTAGAGTGAATCTTACATGAGTCTCCCCGCCTGATGTCTTGGTTGTTAAATTGCCCCTCCAGGAGCAAAGGTTTGCTAAACCTCTGCTTTAGAGCCTCTGTGAAGGCTGAGACCTTCTGCCACTTTGTTTAGTTTCCTTCTAGTTTTTTTTTGTGTGTCTGCTCACAGGAGAAGAAACTCCTATGCCAGAGTGGGTCCAACGGGAACTGTCCCATACAGGGGGCTGGCATCCTTCGGTGCTTGAAGCATGGTATCCTGCATCGAATGCTTGTGGAGCAAGCTCAGATCTGATGGAATCATTCAGGTATTTTTCTGAAACGTCGCTGAGTAATAATCAAGGATTTCTGCTTCCTGTTAAGGGAGTATGGCTGTAGTGTTGCTCAGAGTTCTAGAATTAAACGCTCCTCTTAGTACTTTTATTTCTGTACTCAGTTTACTGTGTGCTTTTGCTTCATTATGTCTTGGTGTATATGTAGGAACTGGGAACAGGCTGTTGGGGTAGCAGTTTGCGTGGATTAAGATCTTGACAGTTTCAGGGGTGATATAGGTGACTTAAAATGACCTAAGTTACTTGGGGAGATGTCAGACTTCACCTCATCTTATGGTTCGATAGGATCCACTGTGAGATACTGAAGATAGTGGTTGTGTTATCACAGTTGGTATTTAGTAGGAATGAATAAGCCTGCTTTCTTCAAAGAGCTTGCTGAGTGAAACAAAACAAAAAAGCCTAATGCAGGATAGCTTAGCACAAAGCTGCTCATGTAGTTCTGTGGCATAGGTCAGTGGCATATCCATTGTACATCAGGCAACTCTTGTTATGCTTGTTTCCAACTTGGTGTGACCCCTTGAAGAGGGTGGTTTGGGTTTTTTTGTATCTCTTAAGTAAGAGTTTTAGGGAGCAGGCATTGGAAGAGTACCAGCGTGTGTTGCTTGCACTATATTGCTGTGGACTGGCACCTAGAAAATCCTGGTTCCTGTCCACAGGGAACAAGGGATATGCCTCCCACTCCCATTTTTTTTATAACTGTATTGAATGGCTCTTTTATATAGGCTCCTGCAGGTTCCTTGTGCTAACGGGAAGGACGATACAGACCAATCTGAAGTGGAACTCTCAGAAAGTCTGTCTGAGCTGTACCAGAGAAAATTCAGTGAAATATCTGCTGCAGCTGGACCAGGAAATAACAAAAAAAGACGTATGTATACTTTGGGATTATATGTGCATGTTGTCAATTAAAGACGATAAAGACTTCTCAGCAGGCCTTTTTAATACATGAACCCTAGAGTACTCTCCTGAGTAGCGGCATGCTTTAGATTTTTTTTATTTAGAGACAGTATCATTTACGTATATTAGGATTGTCCTTCAGTACAACCCAAATGACTCTAATTCAAGGCTGCGCAGTGACTGACAAAACCGTTAAAAAGCAGCATGCAGAGCTCTGCAGTTTCACTCGTTTTTGAAATAGGGACTGCTCCAACTACTAGTAAATATTGCAACCTCTCAACTTTGCTCTAATTTGGAGAAATAAAACACTTTCTTCTAGAAGAGTTTAATCATTGCCTTTCAGTACACCAACCACAGTTGATTATACCCTACCTGATGTATCCCTAAGTCTTGCTCTGTCAGCTGTTCCTATTCAAACATAAGATTGCTTCATATATATATAACTTCTGATTACACCTATGTAAGTTCTTATGCAGAGCAACAGTTTTCACCTGCTTTTTACTTAGAGAAGTAGCTGCCTGCTGTGCTGCCTGTACATGTATTTCATGGAGAAGTTCAAACCTTTTTGGGCCATGTTTTCCATGAGAAGGTTACTAATCTCACTTGACAGTAACACAGAATTCGGTATTATGCTCTGCCTTGGGTGGAGTTCCTGCCCCAGTGTGTCTGATGGTAGAACTACCTTTTTCTGGCGTTGCAGGTGGAGTTCCCCGAACTCCAGTCAGGCAGAAGATGAAGACCATGTCCAGATCCCTGCAGATGCTCAACGTAGCAAGACTGAATGTAAAAGCTCAGAAGTTTCAACCCGATGGTGCGCCACTAACAGTGAATGAGAAGGTTCCACAGAAGCTTTCATCAAAAAGATTGGATGAAAAGGTGGAAGAAAAGGAAAAGGCACTTAAAATATCAATAGGTGTGTGTTATCAGTCCTGATATTTGTAGGAGGTCACATGGGATTTTTATGGAAGGGAGAGGGAAGGATAATAATGGAGTATTAGGTGCTAGGGAGCAGGTCAATGTTTGGGTTTCTGTATCTTCAGCTTGGCACAGAGTGGTTATTTTTTTCCACCCTTCTCCCAGTTAGTTTCTATAAATGTTTACAACTAGTGTTACAACTACTCCCGGGGTTAGCTTCCTGCCTTGTCTCCATCTGAAAAAAGCAATAAGGAACTATCTTTTCTTTTGGTTAAAAAAACCCCCAAAAACAGTAGAGGGAGGCACCCGTCAAGGTGTAACTGGAAGTGTAGTCCGATTTACTAATTATGCAGAAGTAAAGGGAATTTCTTGACTGCTACAGTAACCTGAAAGCTTGGTGATCTACTTGGAACTAAGCTTATCATTTGTCATGGGTCTGGACCTGGGACTGCTTCTGTTAGTCTGTTCTGTGGTCTGGATGCACTTTTTGCTAGAGAAAATCTTTTTGATGACCTCCTCTGTTCCCCTCTTCAGCTGGAATGAGTGTTTTATCAGTAAAGTGTGTTGAACAGGCATTTAGTTAACTTAAACCGCTTCCCTTGCAGACTTAAAAACTGAGGAGGAACTGCAGTCCCATTTAATTGCAAGCTACCAGAAGGCTGTTGCTGAGGGAGTTCTTTCATCTGTGTGTGCCCAGAATATGATCATGGCCATTAAAAGGTTTTTGAAAGTACAAGATGCCAAAGAGAAAGAGGTAGGTAAGAGCATGTTGGGCAGGGTTGTTACTGATCTGGAAATTAAAAGTTTTTGCTATTTCAGGCTACCTTTCCTTCATCTTACCTGAAGTTTTCATGCGCAGTTGCATGTAGTTAAAACCACAACCGCTAACTACTTCTATCTGTGCCGACTCAATAGTGAAAAACTGCAGGTAGTTGTAAAGAATGTAGGAAAATCCAGTTCGGTTACCAGTTTAGACCTTTGCCAAAGATTGCAATGGATATCTTTTTCCTTTACGTTGACCTCATTCTGAATTCTAATTTCACTTATTCAAAGTCAGTATTTTTAAACAATACGTTCTTGCAAACCATATTTTTAAAAAGGTGCATCTTCTGGTTTTGCTTTACATGGCAAATCTAGGCCTACTACTTCTCCAGGAAAGAGAAATAGTTCAAGGTATTTCTTACTTTAAGTGTTACTTCTATAAATAGTGTTAAAGATTGTAACTCACTGAAACCAAAATTGGTAAACTTGTGAATAATTGGAAAAAATACTGTGAAAGACAAATTCATAGTTACTGAAGAAGGCCTCAAGCTGCAAGCAAGTGACCACCTCTGTGATTTCAAGCTGTAAGTTCTTCTATGTCTCATGTCATTGTGACTTTGCTACTGAAAGAAAAAGAGAATTCCTTTCCCTGAAGGAGAAGAAAAAAAAAAATAGAGCTATTCCCAAAAGAATGGGTCAACATAGGAGGGGAGAAAAACCTGTCCTGCAGAGAGGGAACAGACTTTAAGTTTTTGCTGTAATTCTGTGTCTCTGCAGGTGGCCTGTGTGGAAAGAGTCAGAAACCATCTCCTGAAGACCAGCAAAATGCTCAGACAACAGCATGGCTCACAGAAGGAGACCAAAGTCAGAGAGTATGAGACACTATTTACTTCAACTTCTGAGATACTGTGGAGTTGGTTAGCAGTTTTTAATGGTGGCTTTTTTGTACGAGTGGAAAAGTATTTACATGGGGTAAATATTCCAAGGAGAACATCTGGTCACAGTAAAAACATTTCATTAAATGCAAATATATGCATGCTGTGTGATAAGCATTGTAGCCTATATCTGAAATGAGGCATCTCCTCTGCCACCAAAATGAAATGCTAACCAAATTATGCTGTCAAATGGAGCCGCTTCCCCTGCCATTGCTTTTTTGAGCACACCTTTTGCAGTAAATATGCTGTTTCCACCAGAAAAAAAGGCAGTGAATGACTACTTGTTTTCTTAGGTGTCGACTTCAGGTATTTTTGCGCCTTGAGTTGTGTCTTCAGTGCCCTTCACTGCAAAGCAACACTGACGAAATGGAGCAGCTGTTAGAAGAGGCAAGTAATTATAGACCAGGTTGTGTTTCTGGATGGCACTAGAAATGCAGACTTGGAACCTGTAGTTTTCCCCTGATTTTATGGTAACCGTTTTATATTTCTTGCTAAAAAAATCTGGTGTTGCAACTGTCACAGCTTAATCCACTTTCCCACCTGACTTTCTCTTCCAGATGACAGATATGCTGCGCATTTTATGTCTGACTGAAGACCCAGGGTATCTTACAAAATTTCTAGAGGAAATATTAGAATTGTAAGTTCTTTAGGATGATTTAAGTGTTACTGGGGACTGAGGTTTTGGTTGGGTATCTTTGACTACAGCTTTCATTTACTTCATCTTTGTAACTTTCAGTTTAGGTATGTTCTTGTTACACTTGTATCTTGATTAAAGAAAAAGTAGTGGATAAGCAAGTAAACTAATGAAAACCCAGTTGATTTTCAGTTGTTTGTTTTTTTAATTGACACAAGAACAAAAATTTAGTTCAAACCTTGGGATTGAAACGTTGACAGTTTTGTGGGGGATTGTATTTAATGTGAGTTCTCTCTGATGCTCTAGGTATATGAATTCTATACCGAAGACCCTTGGAGATATTTACTACGGTCTTGGTACACAAATACCCCCGAAGCTGACATCTGTTCTGCCTTCAGACTTCTTCAGTGATGACTCCGTGACTCTGGACAGCAAATCTCCAGGCCTTCCACCGTCTTTATCATCTGCCTTAACTCCCAGCACTGTTTGCCTACGCAGCGAGAGTGATCAGCTGGAGGAGCTGCGCACCAGATCTGCCAAAAAGAGAAGGTAATAATTCCAAATAGGAGGCAGCTTGTTGCAGCCTGGGCAGCGGCTGAGGACTTATCTAAACTACAGCTCAGTCATCTTTGTTTCTGTTGCTGGATAGCTAGCTGGGGCAAGCTGACACCTGCTGATAGCTCTGCAAGCCTGAGAGAAATATTAAGGGCTCCCATTCTTCATTTTGACTTACCATTGTTGAGTATTTGAAAGTGCAAGCTTGATTCTGTATGTGTGTCTTATGCACAAGTGGAGTTCATGAGCATCTTCCGTGAGAGGAAGAGGATGTTCTACTGTGCAGTAGGTGACCCTATATTGTTAAAGTTAAAACTGTGATTTACTGTAGACCTCTATGTTGGGGATCCTGTGTACATTTTAGCAAATTGTGAAATGAGTTTTAATACCAACCTTAAAGTTAGGTATAGCTATTTATATTGCAAATAGAATCATAGAATACTTCGGGTTGGAAGGGACCTCTAAAGGCCATCTAGTCCAACCCCCCTGCCGTGGGCAGGGACATCTTCAACTAGATCAGGTTGCTCAGAGCCCTGTCCAACCTGACCTGGACTGTTTCCAGGGATGGGGCATCCACCACCTCTCTGGGCAACCTGTGCCAGTGTTTCACCACCCTCAACGTAAAACATTTCTTCCTTATATCTAGTCTGAATCTTTCAATGTTGTAACCGAAGTGAGGTACCAACGCAAAGAATTTGTAATCTGAATTTAGGTAAAGACTTCCTATCTCTAGAGTCAAACCCAAGTTTAATTGTCATTAGGTTGATATCTACACTTCTGATCTTATTTTAACTAAATCTTTGTATACTTTCTAAAGGAATAATGTGTTAGCCAGACACAGGAGCATGACAGAAGCACCACAGAACTTGCGTCAAATTGAGATTCCCAAGATAGCCAAGAATCCCATCAGAAAGGTAAAACTCTTCCAAAAGGATTGTGTGTGGGTTGCTTCTGCAGGGGTGCAGCAGTGTTGTGAAGTGACACTTGAGTGCAAAAACTCTTGCTCTATATTCACTTAGTAAGTATGCCCTGTATCAGCTGTACTGAGATCAAAATCGTTTTGAAGGAGAAATTGAAATAATATGTGGTTCAGAGCTTGCAGTTCATATTCATAATGGTTAAACATAACATTAAACTGCTGGTGAGGCTAATTTCTTTTTTGTTTCAGGAGAACTCGCGTTCTTACCTTGCCTCTGAGAAGGCCCAACAAGTGCCTTTGTTGCAGAAAGAAGCAGTGCAAGGTATATTGACTTCTAGCTTTTCCATGGAAAGGTGCGTCTTCAGCACGTGTTCTCCCTGTAAAATTTAGTGAGCTGTGATGAAATATGCTGAAGCATGCTGGAAATCTGAAGAAAGTTTTGCTGAATTCTGCAAAAACTCAGAGGAAAAAATAATCTCTGTATTCTGTATGTGCTCACATGCAAAAAACTTAAATCATTTATCCTGCAAAGAAAATCTTTCAATTCTTCCTTGAATCTTGTAATTATTTCCATGTTTTCTGTCCTGGAAAAAAAAAAAGTGAGGACAGAAGTGACCTCTCATATCTGGAAACAGGATGTCTTTCTGCAAAACATTTAATAAAATGCAATCTCACCTGCATTCTCTGAGCCTACATGTGCTTCAGTTGAGATTTTGTAGCTCACTTAATGTTACTCCATCTGGGACGCTGACTGGCTGCTTTTTCTGCTATGGCATCTGCTTGTAGCTTATGGCTGGAATAATGCAAGTAATGTAAATTTCGAAGAGAAGTCCAGGATGGATTTAGAGGGGGACATGTTCCAGTAGCAGAAAACAATTTTTCAAAGCTTTGTGGCCTCTAAAGAGTTGTTTTTCTACACTGGTATGTGATGTTCCCATCTCTAGTGGCCTGACAAACTTATCTTTATGTAATTTTTTTTTTCCTCTTTTATTCCTTTTAATCTGATCATTTCTTGCTTTGCCTTGCCTCACAGAGGTTACAAAGGTAAGGAGGAACCTCTTCAATGAAGAGATACTTTCACCATCAAAAAGGTCTATGAAGAAGATGCCTAGAAGCCAGTCAGTATCTGCTGTGGAAGGCCTAAGATACAAATGCACTGATGAAGGCACTAAAGGTAGGACATGACTTGCACATGTAGGATTGTTGCAGAAGAGCTTTTGCTAAAATTCCTATTCTTGCGTCCTCAGTTCTATGAAACAACTAATAACCCTATGTTTTTACTGAAGGAGAAAATATTTCAGATCAGTGCTGTAGTGTTTGGATAGTGAGTGGGATGGTATTGAAACAGAAATGTGTTTTTTACTGAATTCTCCACACCTCATAAAGAAAACAAATGTTAAAAATGCTTGGTTAAAAAAGGATCTGTGAATGAAAGATGAAGAATAAAAGTTATCTCAGTACTGTGTCAGACAATCAACCTACTATTAATAAATAATATTGAGGGAGTGGGAAGGGAGTATAGACACTGGACTCTGAAATATATGAATATAGCTTATGAGAGCACAATGATTCCATATTGGCTGTCATTCTTAAACTGAAGCCTGTACAAAACTGTTTGTTTATTTGTCCTAACTGCTTTATACTTGTGCAGCCTTACAGCTCTTGCTTGATTTTTAGATCATCGCAAGTTACTGACCAAGAGAGTTGCAGAAACACCACTACATAAACAGGTCTCCAGGAGGCTACTACATAAACAGATCAAAGGCCGGTGAGTAAGCTACTCCTGAATTTCTTCAATAAGTACTGGATATTTAATTAACGGCTGTGAGCACAAGAACCAGATATCTTCTTTGTGGTCAAAGTGTCATCTTCACCTACGGCAGCAAGAGAACCAATGGTGGCTAAATTCTGTTGTCTGAATGGGGAGAAATGCTGTTTGTTTCATTGTGTAAGTCAGGGTACCTTAATTCCTGCAGCAAACTGCTGTTAAGGTTTAGTTGCTGCTTCAAGGGCTTCTGAAGAAAAGGCCTGTGCTGTAATTTGTGGAGTCCAGGCTGAAATTTAGCATTTATTTTCATGTAGAACTGTTACCTGTACCACAGCTAGACAGTTACCCATACTCAATCAAATGTTAATAGGAGGCAAAGTGCTTACTAATTGCTCACTTAGAGTAGCCCACAAAGCAGTATATTGTTGTAGAGTATTGCTTTTCAGTCTTTATGGTAAGTTCTGTTTTTGTAAATGTGAACAGTATGTTAAGTCCAAAGTGTTTGCTGTTTCTCAAGGTCTTCTGATCCAGGTTGCGACACTGGTGTTGTAGAAGAGTCTCCAGAGAAGGCCATGAATGGTAAACACTGATTTTTTTTTTTCTTTTTTTTTATTAAGGGTGTTTTTTGCTGTGTTGTAGCTCGTAAGATGAGCATGCCTCAATTTGGGTAATTCATGATTAGTCAGTACAAAAGTATTGTATTATTCTGTTGGTGGAGCACAGCCTCCTCTGACAGAACCACTTGCTGCTCACTGCTTTGACAACCCTGTGTAGCAGAAGTTAAGAAAGAAAGGTAGTAACTCTTTTAAATGAAAATACATGAAGGATCTTGAGGGTGAACAAGATTCTGAGCTGTTATGATTACTGTCAAACCAGCATATGCAGAGGTTTTTTTTTTTATGTAACTTCAACATGTGCTGTGCCCCTAACGTTGCTCTGATTCCTGCTGTAACAGATAGCCACCTGGCTCTGTGGAGTGTCTCTGTTACGTAGGTTACTGCTGTTTCTTATCCTCAGGAAGCAAGAAGAAAACAGCATGGTTGGGCAAGCAGGAAGATGCAATCACTAGTAAAAAGAGACAGGAGAATTAACTAATCATCTAACCTGGATGTAACTTGAATTGAACATGACTTTTCTAGCATTCCTTTCCATGTAGTTGCTAGAGAGGGACGAGAGTAATCATGACTTAGAGGAGGGGGCATCATGATTTGGAAGGACATTTGTATGCATCGATACTGCAAATCCCCAAGAAAGTTGAAGCTTTCTTCTTCGCACGCTTGCCTCCCTACATGAGATAGTTAGCTGTATGGAAGTTTCTTCTGAGTGTGTTCTTTTCAGTTATGAACTATTCCTGAAGATGTCCCCATTGTTGAAGGAGAAAGAAGGCCCAATCTCCAATATCCTTATCTTTTCAGAAGCAGGTTTGAGAAGAAGCCCACGCATCAAACAGCTGTCTTTGAATAGGACCTGCTCTGGTGTTTTGTATTCCACTACACAGCCCAGCTCACAAAATTCACAGCGAGTCCATCAGGGACAAGAAGAGGAGAGCTGTACACTGCAGGATGTAGAAGGTACTGAATGGGATTTGAGCAGGCTGATACTGCTGATCTGAAAAGCTGGCATGGATGGCTCTAAGTTTGATTTGATTTGGCTCTACAAGAAACTGTAAGAAGCTAAGAGCTATCATGTAATATCTTCGGTAGACACAAATTCATCCCCAGTAATTATTTTTGAATTGGGAATCTGAATTTGGAGGACGGTAAGGCAGCTATTTCTATGATGAATACACTGCCAACTTAAGAAACCGGTCAGGCCCATCTAACAGAATACCGCTGATTGCCAGTCTGCATTCCTTAAATGCAGTGAAATCCCTGTAAAATATGGGACAGAAATCCTAAAGCTACTTTCAGTGTACTCTGTGGCAGCATAAAGCAATGACTGATGGGATCTTCTTTGCTGGCTTTCTCGGTAGGATTATCAGCTATAAATGGTGACATTTAGTTCTTTATATTATACTTACTAGAATGCTTAGTCATGAACCAGAACTTTCTTAAGCTACAAGCTATAAATAGAATAAGAGGCTGAGGTATTTTGTACTTTTTTTTTTCTGCTAGAGCACTCTTTCTGCAGGTGGATATTAGTTTCATATTGGGATATAACAATAATTCTGGTGAAGCTTTAACATTTGGCTAGAAAAGAACATGCCAGGGCTTTGTACACTACTTGTCCATACATCTGAAGTGATTGAGACCATTGTTTGCGGCAGGTTACTTGGTGTTAGTTGAATTGTACTGTTCCACTTTATAGGCATTAAGCAGCATTCGGAGACCCCCACTGTCCAGACTCCCAAGAGGTTTTTCTTTGGTGCAGTCATTGACACGTGTAGCTCTGCAGTGAAGCATTCACCTGGAAGGAGGAGAACAAGAAAAGATTCCTTACACTTAGAGGAGCTGACTGCCTGTCAGGTAGAAACACTTACCTTTCCCTCTTTCTTCCCATCCCCTTTTTCTGTTCAAGTTCAGTGAGACCTACACATCTTAAATTTAGTGTTTCTGTTAAGTCTAATCAAATGGGTTTTTGTGTTTCAAATCTTGAGAAGTAAATATCAAGAGGGGTAGATAATACTGCTGGAATAGAACAAGCATGATTCTTTATCTTTTTTTTTTCCCCTGCAGACTCCTAGAAAAACACCTCATAAACTCGCCCAGAAGCCACTGAGTTCTGCCAGTAAGCTACCAAGGAGATCACCTCGCATTCTCCACAGGACACCACAGAAGCTGGAGAAGACTCCTGGCAAAAGTCCAGCTGCTAAGCAGACTGCAGCTAAGTGTTTGGGAAAGTACTTTTCTCATCCTGTACAAGGGATCAAGTCACCATCTGCGTTAACTGAAAGTAAGAGGGTTCACTTACTGCAAGGAACTTCTAAGGATTGTTCTCCAGCAGAAAGACTTTCCCCTCCTTGCAAAGAGGCTGGCTTACAAATACCAGAACATGAAGGGTTTGCAGTGCTCAATGCCTCATTGTTACCTCTGACAGATTCAAATCCAGCTGCTTCTTCCCCCTCTGCCGTCCAGGAAAGATGTTTTACAGAACTGCAAACTCCAAGACGTTCCTTGAGATACCTCTCAAAATTAGCATCTCCAGTTGGTACTCGGAGGCAAATCCTCACAAAGGAAATTCAGCTGCAGTCAGATCTGTTATCTCAAGCAACTAAAAGTACTCCCAGGAAACCTGAGGATCCCGGTTCAAAATTATGTACCAGCCCACTGAGTGCAGAAATATCGCAGCTCGCTGTGAGGCTAGAGCCTCCCTTCAGTTCTCTCCGTGAAAGTTCCGTGAACACTGTGGCAATCTGCTCTCCTTCCCACGCGCAGGCTAGGGAGTCTGATTGGGAACTTAGTGCATCTAAACCATCTTTTCAAAAATCTCCAGGTATTACTGGCACTTCGCTGAGGTCCCTGCTTCACACATCCAAGCAGGCCAAATGTGAACCAAATTCTGGAGGAAAGAACCTCACACTTGCATGTGCAACACCTTCTAAAAATAAGGACAGTCATGACAGTGGCAGTAACTCTTCTGTAGAAAGCCTCCAGCTTTGTCAGTCACAAGTTACTGAAAATACCCCTGTATCGGAGAAAAATAAACAGATGGATGTAGCGTCTCAAAAGTCTCCTCCAAGAGAGGACTCGGAAAACTTGGAAGAGCATTTGTCTCCAAAGCCTTCTGCTGGAGGGCAGGTACGTGCACAGAATGCTGAGATAGAGCGTGAGCAACTGGTTAAGGAGGGGAACTCCAGTGCAAAGACCTGTGAGTCCTTCCTAAGTGGTTCTCAAACAGTTAGTGATGACTTGGAACCAAGAATCCTGCAGAGAGAAGAATATAGGGGGCTGAAGGCTCCAAGTCTTAAGAGACACTCCAGATTTGCCCTGAATACTTCGCCTCCTATGCCAAGGTCTGCTCCTGCCTATTCTTTACGCTGCACTGCAGACAGGAGACAGCGGGAAGCTGCTGCACGGATGGGAAATCCTCAACTTCTAGCCAAGTTCTCTACTCCTAAAAGTCGTTGCAAACTGCCTTCTGCTAGCCCACCGACTTACGAAGTTGAACTTGAAATGCAAGCTTCAGGCCTGCCCAAACTTCGCATTAAGAAAATTGGCTCTTGCTCATCGTTGGAAGTTCAACCTGAAGCAAGCGCCAGCAAACCCAAGGGAGGAGAAAGCCCCTTTGGTGATCTTGCTATGACCTGGTGTAGCAAGCACCCGGGAAAACTAGCAGCTGCCTGTGTTTCACCGTCCTGCTTTCGCTCTTTCCACAGTACACCTGGAAAAGGTGGAGGACAGACCTACATATGCCAGTCATACACCCCAACAAGCTGTGCCTCTAATGCCACCTCCCCGTCCCCCTTAGAAGCAGGAGTTCCCCGGACGCCTTCTCCAAAGCAGAAGGGGAGGACTACCCCTGATGCTATCAACGATTGGCCTCGGAGAAAGAGAGCAGCAGGCAGCACTGCTAACGCTAGCTGTGGTCAAAGTGAGAAGAATGCTGATGAACAGAAGAGAATGTCAACAGGCAGAGAAGGAGAGATGAAGATCTTGGAGCATTGCAGCAGTAAAGTAACAAATACTCTTGGGGAGTTTGAACTGGAAGGGATTTACAGGCTCCAGGATCAGGCATCTCCTAGTGACTCTGAACCCAGGGCCGATGAGGACTCAGCCATGGGAACTTTTGGCTTGAAATCTCGGAAGCGGGTCTTTACGTATCTATCGCCAGAAAAGGAGGAGAATCATGATGCCAAGAGATCTTGCACTGATAGGTGCAACTTGGATCTTACTGGCTTTTCCACAGCTGAGGGCAACAGAAGCAAATCAAGGACGGACTCTCTACTTCCTGAGAAACCAGGAGCATGTGCGCTCATAACTCTTGAGCAGCACAGTTGTGTAGGGGATGACGATGTCTTCCTTTTGTCAGGTAATTAAGTGGCACAAGTGACACTCCGTTGAAATTCAGAGATGGTTAAAAATGTGGGGTAGACAAAATTAAGAACACAATTGTTTCTGTCTTACTATCTGAGGGAGAATGAGGGGGAGAGTGTGTTGTAAATGATGTGGAAGTTAATTATGGGGAGAGGCAGACTGGATGTGAGGAGTTCATCAATGGGGTATTAATGATGGGAGAGAGATCAGAGAAATATGAAAGAGCAGGAGGCTGGAGGAATTAAAAGGAAAGTTTGAGAACTTGAGGAGGGAGGATTCCAACTGCATCCAACTGGCGATTTATTTGGGTTTGTGTTGATGCCGCTAGCTGTTTCTGCCCAGCATCCAGCACTGAAGCCAACTGTCTTTAAGTCTAAAGCTTGGCTGCTTCAGTATAGGCTGGAGCCTGGGCGGGGTTAGTTCCTTAAGCTGGTCCTGTAAGAGACTTTCTGTACCTACAGACCTTGTTTTTGTATTTACAGACCATCGTGGTTATAATAGTTTTCTTCCAGGACACATGAGTTAACTGAAGAGTAACTATGTGTAATATGAGTGAAGCGCTTTTCTACTAAACCACCTAAGAAAATTAAATGCGCTAAGAGCTAATTCTGTTTACCTAAGTCCGCTAAGACTGCCGTTTACCTTTCTTGATGCCAGAAACCCACTGTGCCAGCCTAGATTTTGTTTCAGATAAACTCAAAGTATCACTTGTACTGATGGAAGTTTTGAGGTAGAATAAAGGCTGTGTATGAGACTTACCTGAAAGCACTCCTGAGTTGTCAGTTTGCTGCAGCATCTCACTGTGCTTCTCCAGGCTCAACTCCACCAGTGAAGAGCGCGCTCTCTGCTAGCAGCCTTCTAGCACTGACCCAATCTCCACTGCTGTGCCAGGGACAGACACCGCCATCTCGGAGAAAGTGTGTTCAAGGTAACCACCTGTGCTGTGAGGAAAGGCTGGGCTTGAGCAGACTAGGTGTGCTCTCCGCTTGCCTGCAACTAAACGAGAACAAAAGCATACTGTGCTAGGGATTGGTTTTTGTGCAGAAAGCCTGTGGCTGTATCTGCCGCTTCTGTATTCAGTGTCTCAATCTCACATGCTTCCAAGAGGCTTGGCATGGACTGGGAATTTTGGAAGGGAGGGGAGGTAGCAATGAAAGAGAGTAGCTTAGTAGGAAGTGCAGCTTACTGTTCTTGTTGTTTCCAGTCGGTATTGGGCTTCTTGGAGTCACCAGTAAGCTTTGGCAAACTGTGGCTTTAATTTATTCTTTCTATTTTGTAGAAGAGGAATCTGATGCCTTCCAAATTACTGCCAACCAGGAGCTGTCTCCATTCCACATCATGGCTTCCAGGAAGCGTCCCCTTAGCAGGACTTACTCACGGAAAAAGCTGCTCAGCTGAAGTTTGGAGCCAGAACAGTATGGGAAACTTTGCATTATCCTAGCTGTATAACGTGCTTTTTAACAAGGACCTTATATTTGGTGCTGGACTGGAGCTGTCTTGTGTTGGCAGGAGACTGGATACAAGCATACGACAGTGGAAATAAGGACCACTCTAAAGTCTGGGGTTTTTTTAACCTCAGTTGCAGCATCTCTCTATCCATTCAAAGCCTAGCTTGATCTTTCTGGCACTTCTCTTGCATGTGGTAGCTGAGTTCTGCAGTGAAGGTTCAGTTCTGCTAGGTAAAGAGGGACAATTGTCACTTTTCTACAGCTTTCTTGTAAAATAAACTGATGTGAATTTTCATTGTGTCACTTAATCAGAAATCTGTCTTTAGCCCAAGTGATGGGCGAGGGATTGGGGCTGCAGGAAGAAGGATGCTGGAGGTGAATGGGTACTAAACAAGCTGCATGCTCCTGCTGTGTATCTTGTCCTGATACTAACTGGATCCCTCTGTTAGTTGCATCCAGTTTGTCAGTTTAGTGAGAAAATAACAAGCAGATTAGCTCTGACGGATTAATGAGTAAATCCCTCAGAATTACTTGACAAATGCCAAAAGAGTACAGAGCAGGGGAAAGATAATTTAGCTGGGAACAGGGAAGGAGAGGAGTTTGATTATTCCTCTTTGCAGATCGCGAATGGTTTGGTGTATCTGCTCCTGGCCGCTGCTGGGCAAGCAGGTGCTGATGGAGTAACTTCGGTGTCCTTTTCTGCAAACTTGCAGTGAGCCGGAGAGGACTGGCTGGGGAAGCTTCCCTGGGAGGTCAAACGTGATGGAATAACTGGAGATGACAGTTCAAAGACTACTCTTTACTAAACTGAGTCACTGATTAAATAGTGACTTAGTTGCCTGTGAAACATGTGCTTGCATTCTAACCCCATGAAGACAGGAGGAGCTGTGATTCAGTGCCTGAGATGTAGCCTACAAGGGGCTAAAATTGTGCATTATCTTGGAAGGGCTGAGTTTTTCCTTTAGGATAGCAATCTCTTTGTGCACAGCAGGGTATCGGGGAAGTCACCCCACCGTGTCTA
The DNA here is from genome assembly GCF_965638725.1 of Aptenodytes patagonicus. NCBI lineage: Eukaryota > Metazoa > Chordata > Aves > Sphenisciformes > Spheniscidae > Aptenodytes > Aptenodytes patagonicus. The sequence goes on along the minus strand of NC_134958.1, from coordinate 6,287,611 downwards.
GTAACGCACAGGAAGCAGAGAGCTATGAAGATAGCATGAGGTCATCCTGAAACCAGGCATGGCAATGCAGAATTTTGTTACGTGGCTTTAAGGCTTTGAGGGGCTAGATGGTACTGAATGGAATTTGTTTCCTGGAAACACTATTTGTTGCAGGAAAGCTGACTGCTTCCCTCTGCCAAGAGAGGAGGAATAGTGTGCTTACCAGTGATTGTTTTGCTTGCGGGAGAGGTACACCTGCTTCAAGGATGTGAATTGATACACAAGTGTGGAGCTCCAAGACTACTACTTACTTCCAAGTAGGATGGATTCTTCTTTTCTCTGCTGAAGATCTTTGTTTTCAACAGCAGAAAATAAAGGCTCTGAACTTAAATCTTGTGCAGCTCAGCCGCACCCGGAGCCCTCAGTAATGTCCCCCCTCAAAGCCACACCCCTACAGGCAAGATCAAGTATGCAGGAGGAAGATCAGGTGGTTCCTACTTCAGATGCTGGCTTTCAACTTGATGTATGTTACTCCTCAAATGGTAGCTGCGGTAGCTGTACTCGTGATTTCAGGCTGAAGCAGTGGCTTGCTTTTTGGGGTCAGGTAGCCAAGCTGCTGTTTCCCCCCCTTGCTCTTCTTAAAGCAGGTACCTGGGCTTTCATTTCTTGCTCTGCCAGAGTTAAAACCTACGTCCCCCTTCCCGAGGTGGATGGTGTCAGTGTTAAATTGCAGGATTGTATTTAATCTCCCTTACATCCAGACTGGAAGTTTTCCCAAGAGTAAGAAAATGCTGCTTAAAGCACCTTATAGGCTGGAGCAGAAAATGGCATTTAACCAGGGCTGCTTTTATCCTGGATGCTTCAGACAATGCTGCTGCTGTCTGGAGATGCTTTTCCTGCAGCAACTCAACGTAGGAAGCCTACCAGCTCTGGCTGTGAGCACTTACAAAGCAGGTACTTAAACATTAAGGCAACACTGACAGCAGCTGAGTTCCCATGCAGTGAGGTTTAAATAGAACTCCTTTCCTACCTACCCAGAGTAAGTGACGACTGGAGCCTCTGACAAGTGACCGCTTCATAAAACTCACTCTGCTTTATTAGAAAAGTTACAGTAGAAATGTAAAAAAACAAAGTTACTACAAAAAAAAAAATCTATGTACAAGTTCTGTGGGACTGCAGAGCATCTTCCTCCAAGGCTGCTAGGGCTGAGCAAGCCCTGCAGCAGAGGTTTCCAAACTGTAAACAAGTTTTTAGTGTTACGAGGCGAGGGTGGGAGGTACCTCCCACTTCCCAGTGTTTAAGCTGCTGAGGGTGCCGGAGGAAAGGTGTCCAGTCAGCACTGTCTAGACCGGCAGCAACGTGGGGAACGTAGGCTGATGCTTATCTCCCTTATGATGAGAAGTCATGTCTTTTTCTTCCTCAGGCCTCTGGTACATAACAGGTTTGTAGCCAGGCTGGCTTGTGGGCAGAAAGGCTCTTAAGCTCGCGTCAGCAATATCTGCTCCTCCCTGCCCTGTGCCAGGTTAAGCGTTAAGCCTGTGTCTAGAGTGGATTTTTCCTCACGTCTATCATTGCTGGGTGGTAAGGCACTGGGGTCACGTTCAGGCTGGCTCTGCGCAGCTCCCGGCGGGGCTTGGAGGCAGGAGCGAGGCTCCGTGGCGGGTGCACCTCGTGGGGCTGCCCCGCTCTCGGCAAGTGCTCGGCCTCCCTGTGCCGAAGGTCCCCGGGGCTGTCGTTGGGCAGGGAGGAACGCCTCCACGTCGATGGCAAAGGGGCGTGCACCAGGTCCCTGCTCTCATCCCTGACCCGATGGCTTTCTTCAGTGACGGCCAGAGGTACAGGCTGTTCCCCAAGGCTGGATTCCTCGCAGGTCCCGAGCGCAGGGGGAGCCCTGTCCCCAGCCCCGTGAATGCTTCTCTCCGTCCCTGCTGGGAAAGGTTGGGGGTACAGCGAGATGAGTATCAGGATCTCTACTTCTCCCATCAAAATCAGTGCCTGTAGAGCACTTGCTCGAGGCCAACAATGACCTGCACCCGCACTGCTCCCGGCTCTGCTCCAAGCTCTTGCTGCCAGGCAAAGGAATTTAAACTCCCTTCCTTTTAACTTGGTAGGAACAGCAAAGCCCCCCGCCTGGGCTTCCTCTCACCTTTGGTCTGTCCAGGATGGAGGTTCATGTTACTCAGCCTCTGGTTCAGCTCCTGGTTTGCCCACATATAACGGCTCAGCTCCTTTTCTAGCACCTGAATCCTCGCCTCGTACTGCAGCTTGCTGCTGGCCAGCCCCTCATCCATGTGCTCTACAAGGAAAAACAAGGCCATTTCAAGCTGCAAGCCCTGTGAAAGCCGAAAGCCGTGCCACTGCTGCCCGTTTCAGGAGCTGGGTGGTTACCACGGCTCTGCTGGAGCAGTAGCTGCATGTTCTGCTCGTGCTCCTTCTGCTGCAGGGTGAGCTGGCGGTCCATCTCCAGGCGCTGGCGCTCCACGGCCACCTCCAGCCAGTACACCAGCTGCTGCTGCTCCTCCAGCTGCATCTCCAGCTCCGAGAAGGCAATGTGCTGCCTGTGCTGATCCTCTCGCAGCGTCACCACCTGGCCAGGACCCAAGAGCAAGAAACATCTCAGCTCCTTCAGAGCCTGGAAGCTTTCCTGCACCACCGAGCCTAATCAAGTTAGTTTTTTGGTACAGCGTATGAAGGTTAGTAGTTCTGGGATGTCACAGCTGCCTCGCAGAGGGAAGAGCAACATGTGGCTGCACTGACGTGGCAAAGCCACCGCAGGGATCCATGCATCCTATGACTAGTTAAGCCTCTCTCCTAGGTGTTGGGATAGGTGGGGGATCATGGTGCTGTGGCTTTGTGGCCTGACTTTACAGGTCAAAAGTACAGTAGGAGGCAAGCAGAAGGCCTGAGGCTGAGGAAAACAAGAGTTTGGTCAGATACTACAGTTCCCACCAATGCAGAGGGTAGTTGTCTCCCACCTTGTCAAAGTACTTGCAGAGCAGAGCTCGGGTCTCAGAGGAGGAGAGGTAGCTGAGCTTGGCCATGAGGTTCATCTCACACTGGGACAGCAGGCTGGCCGAGGCCCGCAGGACTCGTTGCCTGCATGTGATGGACTCGTTCTTGTACTCGATGGCTGCGTCCAGAGCCTCAATTGCCTCGTCCAGCTGGAACAAGATCCGTTCTTCCTGCCAGGGCAGAGCTGCAGTTAGTAGGGAGCACAAGGGTTCGCTCCATCTCACCCTGCCCTAACCTCCCTTGTCATCTCAATAGCGCTGGCAAGAAGTTGGGATACGCACAGTTTGGGGACATGGGGAAGCATCTGCTAATGACCCCACGCTGCCTCACGCTCTTGCAAGCACAGCAGCCCAGCCCAAGAAGAGGTACCTCTGGGGACAGCAGGGTGCCCTGACGCAGCTTGTTGTCGAGCTCCAACCTCTGTTTGAGCAGCTGGTCCTTCTCCTGGCGCAGGTTGTTGATCTCCTGGCGGATCTGCTGCTGGTCGTGGGCACTGCCGTGACGCAGCTGCCCGTTCTTCTCAGTCAGCTCCTTTTCCAGGTGCTCCAGACGGCTGGACACACGCACTATGTCATCTGTCAGGGCCTGCAGCAGAAGATGCTCAAGGGGATCTGCTCTAAAGGCAAGTCAAACCCCCAGCCCCTTTCTACTCCCTCCATAGGTCAAGTGACCCCACGTGCACTCCTAAGCCAGGGGCTATCAAACCAACTAGCTCAGAGGCAGAGCACAAGCAGGGTCTCCTGTAGAGGCAGATTTGCTACCCACTTCCCAACACCACCTCATCCTGATCTGCAGCCCTCTGCCAGACCCAGGATGGCGCCTAGGTCTTCCAGCTTCCCACCTCTGCTGGAAATCAAGCAAGGGGCTGAGGTGTCACACTCTTGTCCTACCTGGCTGGAGCGCAGTCTTTTGCTCTCCAGGCCATTCTTCTCCTGCAGCAGGGCTTCCTTTTTGGCCACAATAGCTTCCCGCTTCCGCAGCTCATCTTCCAGCTCATCCAGGGCCCGGCGCTGCTCGAGAACTTTATCCATCTCCATATCCAGCCACTTCTTCTGTTCCTCAATTTTCTGATGGAAGGAGAGGCAAAGGGCATGTGCATGCATGCAGACAGCAGCAGCAATGCCCAGGACTGCTAAACTAGAGAGCAACGGGGTTGAGATCAGAGAGAGAATCTTGAGTCCATCTCTGCTGACCCCTATAGCCCAGACTTCACTGGTTGTATCCTTCCAGCTGCTCTGAGAGGCAGAGCTGAGCTAAATCCACAGCTGCCAAGGAGTCCTTGGAGGCCGCATCTCCCACCACCCTTCTGCTAACAGACATGATTTCACAGCTTCTTTACCAATGCTAGGATTTAGAAGAGAATCCTGGTCCTGGGGGTAAGACAAGATCTAAGTCCTCTGCTACTAGATACAAGTGACATTATGGACTGTCCTCCTCAGGGGCAGGATGGGCCTATGTCCCATCTCAGGCTGAAGCCCCTGCTTCCAGGCCTCCCCCGTCACCCAGGAGTCTGCCACGGCAGTCCCCTTTGAACAGGAAGGAGATGGCAGGCTCGCTCTGCCTGTACCTGCTGCTGCTCAAGGCTGATCACGGAGCCGTTGCTGCCGCTGCGCCGCTTCCTCTGGAAAGCTGCTATTTCCTCTGTTTTGATGCGCAGGATTTTCTGGTGCTGCTCGTGCTTCAGTTCCAGTTCCTGTATGGGAAGGAGCAGCTCTGAGCCTCAAGAGGCTGCTTGCCCTACAGCCAGGGGCTGAGGGACAGGTTATGTTCTCTGCTAGCTCTCTGGATACTCTTAAATAATCCTCTCTCCATCCCCGTGCTCTCCAAGACAATCGCAGACCCCACCAGGCCTACCCTTGCCTGCCCGGCAGCTTGCAGAGCCCACCCATCGTCATCCTCACAAACACCGCAGTAGCACAGCTGCTCCTGCCCATTCCTACCTTGACTTGGTGCTGCCGCTTATTCACCTCCGTCTCCAGCCGCCGTTTCTGCTCGCTCTCCTCCCGCAGCCGGCGCTGCAGCTGGCCCTGCTGCCGCCGCATCAGCTGAATGTTCCTCTCCAGCTCCTGCACTCGCTTCTCGCTCTGGGCCGAGAGCGACACCAGCCTCTCCGTTGCCTGCTTCTTCTTGCACAGAACCTGCCGGAGGGCGAAAGCTGCCCTTGGGCTCGGTGTCTCCCCCGTGCCCTTTGCAGAGATGCCCCTAACTTTTCCCCTGCCCACCTCCCTGGGTGGGCAGAGCCCTTCCCACTCACCCGTGCCTTGCTCTGTGCGGCTGCCACGCGTGTGCGGTACTCCTGCAGCTTGCGCTTCTCCCCGGGGTCCCATGGCTCTTTGCCCTCCAGCTCCTGGAGCTGTTTTTGGCTGTCGCTCAGCTCTGCCCGCACCTGCTCTGCCTCCTGCTCCAGCTCGCTGATCTTCTGGCAGTACTGCCTGTTCAGAGCCTGGGCGTCCTTGCCTGCAACACACCCCCCTCCGCCGTGACCTCCAGGCCCCCTTCCCTCGCAGCCAGGATCCTGCCAAGGGATGGACCTTTCCTCTCTCTTCCTCAAATATTTTTAATTACAGAGGCTGAATGCTCCCTTGCCCTCAGCTACTCCGGGGATGGGATTTGGGGAGAAACCAATGGGAAGGGTCTCACTCAGCTGGAGGGATGGAGAAACAGTGCTCTGCTGCCTACAGGGGAAGGGACTGGGCACAGACAACGCAGGGAGGGAAGGTGAGGATGGGAGTAGAGACCAAGCATCCCAACTAGGAGGAGATTTCATAGGGAATGGATGCATGTTCCCACCAGCAGCTCTGCACCTGTCTTAATGAGCTCCGTGATCAGCTCCTCCTTCATGCGGATGTTGATTGCCAGCTCTCGGATCTTCTGCTGTGCTTGCACCAGCCTCCACTCGGAGTCCTTCCCTGGCAGGCACTCCCAGGGACCGAGCAGCAGCTCCCGCCTCCTGCAGACCTCTGCAACACAGATTCCCGGGTAAGGAAGGTCCTGTCTTAGCAGCTGGGTGACAGAAGGACAATCCAACCTCAGATGCGTAGCCAAGAACTGGCACAGCATTGCCCAGAGTCACCCGCAGCTTCCAACAAAACACGCAGCTCTGGCCAGACCCCAGCAGTTCAAGTTTCTCCATAACAAAAGCAGCTAGACTGTCATCTGCTCCGTTTTTGTCCTCTGGGCTCATCTAGGTGGGACACGTTGCAACAGTGCCCGTGAAGCACCACCAGCCCTAGGAAGACTGTCCAACAACCTACGGTCACCACTTGCCTTTTGACAGCTCCGGCTGCTCCTCCTGAATTGAGGGGGCATTGCCTCCACTGGGCTCCTCGCTCAACTTGCAAATCTCTTTCTTGCTCCAACTTTGGATCCCGTTTCTAGAAGGAGCAGCAAATTAATCAGTTGGGTCTGGGCACTGCCAGAGCTGTTCCCGGTAAGGACCCTCATGATCCCCAGGCTTCAGAAGGAGATAGAAACAGTAGCCGTGGTCAGGAAAGATGGTAGTTGGCTCCCCAGCGAGCAGGCAGCTGTCTCAGCAGAATCGCTGACCCCAGAGGCAGCGTTTGCTTCTACATCCTACGTGAGAGCTGAGATGCAGAGGTGGGACAGCCAGGTCATGCAACTGTCAGGGCACTGCACAGTGCTGGGACAGCCCCAACTCACCGGCGCTGGGACAGGGACCGTTTCTGTTCCCACTCCTCCTCCTCCTCCTCTCCTGAGGACAGCTCTGCTGGCTTCTCTGAGTCCCGGCTGAGCTCCCTCCTCAGCACCACGGCTTTGATCTCTGGATTGCCGGTCGGGCACTGCGCGTGGTTCAGGTGCCAGCCTGCCAGGTCCTCCTCCTGGAAGGAGGGGTTGCTGTCGAGCTGCTGGGGCAGAGAATCAAAAAGAGAGGAAATGTGTTGCATGAGAGCTGGTGTTAGAACAAGCAGCTCTCAGCTGGGCATCACTGCTAGACACAAAGAAAAGCAACAAAATGGAGTCGAGCAAGTTTTCAGGAGAACTGGTGTGTTGCTAGACCCAGCTGCCTGCCCTCCTGCCTTCTGCTGCTCAGAAGCTGAGCAAATCTGGGACCCGCCCATTACATCGAAGTATAAGCCTCAGTTTTGAAGCTGGGCTGGTTTTGCCGGAGTTGTGAATCTCTTTGGATGTGAACACTAAGCGCAGTCCTCTGGACTACACCTCTGACAAGGTTCACATTCAACGGTGGGGAAAAAGCGGTTCCTGCGGTGGAGGGCACCCCAGTGAAAAGGCAGCAGCTCCTCAATGGCACGGACTTGCACCCTCACCTTCCTGCAAAGGGCTCTTCCACTCTGCTCGGCAGGAAGGAGCCCTGAGGGAACCCGGCTGAGCCCATGGGACGGGGCTGCATCCAGCGGGGCCGTGTGAGGTCTCTGGCCAGCGGTCACCAGGCGAAGGTTTTCCAGAAGTCCTGGCACACACAGGTTTGGCATTGCCATCTCCAAGCGCACGTGCAGCTCTGAGATCTTACCCTGCTGCTCCTGCAGCTTGTCGCTCTAGGAGGCAACGAGAAAAATGCGGTTTTGTACACGTGGGTCCCGGACCTGCTGCAGAGAAACCTGAAAGCTGGGCTGCGCTCTCCTGGAGAAGAAGGAAGGGGAGGAGTGGGGCAGGTCTCTACAAAGAGAGCAGAGCCCAGAAATACCTGCAGCTTATACTGCTCCATGGCATCCTCCAGGGCAGCCAGGAAATCACGGTTCTCCTCCTCCAGGCGCTCCACTTGCCTCTGCAGTTTGGCCACCTGCTCGTCTTTGATGGACTCACACCCCTTCTCGTTGTTCACCTGCCCCCCGAAATACAAGAGAGCCAGCATCAGCATCCACCTCTGTCCTTCCCTTCCCATGCTGGGCACAGCAGCTCTGCAGACCCAGATTCTTCCTGTGAAATAAATCTCTCGGCCGCAGCTGAATCCAACGTCTCCCTGCCTGCTCCGAGGACCACATCGTTCTGCCTCCCTACAGCCTCTTGGCTGGGTTGCTTCTCCTCTCCCTCTCCTGACCCTTCCACCGTGCCGTGCTGAGGCTGCTGCATTCAGTGGCCATCAGATGAGCCCCACCTCGGAGCTAAACCACCCCAACCATTACCTGGGCTTTTGCCAGCTTTGAGCCTTGTGCCTCGGGGCTCTGGTCTTCCGCGGAGGTGCTCTCGATGCCGCTATCCAGCCCGGCCGAGGTCAGCTCGCTCCTTTCGCTCTCCACCGTGCACAGCCACTCCTTAACCCGCAGGATCTGCTCCACCGTCAGGTTACTGTCCTCCTGCAGCTCCATCAGCAGCCGGTACGCGGCGTCGGTGCAGGTCCGGTAATGCGCGCACTCCGCCAGCAGCCGAGCCGTGGGGTCTGGCGCGCATCGTTTGGCGGTGGCCGAGCGGTTGATGATACGGGTCTCGGAGCGGTGCCGCTGTTCCAGTGCCTTCTGCAGGTTCTTTATCTGCAGGTGAAGCTCTTCGACGTGTTCCGTCTCCTTGCGGCAGTTCACGATGGCCTTGTTCTGGATGTTTTGCGCCCGGCTGGCATAGTTCAGTGTATTGAGGCTCTCATCGAAGTCAGAGGAGGATGGGCTGACACAGGCTATCATCACGGTCTGGGCATTCCCCCCCAGAGAGTCTTTCAGGATCCTAGGGAAGAGCACAGCAATTAAAATAGCTGAAATTCAAAATAATGCAGGATCCAGGAGGTTTCCAACCCTTTTCAGAGGTTAAGCCTAAGGAAAATGATATTCTCGCTCTGTGGCCAGTTCGGCACTAGTGAAGTGAGCAGACTCATTAAGCAAAGTAGTAACAGTTCGCACCATGGCAAGTTTCCATCTGAATAATTCCCAACGCTGGGAGCTCCCCGACTCCGCGATCACTACTAGACGCATGCTGCACAGGAACCTGGTGGAGACTGCAAAGGCCACCTGCTTGAGCTAAAAAGTAACTGCAGACCATCAAACAAGTCTACTGGAAGCGTCTTTTATTCGCTGCCAGGCAGGAAGGGGCAGGATAATCCATGCTTGACACCCCATCTCAGCTTTGGCAGCATGACTTAAGCAAGGCTTGTCTTTGGCAGCACTGCGGTGAGCTAGGCTGTCATTTCTATCCTGGCCTCATTTCTCTTCAAGCTTCCCTATGTGAAACCCCCCCCCCAGAGGGTAGACCTGTTAAACTGCCATGAGGCACAGTGGGTCAACTGGCCCTGTCCCATCAAGCAGTCAAAGAGCCCCAGCATAAGAGCAGAAGGGACAACTGGCCCTGCAAGCTCCTCCTGGCTAGCCTGGGGACTCTGCCACCCAACCTGGCAGGCTGGGCATGGGAAAGACAGGGAGAAGCATTGCCTCCCTCCTGCTGGGACAAGAGCCTGCGAGACATGCGGAGCATGGGGGTCCTGGTCCCAACCGTACCTGGTGATTTTGGAGTCCCTGTAGGGGATGTGGCTGCTCTTCCTGCGAGGGTCTCCCAAGGCACTGATGACGTTGCCCAAGGCCAGGAGGCCACTGTTGATCTGGATACTCTCCTTCAGCCTCTCCCCTGTGTTTCCCGTCTTCACAATTCGCTCTGAGCCCGCCAGGTCCACAAAGTGAAACTTGGAAACGAGGACCTGGCCCGAGGCAGGGACAGAGGGGTGGTAGTGGTGCAGGGGGAGGCGGCCGGCCCCGCGCCGCTGTTCCATGGTCACTGTGAAGATGGTGTGCGAGCGGCTCGACTGCCTGTTGACGTGGGTAGCTCCCGTGTGCTTGGCTGTGTTCCCCATCTCCAGCAGGCTCAGCACCTCGTCCAGCCCTTCCACTTCTGACTCCTTCACGCCGCAGAGCACTGCAATGGCAAACGGAGCTGTGGCTGGGAGGGACGGGCTGCCCGAGGACGCAGATCCTCTGCACGTCCTGGTGCCATCACCCTGCCCATACAGACCGGCTTTTCGACACCGAGAAGGACTAAGCACAGCATCTGCTGCAGAAGAGGGATGGAGGGAGAAGACTCGGCTCTGCCCTCAGGGACAGATAACCCAACACTGGCCTCGGGCATGGGCAGAAAAGGGAGCCTGTGGGCAGCCACACATACCAATGTTCCCCTTGTCATCCTCCCGGATCTGGATGTCTTTGCTGGCTGTATCCACCTGCAGCAAGTCCCGAAACTCCTCCTTGTACACCTCCAGGTAGGACACTCGGACCGTGTAGTCGATCAGGTCGTTCTCATCGATAAGCCTGAAGGTCTCGGCCATGGCTCGTGGGATGATGCCCTGCTCATCTTCATTGATGGAAGCTGGCGGAGAGATGCACATGGTCACTGGGAGCAGCGAATGCCCGGGGAGCCCGTGCTGGCTGGGGACAGAGCTGCGGGCAGGAGCCTGCCTGCAGCACACGCGTCAACTGGAAAAGAGCAGCCTCACAACCCTCCCGCAGCTCAGCCCTCGCAGCCTGGATTAAACATCCCTCTGAGAGTTTTTAAGCCACAGGACCTTGGGGCAAACCCTATCCCACTGCTCCCTTGCACAGCGTGGTGGCTTCTAGCAACGCTGCTTGTTTCCAGTCCTTCTTCAAGAGAAAAAAAAAGGGGCATTAGCCTTTCAGCAGGTAGCAGATGCTGTGCCTGCAGCTACAGCGTGCTGTCCTTTGAAGCCAGCACAAGTCCACAAACTTTCCCAGCTCCCAAGAAGTTTTTTATGTACTTGCAGCTTGCTTGTAGCTGGCCACAGCACTCTGCCATCTGGATTTTAAATGGTTTTGCTTTTGTCTCCGACAGCCGTGTAAAAGGGCAATGCCCAAATTTGGTGCAATGATAGCCTGAACTGGGAAACTGAAAACAGAGGTAGGTTGACAGTATGGAAACAATTTAGTGGTTACAAATTATGCAATTAACTACAGTACATCCTCTGTAAGATATCAATAATACCATTAAACCAGCACTTACAGGAGGGAAAGGTTTCCTCTTTCTTCCTCTTCTTCACATAAACAAACTAACAGGATTACCCCCCGCAACCCCCCTTCTCCTTAGGGCTTATGTCAGGCCAAAGCTGACAGATTCAAGCCAGCCGAAGGCAGCGGTGCCCGAGGAAGATCACCACCGCCTCCAGACCAGACACGGTCCTCTCGCTTGTCCTGCAGCGGTAGAGGAGAAAACCTGCGTGCTGTCATCTCCAAGAAGGTGTTGTCCGTGGCGGGGGCGGTTAGAGCAGCGCGGGTGGTGGGGAGGAAAGGCGGATGGGGCTGGGCAGGGGTTGGGCCGGGGGGGGGGGGGCTGGCAGAGTCAAGAGGGGAGGGCAGGGTGGAAGGATGGGGTTGGGATGGTGATGCTGGAAGCGATGGAGACGGTGATGTCGGCGGGTTTGGGTGGAGAGAGCGAAGCCGACGAGACGGGCGGGGATGGCAGGGACGGCTGGGACGGTGGCGGCGGTGGCTCGGCTCGGGAAGGAGGGAGGGAGGTGGCGACGCGGCACCGGCGGGGTTGGGGAGAGCGGCGGGTGCTGGCGGGACAGCAATGCTGGCGGGCGCGGCGCCGCCGGCCGCGCCGGGACTCACCGACGCTGGCCTCCCCGATGGTGTAGGTCTTGCCGGAGCCGGTCTGCCCGTAGGCGAAGACGGTGGCGTTGAAGCCGCGGAAGAAGGCCCGCAGCAGCGGCTGGACGCAGGCCCGGTAGACGGCCGCCTGCCCCGCCGCCTCGGGCAGCACGGCGGCGAAGCGGAAGCGGCGGCGGCGGCCCAGCGCCACCTCGCCGGTGGCGGCGTCGCCCCGCAGGCAGGGCCGGTGCCCCCGCAGCGCCTCCCGGGGCAGCAGCGGCCGCACCCGCACCGCCACCCGCACCGCCGCCCCCTCCGCCGCCATGGCGGGGCCGCCCCGGGGAGCGGGATGGGCCCGGCCCGGCCCGGCCCGGCGCGCCGCGATGGCGTCAGGCGGCTCCGCCCGGCGCCGCGGAGGGGGAGCGGCCAGCGCCGCCCCGCCAGCCCCGGGGCTCGGGGTCGACCCTCTCCCCCGAGGGTCGGCGGGCTCGGTCGCCCGGTCCTCGCCGCCCCTTGGGCAGAAGGGCAACGGCCCGGGAGGGAGCGGCCGGAGTGGGCGGTGGGGCTGGGGTGGCGTGGGGAGGGGGCGGGGGACACGGGTGGGCTGCGGAGGCGGTGCGGCAGGTGGGGGGCAAGGGGTGGGGTGCTCCCGAGACGCTCCATCATCACTCGTGGGGTGCTCCGTCATTCACAGGACGCTCCGTCCCTCGTGAGATGCTCCACCGCTTGTGAGGCAAGGCTTCATCACTCGTGACGCGCTCCATCGCTCGTGGGACAACGCTCCGCCACTTGTGAGGTGCTGCACCGCTTGTGAGACAACACTGCATCGCTCGCGGGTTGCTCCGTCACTCGCGAGATGCTCCACCGCTCGTGAGACGCTCCACCGCTCCTCGGCGGCAGCTCCACGATTGCCGTGGGGAAGGGACAAGGGGCTACGTGGCCCTGCCAAGGGACAACGTCCTCGAGGTGCAGGCGTGGGCAGCCTCCTGGGATGCAGTTTGCGGAGCAGCTGGTGCAGCCAGCTGGTGCTTCCCAACCGCCTGCCGCGCCGGGAGATGGCAGGGCCGGCTCCAGGCACTGACGCATGTTCGGGACAATCTGAACGATAGCAAAGTTCTTCATCTGGCCGCCTGCAGCTCCCGCTGCACCGCCCCTGCGGCTGCGGGGAGGGGTATGGCCCTCGCGGGTCCCCTGGGTGCCATGGGAAGCGCTGGCTCCTCGGCTGTGTGGAGAGGAGTCGCAGACGCCACTGGGACCGCCGGCGAGGCACGGCCGTGCTCGGCATGGGGCTCCGGCTCCCGCTGCGCCGGAGTGCCAGCTTCACCCCTGACCACCCTGCCCTCGTGGAGGTGCCTGGCCCCACCGCCCTGAAGATGGAAGCGAACGTCCTCGTTATGGGAGCGGACAACGTGGGGAAATCAGGTAAGAACTGGCCGTGAGCTGGGAGCAGGGGGTTCCCAGGCAGGGAGACCCGTTTCTCCCCCCAAAAAAAAGGCTGAAAACTGCAGCAGCGTTTGGAGAACAAACTGCAGAGACCAACTCTGCGGAGCAAGAGCAAGGCTGAGCTTTCAGGTGTGGTGGTGATTCGAGGTGGGGAAGCTGAGCACAACCTTGCAGGCAGCGGGCGAGCGACGGGGCAAGGTATTTTCCGCTGAGCTGTGGTTTGCTGATGCTCTGGTCCGTGCTGTGCCTCTGCTCTGCTCGCAGACCTGCCGAGGGCTGGAAAACCGGAGGTCGTTCCTGCTAGTGGGAGTTTACAGGGGGATGGTGCCAGACTCTGCTCTGGATTTAAAAAGGGAAAGTCCTTCAGGTTTAGGGTTATTCTGATGATTCTTATTCTCCCCTCTGCAGCTCTGACTGTGCGTTTCCTCACCCGGCGCTTTATCGGGGAGTACGGAGACATGGGTGAGTGCCAGGCCAGGGCCAGGCCGGTTCCCGTTAGGGACTGGGGTCAGGAGGCGAGCCTGCTTCTGCCCGTGGGATTTCATTGCGTCCCATCCTCTTCTGCCTTTCTCCAGAGCCTTCCCCTGTTCCAGGGGGAGCTCGATGGTTGTATTTGTTCAGTGACCCATCTCTTCGCTCCAGAACTGCTTCTCTGGGGTGCAAAAGGTCCTGGGTGGCAGCTGGTGGCACCAGTGTGCCTGGACTGAACGCTGGGGTGGAGGCAGGCTGGGGTGGCCACAGCCCTGGAGACCACCATGCTCCACGTGGTTGTTGCTGTACGAAAAGAGTCCCTGGACCTTGCCTTGTAGAGCACGGTCTCCCAGGGTGGATGTGACAGGCTTGTCCCCAGGAGAAGACCTGGGTTGAGGGAGCTATCTCTTGGGTCTGTGAAGATGGCCATTTTTGTTCTCATTTTTTTGGCAGAGTTCATCTACAGCCACAACCTGACCGTGGACGGCCGAGAGATTCTCTTCCACATCTGGGATGTCCCCAATTCCCAGGTGAGAGGGCTCCTCTCCCATTGCCTGTTTTCACCCCGGGAAGCAAAAAAACCCTCTACTAAAAGTTACACAGGGGGGAACCATAGGCATAGGCATAGGCAAAACTCTTGTGTCAGGTGGTTTGTAGACAACTAAACCCTTCTTGCCTGCAGAGCACAGAGCAGCAGCATTGCTGGCAGGGTAGCAATAGTCACCGTAGCCCATGGTCCTCTGACTGAGGACGTTGGGGGCTGAAGCACTAATGTTATCAGCCTGGATTGAGCACAGGACTGTGCTGGCAAAGTGGAAGTGCCGCTCTGAGGTCCCTCCCCGCTGTTATCACCTACAGCCTGCAGTGCTTGCCAGCTGGGTGATGAGGTGAGGACAGTGATGCCGAAGCCCAAATCGTGTCCCCTTGGTGAGGTCTGCCAGGTCCTGCTCTGCCTTCCTCGGTACTCCTCTTTCTCTCTGCCCTTCTGCTGCTGCTCGCTAGCCGCTCCCGTCCCGAGGGGCTCAGGATCGCCGTGCCCTGTGCTAGCAGGCAGGCATGGAGGGAGGGAGCTGGGTAAAGGAACCTTCCTTTTCTCTTTCCCCAGGAGCAGACAGAGGAGGGCTCCTCGGAGGAGAAGCGAATCCAGTGGGCAGACAGCTTTGTCCTGGTCTACAGCATCTGCGACCGCGCCAGCTTCAACATCCTGCCCCTCAAAATCCGGTTCATCAAGGCGGCCAAGGAGGGGCAGAGCCAGGAGAAGGTGCCCATCGTTATTGTGGGCAACAAACGTGACCTACACCATCAACGGGTAGTGTCCAGCGAGGAGGGTCGGCTCCTGGCCCTCTCTTTAGACTGTGGTTTCTACGAGGTCTCTGCAGCTGAGGCTTATCATGGGGCCCTCATGGTCTTCCATGGACTAGCCAAACGCATCCCTGACACCAAACTGGCACTGAAAAAGGGTACGGGGATCCGTGGCATCGTCAAGACGATGTCGGCTGTGTTTGCCCGTAAGCGAACGGATTCCCTCTGAGAAGGGTGAGCCTGGGTGTTGCTTCTCTCCGCGCTGCCCAGCTGGGCTGAGCCTCCTCCCTGGGTGCCCATGGAGATGGTGTGCACTTCCATAAGTATGGTGGGTTCCTTGCTGCCCTCCTAACCTCAGGGTCTGGGTCTCCTGCCATACATGGCCAGTGCAGCTGAGCACTGGTAGTGCCTTCCTCTGCTCCCTCCTGTAGAGCTCTTGGCTCCATGGTGGGACAGGTGGTGGGGCAAAGTCTCTGCTCTTTGCTGTACTGGATTTTTAGGTGCCTCCTGCTTTCTCCTTCCATCCTCCAATGCTGGAAACCACCAGGTGATCTTGCCGCCGCTCCAGGCAGCATCATCCCCAGCTCCTTCAGTGGGAGCTGCCCGGGCTGTCAGTGAGCAGGGGGGACACGGTAGCCCTTCCTACCGTGGGGTCCTTATTCCTGTTTAACGCTCATCAGGGTCCTCTCTGGTAACCCTGGAGCACCCACGAGCTGGCAATGTGGGGGTTTCTCCAGTGGGGAGCCACTGGCAGTTCCCATGTGCGCTTCACCGTGTCTGAGTGTCCCAGAGCCTGCGGCACCGGTTGATCCCTGAGGACCTCGCTGAGGTCCCCATCCCACCCGCCTTGCTTTTGAACTGTCCTGCTCGTGGTCCTCTCTCCCACACAGCCTTTCAGCGACTGTAGCAGTTTTCCTTGTGCAAGTGCTGTACGGGCTGTGCCTGGGAAAAACCAGGCGCGTGGCTCGTTCCCAGGATGGGGAATCGTACGGTGCTCCTTCGCAAGCCGCTCCTTCCGTAAGGCTGCCTGTCTCCAGGGAGGGAGGGAGGTGGGGAAAGGGGTCGCCGGGCTCATCGCCGAACCCTTCCGCTGCCGGGAGGTTTTTCCCTGCCTCTCCCCAAACCCTTCCCCTGGTGTGCCTGGGAAAGCAGCGTGTTGGAAGAGGGTTTGCGTGTGCAGTACAGCCGGTGATTTCTCTGCTCCGTTCTGGAAATGCAATAAATTGTCTTTGGCAGGAAGCCCCCGGCTCCTCGCGGCTGTGAATTTGTACTCGGGGCATGGGAAGAGACACGTACTGTGCTGGGCACGAGCCCCCACCATCCCTACGGCAGCAACCCGAGGATGAGTTTCCCATACCTGCTCCCTCGGCCCTGGGTGGGATGTCTCGCCCCACTCTGCTCCCTTATTTTGGTGGCTCGCTCTCATAAAGCAGCCAGGCAGATGGGGCTAGCGGCAGTTCGGGAAGGTTTATTATTGCAGCGGATACAACAAGGTGTTGCGGGAAGCCAGGCGGTCCTGTGGGAGAGAGGGGCTCCAGGAGCTCCACCTGTTCTTACCGGTCGTCTTCCTGACCCCACCATCCGTCCCACCACCAGCTGGGGGTGGGTGCCCAGGGCTTTCCGACTCATGAGTCCTGCTGGTTGGTGGGGACCTTCAGCTCGTCCATGGAGGAGCAATCTGTGACCAGGGACGGGCCCTGCGAGGTGGGACAGAGCAAGGAAGGATGGGGAACCAGGCTTGCTATGGTGACGTTCGATGGCTATGCTGTCCTCCTTGCTCTGTCTCAGCGCTGTTCTCAACGTACAGCCCATCTAAGTCCACGCTATCTGCTCAACAGGGACCGGGGTGGCCCAGTGCCAGGCCTGGACGGTCCCTTTTTCTCTTTTCTGGTCTCACCGCTCTTGGCATTTCCTTTGCCTCTCTGGTCCACTCTGGTCCCACCTCCCCCTACCTTCTCCTTCCACCAACAGAGCTTTTGGCTGCCTTTATTCCCCCATCCTGGCCCTGATGTGCTCCAGAAGGAGAAGACAGCCCATGGCATGTCTACCACTTTGAGCTCCTGTCCCGGTACAGGGGTGCGTGCGGGCGGCTGGCAGGGGCCTGGGCAAAGCGTGCTTGGGGGGGGATTAGAGGGGGGCCGGGATGTGCTCGTCCTCCCCACCGGCTCAGTCCTTCTTGAAGGTAGGGCTGTAGACGTTGGCGTAGTAAGCCCGGCTGTACATGGCCTCGGGGCTGAAGCGGTAGGAGCCCTCGCTCACCCGCCTGTTGTAGGGGGCAAAGGCGGATTTCCGCGGGAGGGGGCACTCGGGCTCGAAGGCAGGGCTGCGGTAGAGGTTGTGCCGCAGGAAGAGGGGGTCCTCAAGCCCCAGGAAGGAGAGGGGGTGATGGCCGCGGTACAGCCGCCAGTCGCCCCTCAGTTGGGATTTCTCCTCTGCGGAGGGGGCGGCAGGCTTGGCGTCCTCCTCCTTCTGCTCTGTCTCCGGGCTGGTCTTGCTGCCCCCGGCCGCCTCCTCTTGCTTCACCGACTGCCTGCGGAGCTGAGAGGTGGGGTGAGTGCCCGGTTGGGCCGCACCCGCCTGTCAGCTCTGCTCTCCCTCTGCTACATAGCTCCCCCCCCGCCACCCCCCAAAACCTGGGGGATCTTCAGGACAGGCCAGTGTTTGCCCCCAGAGGGGTCCCCAGCGGAGGGGAGTGGGCAGCTGCAGCCCCCGAGCAGCTGCGGTGGAGAAATGGCCCTGGGGGAGCAGAGGGATGGGGGGAAGGAGAGGGGACACAGTCTCAGCCCAAACTTTCACCTTCCCAGGAATTTGTGGTCACACCCTGGCTTGACCATGAACCACGTGAAGGTGCCGCCACCACCGGCTGACTTGCCAGGTCTATGGGGGGAGACTCGCTGTCACGGCTTGGGGGATGCTCAGAAGGTTGGTGGGACTGAGGTGTCCTAACAGCACCCCATCTCCCCGCTCTGGTACCTCCTGGCACCGCCCGGCACTATGGGGTGCTCATGGGAGGAGGTTGGACAAAATGGGGTTTGCTGGAGAGGGACGGGACCTGGATGGGGACAAACTCACCGGCACGTAGCTGTACAGGGTGCCCAGCAGATGCTTGGGGGCACTGACGAGGGTCCCCCCGAGAGCATCCACCGTCTCCATGGCCTTGGACAGCCTGCGGGGGGTGAAGAGGATCAACCCCTCCGCCGCGTCCCAGGCCACGGCCGGGACCTTCTTCACGCTGGAGATGCCGGAGGCACAGGCGGTTTGCAGGTTGTGAGCCATGCTGCCCACCAGCCCGGGGCTGTCCCCTGCCTGCCGAGAGAAACCAGCTCAGCCAGCGGCCCCAGCCCCGCCAGCCACTCTGGGCAGGACAGGGGTGGCCCTGGGCTCCCCATCCCCTCCGCAGCTCAAAGCCTGAGTGCTTTCGGCTCGCTGCTTTGCAAAAGCCACCGCAGCCCTTTGCAGCAGGGTCACTCCCTGTCCCCCCGCTGGCTCCCCCCACTCCCAGGCCCCAGGGGACCCCCTGCCCCAGGCTGCGCTTCCGCTGCAGGCAGAGGCGAAGGGCAGAGACCCCGACCTGCTGCTTCCCGTCCCTGTGTCCCAGTGGAGCTGCTGCTGGGGACCGTTCCCAGCCCTGCCGGCTCACACCGCCCCTCGCTGCTGGGACCACGGCGGGGGGATTTTTCAGGGGTGTTCAGGGGCTCGGTGGGACGCTCGGTGCTGACACCTCACAGCAGCAAAGGAGTCTTGAATATATAAGCTAGGGCGACCCTGCCCGGCGCAGAGGCTGCCCACAGCCCCCAGCTTTGGGGAGTCAGGGAAGGGGGCTGGCGGGGCTGCCCCGCTGCTGACCCCCCCTTGCCTCCTCCAAGCTGCAGTTCAGGGTTCAGCAGGGATGGGGGCCTCGTCCCTAAGGGTATGAGGAGAACATCCCCCATGCTGGCACGGTCCATGGGCAGTGGGGTGCTTTGGGGCGCTCCTGGCTCACTGCTCCCCTTTTCTCCATACCTCCTTGGTGTGGTGGTTGTCTTTCTTCCCCGCCTTCTCCTGCTTCTGCTCCGGCACCTTGCTCTGCTGCTGGCTTAGCCAGCCGGCCGTGGTGCTCTGCCCATCACTGTGGGCCCGCGGCGCCTCGGGGGCGCTTGGCTTGGCCAAGCTGCCCTGGAAAGGGAGCAGAAAGCCACTGCTCAGGGGGTGCTGGCAGATCCCATCCACCCCATCCTGCTTAGCCCGAGGACTTCACGGGGGGCCCTGGGGTGCACAGGGAGCAGAGGGGTTCATTTATGCACGTAGGAAGAAATCCCAAGGGCAGCTGGGAGCTCTGGGCTTTCGGCACAGGCCCGAGAAGGGGTTCCCACCGCAGCGCCGGGTGGGAGAGGAGAGGCACCTCCTCCTCCCCATCCCCTCCGGGCCTCTGGGGGGGCTTTTTGCTTTAGGGAGGATGTTATGGCAAGGCCATAAATCAACAATACACATTGGGAGCTAACTAAAAATAAGTCATCCCGCTAACACGGTACAAGGTTGTGTGTAAACGTGCCACGGGAACTGCTGGCCCCAGCTTGTCCTGCTGAGCAGGGGAACCAGCAGCGCCCACCACTCCGCTCTTGCATGTGCTCCAAGGAGCCTGAAACATCTCATCCAAAAGCAGAATCAGCCCAAAAGAGGGTATGAGGGAGCAGGAACCTGGCGGGTGGGTTTTGGCACTCACCAGGATGGGGATCCAGGTGGCCAGCTCCTGCCCTTTGGCTTTGGCACGCTGGAGGCTTTGGGTGGTTTGTTGGTAAGCGCGGTGGGAGACGGTGCTAACCAAGGTGCCAATCCGGCCCAGGGTGCTGGGAGTGCTGGGAGCACTGGGAGTGCTGGGCTGCTGCTGGGAGACCTTTACTGCTGACCCACGCGTCTCTTTGGGCTTCTGATCTAAAGGTAGAAGAGCATGGGCAGAAGAACGGTTGGGGGGTTTATGTCCTGGTGGGACAACCCTCGTAGGCAGCCCTGCACCAAAATCCAGGGGCTTCCTCCTGCCACGTGCAGCCAGCCCTCCCCAGACACCCTCAGAGGGGATTTGGGCATCAGGACTACCTGCTTCTTCATCCTCCTCTGGCAGCAGGTACTCCATCAGCTTCTCCAGCCCTCCCAGGGCCGTGTCGACCCCTGCGGCTGCCATCTGGCTCACCGAGTTCCTCCTCGTGTACTTTGCTGTCGTTTCCACCGTGCTCTTGGTGGCCTCGTAGCCCTCTGCCGCCAGCTCCATGATCTTATCCACGGAGTTGCCAATGGTGCTTCTGGCACTTTGGAGTGGGGAGGAGATGGTGCCCTTCAGTTCAGACGCGAGCTGCAGGCGGAGAGATGGAGAACAGCCCTGCTGGTGTGCTTGGGGTGGCATGGGACAGCCAGAGGGACCATGGGGACCCCAGCCATGGCCATGCCAGTAGACAGCCCCAAGAGGGGCATAAAAGCTCTCTCCAGCCTGGGCTGGAGTTAGCTGGCAGGGATGGGACATAGGACGCTGTTGCCCTATATTTGGAGCGCCCCAACCATCCCCTGGGCTGCAGGTGCCCCTGGAGGAGTCCTTGCTTGGAGGTGCTGCCCTGTTCCCCCCTTGAGCAGCCCATCACCATCCAGAAACAAGACCAGAGGTGACGTGCTGTGGGCTCTGCAGAGGGGCCGGGGGGTCCCAGACTGTCCTGCCTGTGACTTACCTTGTCGACGGGGTACTGGAGGGCGGGGATCTTCTCCTCCAGGTGGTCCAAGCCCCGGCAAGCCAGGTCGTTAGCCACAGCGACTGCCTTGGGCGAAAGCATGGGGGTGGGTTAGTAAGAAAAGCTCCCGGGCTGTGCTAGGGGGGTCTCACGTGCTAGTGCCAGCGCTGTCCCACCAAGGGAGGCTCTGGTGCCTCCCCCCCCGCCATGTCCCCCCCAGTGGATGGACTCACACTGAGGCTCCAGCCTGCGCACCACGGGCTCCATGCTCCACATGGCCAAGGCGCTGGCACCCTGCACGCCCCGCTCGTAGACCTCACACACGGAGGCCATGAGCGGGTGGGCCTCCTTGGTGCTGGCATAGGTCCGCTGGAGGCTTTCGCAGGTCGAGCTCACCACCGGCAGCTGCAGGACCCTCTGCAGCACATTCTCCTGCGCATGGCAGACAGGCATTGGTTAGCCAACAGCCATTCCCGAGGAACACCCCATCGCCCGCACACCGGTGGCATTTGGTGTGTTGCAGTGACCACAGAGGACCTCAGCTCACGCTGGAGGAGGAGGGCATTTCTCGAACCCCATTGAGGGCCTCCCAGCTATGTTGCGTATGGCACAACCATGGACAAGCAGGCTGGCTGCTGCCGCTGGAGGAGCAGGGACACCACAGGCAGTGTCGGAGGGGTGATGGTCCCCACCCTCCCCCATCTTCTAAGCCTGACTGTCCAGGCGCTCCCTCTGACTTTCCACCCTGCTCTGCTGCTTCTTCCATCTGACCCAGCCCTTGCTCCTGTCCTTGGACCAGCAAAGTCCATTTTGCCTATGTGGCACCTCTGTCCTGTCTGTCCTGTCACCACTGTGACAAGTAAGGGATATGGACCTCAAAAAGGAGAAGGGGAGAGAAGTGGGTCTGTCCTTGATGGCACAAAGGGCTTTGGTAGGAGCCATTGAAGAAGAGGGCACCAGAGCTCTCCGAGGCAGCAAGGCACTGCGTCCCCACACCCTGCTAGCATGGGCGATGTGGAATGCCAGTATAAACCAGCACAGCCGACACCTGTGTGTGCTGCCAGTGCCAGATGCACGGCTGGAGGTAGGTCCCTCAAAGCTGGCTGTGCAGGATAAACCTGCAGCTCCAACCCTCCGCTCCTGCTCTCGCCTGGCGCCCACTTGGCGAGGTGAGACAACCGAGCGACATGCTGCAGCCCCAAGGGAGGAACGGGGCAAACGTTGGCTCGTCATAGCAGCCATGAGGCAAGTGCTCTTTGGGTTGCACAGGACAGAGCAGAAGAAAAAGCTGCGCTTTCCCCTGATCACCGGTGGTGAGAGGCTGAGTCTGGCTTTCACGTCCCACTTGTGACCACAGCCGGACCATGAATTGGCATGTTTGATAAAAACTATATTGTTTTGTGCTGCATTGTGCTAATTTTGGCTTGACGTGGAGCCAGGCCTCTCACAACTGCCCGCAGTTCAGCAATCCCGGGGGCTCTAGCTGTTCAGAGCAGCGCTGCATCCATAGCAGCACGACTGCTGGAGGTTTGGGGTCCACAGTGGGGACACAGGTGAAGGACAGGCACTGCTGGCAGGTATCACCGAGGGCCTGCATCGCCCAGGGTTAACTTCCTTGACTCTGAACTATTTAATTTCAAGTATGCAAAAGATTTTATCCTTTCCCTTTGATGATGCTCTATATTAGAGGTAAATGCAGGTAAACATCCATATAAAGATAACAGGGGGACACGTGGGACAGCGTCAGATGTGACTCGTACGCAGAGCCGGGACGAGCTACCTGGCACCCTTGGCACACCTCTGCCCTCCTCTCTCTCCCTCTTCCTGCACCCACCTTGGCACTTCCATTCTGCAGAGTCTGATTCTTCTTCGCCGTCATTGCGACGCATCCACCTGTAAAGCAAAGTTGGGAGCCGCAGACCCTGCTGAGAAGGCAGGGCTGGGCTCGGGCTCCCTTCACTCACTCCTGCACCCCCCAAGCACAGCGGGGCCGGGAGCTGGGCTGAGACATGCACCTCCCATGGGTGCAATGGATGCGGCATTGCCTAACACTTGACTTTTTAGCACTTAAGCTGTAAAACCAATGATTCCACACAGCCCTCCCCGGCTAGTGTGTCTTAACACCCAAAGATGCAAAAAATGAGTTGAGAGGCATCTAGTTTGGAGGAGCTACGGTACAAGGCAGGCTAAAGGGCATTGGCAGAGCTGTAAAGCAAACTCAGAGCAACCAGGATACTAGTAGATGTGCACGGGGGCCAGGCTGAGAGATGCAGGCTGAGAGATGCAGGCTGAGAAGGGGTAAGAAGGCAGGACAGGAGCAGAGAGAGGAGCTGTGGGTAGGGATGCAGCGATCTGCCCAGCCGTGGCCAGCATCCCCCTCCCACACATCTGCCCCGCAGCTCTGCGGCTCACGATGCCAGCACCCGTCCCTTCGCAGCCTCAGCTCAATGCGGGGGGGCAAAAGCACTGCAAAACACCCGTCTCCGCTGCTCCCGGCTGGGTGACACCCGAAAGCCCATCTCCAGCTCCCACCCCCGGCACAGACCCCTTTTTTTCAGCAGCAGATGAAATTCAGGAGATTTAGGGAGTGCGGGTGATCCCTGCTCTCACCCCCCACACTGGTCCCGCTGAAGCTGTCCCCGGAGCGCCCGGTGGGAACAGGCTACTCACCGAGGGGCAGCCCGTCCCCGGCAGAGCAGGAGCAGAGGGTGGTGGCTGCGCCGTCCCTTCGCCCGGGTCCTCTGAGAGCGATGCACGGTGCCCTGGCCACTACCACCACGAGGCCCCACCTCCCAGTTGCACGGGTTTGGGAGCTGGCGAGTTGTGGTGGAAACTGGCCAAAGAGCTCCCTGAAACTGCCGTAATTTGGAACAGATGACAGCAGAAAACCCCCTTCGTCGTCTTCCCTGCAGAGCCCAGAATCATAGAATCATAAAGGTTGGAAAAGACCTCTAAGATCATCGAGTCCAACCGTCAACCCAACACCACCATGCCCACTAAACCATGTCCCCCAGCACCACATCTACACGTCTTTTAAATACCTCCAGGGATGGGGACTCCACCACTTCCCTGGGCAGCCTCTTCCAATGTTTAACCACTCTTTCAGTAAAGAAATTTTTCCCAATATCCAATCTAAACCTCCCCTGGCGCAACTTGAGGCCATTTCCTCTCGTCCTGTCGCTTGTTACTTGGGAGAAGAGACCGACCCCACCTCGCTACAACCTCCTTTCAGGTAGTTGTAGAGAGCGATGAGGTCTCCCCTCAGCCTCCTTTTCTCCAGCTGCGGCACAGCTGGGATGCACTGGGGTTTAATGCCACTCCACCAAGAGAAGATGAAAAGAAGTCACCCTTGGACTCACCACCTCAAAAGCAACAGATCATGAGCAGCCAGGGAGAAGGTGAAGAGTCAGGCAGGGTTTGTTACGGACAACGGCAGGATGATGAGTGCGGAAGAGATTAAAACCTTCCTGTATTTCTGTAGCCCCTGTTACCCCCCGTGGTGGACCAGGATCCTATCCTGTTGGGAAACGCAACACAGACCAAGAGCATAATTTCTCCCCAGGAGAGTTTACTAAGCACAAGGAGCAGAAGGCGGACATGGGGGTCACATCCTGCACAAAACAATCTAGTTTGGCCAGGTCTGCAATTTCTAAAAGAATTCACCGAGGATTTTGGTGAGGAGGCTTTTAGCTGAGGGTCAGGGCAGACATTGCATTAGGAAAGCTCTAGGCATTTGGAGTAGACAGAAATGGAGGAAAAAATCAGGTTGGAAGTGATCTCTGGAAGTTACCTCATTCAACTCTCGCTCAAAGCAGGGCTACCCTCAAAGCTAGATCAGGCTGCTCAAGGTCTCATCCAGTCAAGTCTCAAAAGTCTCCAAGGATAAGATTCCCATCTCTCTGGGGCCCAGCTCCAGTGCTAACGACACTCATGATAAACCTTTTTTTCCTTATGTCCAACTGGAATTTCCTCTGTTGGAATTTCTGCCTGCCACCTCTTACCCTTGTTCTCTGCACCCCCGAGCAGAGTTTGTGCTCCAGTCTGCGCTGCTACGGCATGTGCTACGTGCCCCTCAATGTCTCGCCCTCCTAATGATCCTCTGCTAGACTCTCTCCAGATCGTCAGGATCTCTCCTGTGCTGGTGGGGCCAAAACAGGACACGGTTCCCCAAATATAGCCTCGCAAGTACTGCATGGAGAGGAACAGCTGCTCCCCTTGACCCACCAGTGATGCTCTCGTTACTCCTGCTCTTTTGCGGCCAGCCTGCCTTGCCGTGTGGGAGGCACCCTGCCAACTCACATCATAATTAACAAATCCGTTTGCGGTATTGATTGAAAAGAAAGAAGACACCACCTGCATGAAGCTGCGATGGGTTTTGGTTATTGACTACGGAAATCGAGGACAAGCCACACCGAAGAGACGAGGACAGCACGGTGGAAAGAAGACAAATACCAAAGGACAAAGCAATCACCCAAGGGGATCAGTGCAAATGGGAGATCCAGGCAGCCTGCTGACACAAGGCTGCTGCGTGTCCTGGACCACCCGGCGCAAGGCAGGGAGACCCTGGGCGTGCAGCTGCCCAGCATCCCCGTGCAGGACACGAAGGTGTGCGCCCAATGCGCCTGCATGGCTCCCTGCTCCTGGCTGCGCTGCTCGTACTTGGGGGTGGGAGACTTCCCAGGGACGTGGGAAAGGCACGCACGGGAGGAAAATACCCCCTTTCTTCCCAAAGATCCTGGAGTTCGCTTCCAGCCCGGGGCTCTGCAAAGCTTGCAGGCCTGCCTTGCTAGGCGGGTACAGAGGCATGTGAACGTCCTGGTCTGCCTCCAGCTCGGCGGCGGGGTGAGTCGCTGCTCTCCAGACAGCGGGACAAAGGGCGGCAGCCTGCTCAAAAGTTTGCTCTCCTGGCACCGAGACATTTTCCAGCCCCGCTGGCCTTGCTAAAAGTGCAGGGGGCATGCCAACCCTCTCTGCCTTGGCTGGAGTTGGGATCAACAGACAACACGGCCTCTGCCCTACTAACGCCTTCGCTCATCCCCTCCCCCTCCTCTGGGGCAAAGGCTGTGCCAGCCCCGGGGCTCTGCAGTGCAAAGGTACCGCCGCCTCCACCCCACACCAGAAATACTTTCTGTGTTTCTGCGGGCAACATGGAGAGCTCACCGGATCAGCTGGGTGCAGGCAAGCAGAGTTTTACAGCCTTGCCTCCGCAGTCTGCTCCGCAGCCATTGGTATACCACGGTGAAGGGATGAGCCAGACCCCCAAAGACCTGCAAGGCATCTTTACAGTTAGGTCTGGGAGGGGGCTGGAGAGGTAACTAATTTATTTCCATGCCCTATGGCAGGATCAGGACCCCGTAAAGAACCGCTGGCAGATGTCCGTCCGGTTTCTTTTTAAGGACTGCCTTCCCGGGCAATCCATTTAGTCTTTTATTTTACTTACAGTTCAAAAAAAGTCACCTGTGTGACTTAATTCTCCTTTGCTGCAATATAAAGGTATTACCTCCCGGATGGATTTAGAGACCAATTTATTGCCTTCCTCTTGTCAGTCAACCTTTTAGACACTTGAAGACTTCTCACACCCTCGCCCAGTCACCTTTCCTCTACAGAACCGGTTCATTTGGTCCCTCCCTGGAGATGTTGGTTTTCAGACCTTTGATCGTTCTTGCCGCCCACCTGGGAATCCCAAATGGCTCACGCGTTTCTTGCAATATCACGCCGAGCATGGTATTGACATTAGGAAGGCCTTGTCTGTAAGCAGAGTAGAAGATTACTTTGCACATCTCACGCAGAGCACTCTCCTGTTAACCGTTTCCATTACGAAATGTGTACGAGACCAGTAGTTCAGAAGGAAACTTGCTAAAACATTGCGAAATGCAATGCTTTATGCATTGTTCAGCGACATTTTGGAGCTTCCACGTTCGCAAAGCCCTTCCTGCAGGGGATAGGAGCTAACAGTAAGCTCGGTTTTAATGGTTATCCCGGCTCCATCCCTCCCCATCTCAGCTGGAGATGTTACCCTCACTCCCTGCCCCGAGCAGGCGTTTGTCGTTAGACAGCTGCAGCGATTTGCCCTACGACACTAAGACCCATCCAAATGAAAGGTTGTTTATAAGATACTAAAATGCAGGCGCACCCGTTCCTTTCACCGTAGCTGCGCCTACGCTGGGCAGAAGGCTCCAGCCCTCTCCGCTGGTACTCAAGGGCAACTGACGGCATTTCTCAAAATGTCATTTTGCTTCAGGGCGTGTCATGTGCAGTTTTACCAGGTACTCCCATATTTACTTCTTCACGTTTTTGCAGCTGAAATGGGGATTGTCAATGGGTCTGACGAATCTGGCTGCCACCTTGCTACTGCGAAAGGACAGCTCTATAACCCAAGGGCAAATATGGGCAATGTCTCTTTAACAGTATCATCCTTCATAAAATTCAGAGATGGGAGGGAGGATTCCTCCTTCAGCATCTCTTTTCCCCACCCTCTAAGTCACACACAGACACAGTGTCGCACTCATCTCAGTTTATTGCTTGTGTTCAAACAGCTGTCCTTATTCCAACTGCTGTATTAGAAACAGATACAAAAAAAAGGCACTAAAAGGATTTTCTCCATTTGATTGTCATTCTATGGCTTCAGTCATATTACGTTAAGGTACATTAAATTGCTAGCCTCCAGCTGGGGAGCAGAAGGCAAGTATTAGTGCTTAACATCCAGTAAAGAGAGTTACTCCTGTATCCTCCAACCCACGTCACGTAGAATGGGACAGGTAAGGCTGAGACAGGCTGAAAATTCACTGCCCCATCTCCCAGGTTAAGTCTGTACTTGCTAATCCACACCAGTCCCTACAGGAGGAACATCAAGGCCCGGCTCACGGCTTTTGCACGGTGTTTGCCTGCCACGGGGGAAAAAAAACACCCTTCTGCCTTGGCAGGGCACGGGGAGGTGTAGCTGGCTAGGGGCCACATCAGTATGTTAATGCATTTCCCTTTACCTACAAACTGCAAGTTCGCAAACCAGCGAAAGAAGTGTTTTGTACCTGAGAGCTCCCCTGAGAGGAATCAAAAATGCATTTTTTTGCAAGAAGATGAAATTCTGTAGACAAAGGGCGGCCAAACCTCCGCTGCCAGATCATCAAGACTCCTCCTCCTTCCTTACAGTTGTTGCTACACACAGGGATAATGATCAAATCTGACCAAGGGACGGGTGGGCCCCACACTGCCGGGAGCTCAAAGGCAAATGGAGTAAAGAAACAAAAAATTTCCATTGTTAAAAAGGAGAGGAAGCCCTTGAAGACAACATATCCCATATGTAATGCTCCATTATGGTCTGAACTGCCAGTACGCTCTACTTTTAATGGCATTCATTTCCATATTAAAAAGAAGAGCTGCTGCAGGCCACATTTGGTCTTCGAGAACACTTAATTACCCTGCCCAGCAACTTCTTTTTTCCAACACTTCATTGGCAGGCTAACACTTCAGATTCAAACTGGAAGTAATTCCAAGCCTGTCCACAATGACTTAAGGTAAACTGGGGCACTGCCTTACCATGCCTACTCAATTCCACAGCCTTCTCCTTTTAATAAAGGAGACCAGCGCCTTTTAATTTTCAGACAGCATCAGAAATAATAAGAGAGTACCTTGGTCCAGGGTAGAGTAGTCTCTGCTCACACCTCCTGACAGATTAAACAAGGAGCCCTTGCACCAGAAAGCAGCAGAACACACAGGCCTAACTCTGCTGAAGAAAAGTGATAATTTTATCGCCTATATAATGAGCAAATTTTTTCTCAGATGGTGTCAGAACTGGTACCCTGCGAAGTCAGGAGCAACCAAGACTGCATGCCATGTAACTGTCAAACAGCTGGACACAGCACTTCTTCTTTAACCTAGATTACCCTGCCAGGCAATCATTCCCAGCAAGGTAAATGATGAGCAATAAGGCAGGTGCAAACGTAAGGCGTTTTCAAATGGTAGAACCCATTCAACCAGCGAGGGAACGCACAAGAAATCTTGTGGTCATGAAAGGGAAGGATAGGGAGGACCAGACAGGGACATCTAAACCATGAATGCCCAAATCCAGTAATAAGCTTTTCTTCTCACAGGGGATTCTGATATTATCACGACCGACTCCATTCCCTTCCCGCCGGGAGCTTACGCAAATAGAAACACACCCTTGCAGTTTTTCTGACTCAACAAGCTCCGAGCCAGGCTTCTTTCCTTAACTGCTGGTTCCAAAGCTCCTTATTATAATGGAATTTTTCATGTAAAATTAAAACAGCAAAACAAGCTCCTTATCACAGTATGATTAAAGGGAAATTGTTGCACTTGGAATCACAGGGGTTTGGGAGTTAAGGTGCGTGCGTAATGGGAAATTTAGTGCTTTTGAGTGGTTCCAGATTCACAGCTTTGGAAACCCAGTTCCCTACAAATCACAGCATCATCAGCACTCAGACAAGCTTCTCCCACATGCTGTCCTTCACCAAAACCCTCAGCCGTGGCCTGCTGGAGAAGTCAGACTCAGTGGCCAATGGTCCTTGGCTCACATTATTGCAGGAAAAGAAGAAAGTGCTGATTTTCTGGGACACAAGTTGGCAGTCACTAGACTACAGATCCAGCGTCACCAGTGCACGTTACACAGAGATCATGGGAAGGCCAGATCATACCACTCTTCAGTTACCATCACGCTGCATTCAAACCACTGCCTCAGATAACAGGATCCATCAACCCAAACCCATCGGAACACTCGTACTTGACTTCAGGCCATTTTAACCACAGGTCCTAACTTGCCTGAGTTCACTATAGAAAATCTGACTGTAGGAACCTTTGATTGGTGAATTCCAGCTTTCCAGTGTAAACACTATTAGTTAGGAGTCATATACCTATTACAGTTGTCTATGCAGCTATTTCACAACCCTGTATTAAAATATAGGAACATCAGCATTTCGTTATCTAGCAGCCATGTTCCAAGTCCTGTTTCTGTCTGTGAAATACTACTCTGCCTTCTCCCATCTTCACTCCATCAGGGAGCGTGTATTGGCACCAAACTCACCTGCAAAGACACAGGGAAGGAAAAAGGGTAGAATTCACTTATTCAGAGGACAAAGTTAGTCTTGAGGTTACTGTGAGACATGTTCATTTTGAAAGTGCCCTATGGAGGATAAAAACCTATCAGAGGATCAAAGCTGTTGGCTCGCTGCACACTACGCAGCTCCTTTTATGTCACTGTTTCAGCTTCAGATGTGGGCTTGCTAATGTGAGGATCCCCACCAGGGAGGAGAGGATGCCACAGAAACCAATCACCCCTGGGTTGGTCTTGTAGATCCCTAGCGTATCCAAAGGGCCTGAGAGATCACAGAGATTCTTCACCAAGTCCAGCAGCAAAGGAGGGTGTCTTTTCAGTATTTGAAACAGCGGGAGGAGAAAACCGTGCAACCCGTCACATTTCACACAGTTTAGATCCTGATTGTGTTTGTCCCAGAAGGATTTCTCCTTTGCCTTTTCTTCCTGTACAGCTTGTTCCAGCCTCCAGGAGATCTCATACCAGTCCCTGGCTAGATTCATCAGGAGTGAAAAGTAGTAACACTTGGTAGCCCAATTCCGCCACTTCGGCTTATCGACGTCAGGTTGGAGCCCAACGCTCTTCAACCACAGGACCGCATCGCAGATGAAGTAGAGGGCACGGGTCAGGTTGGAGGCCGTGAGGCAGAAGCGAGGAACCACATCTGGCAGCTGTGTAGTTCTCCTGGCTGCTACCAAGGCGTGCACCATGTTGCCCAGTCTGAACACTGCAAGAGACCCCACGAAGGTTAGCGTGGCCTGGCCTTTACCGCAGAGACACAGCCCTACGCAGGACAACTCGGCATGTCACTGTCCACGTGTACTTTTAAAAAACTTAGTGGGCTTTGGGCATTTGTATGCTTAAGCATTTTCTTCTCACAGCGTGAGATGCTAGTCTTAGCAAGGAAAGGGGTGTAAACATCTCCGTTCTGTCCTGCACCAGCCCAGGACCTACACACAAATTTTGTCAATAGCCAGGAGTTGCAGCCTTCTCCTGCCGCTCTGTTCTCAGCGCCTGGGTGCCCTCTGGGCCAATATCACCCACGGCTCTGAACGAGTCAGCGTCAGCAAAAAAGCGACACAAAGAGAGCCTCCGATTTCAGCTGTACGCTGCACTGGATTTCACCTAACTCTGTGGTCAGGAGATGTCACTGCACTAACCCTGTCGCAACCACGAGCTGCATCTTTCCTAAGCTTCTGTGAAAGCTGGTCATTCATGTGCCAAGCACGCCGAGACCCACGTCCCTCCTCAGCCATGAATTTGTCAGCGGCACACGTAGTTCCCTGCAAACAGGAACAGCGTATTCCATTTCAAGCTATAATATATGGCAAGCCTGATTTCATCCGCTGCACAGTTTAGGTTTCACCCCGTGAATATTAACACAATATTATGCAAAATACTTTTTATAACCCGCTGCACTGTCACCGTGACAGATGTTGGCAGCACCCGAGCTTAGTGGAACTGCAAGAGTCCTGAATTTAGGCCTGACGTCTATCAGAGATTTGTTCAGCAGAAG
Source organism: Aptenodytes patagonicus (assembly GCF_965638725.1). Taxonomy (NCBI): domain Eukaryota; kingdom Metazoa; phylum Chordata; class Aves; order Sphenisciformes; family Spheniscidae; genus Aptenodytes; species Aptenodytes patagonicus. The sequence goes on along the minus strand of NC_134958.1, from coordinate 6,256,657 downwards.
CAAGAGAATTACGGCTATGCTGATAAACCAGCTGGCCTCTCTGCTAGAAATTACCATACTCTGGAGCTAACTGGAATAATAAAACAAATCCATGGTAACACATTAAATGAGAATATTTGCCTCGTATATTGGAGTTGTTCCAGGGCCGAACAATTGATAAGTAGGTGTAGGACCAACCTGAAAGCAAGCAATACAACCACAGCAACAGCGTAACCGTAACGGATGCAACTGTGGCACAGAATGAAGCGATGCGTATGAGAAAAGTATGGAAGGGTATATGATTTAGTAGAGTATAAATGCTAAAGAAAATTAGTATGTGAAGCAGGATATAAAAAGCCGTATTGAAGGATGGTCCTTCAGAGGTGGTTTTATTGGGATGATGATCTGTAACGTTAGGCTATCTCAACCCATTAGCTGGAAGGACTAACGCGAGCGCGGTAAGCCAGCCTTGCATCATAACTCAATGGTCTGTCCTTGAACGGAGATGACAACTTGATCTCTGCAGCAACAGCTGACTGTTAACTTATTTCCCTAGTTCTCCCAGCGATAATTCAGATTGCCTAATCGGAGAGGAGGCCGAGGAAGTAAAAAATGTCTGTTTGGCCCTACCTAGCCTGTCAAGCCAAGGCAGGGATAAGGTCTATCGACAATTTTGTGAATGTACTAAGAGGTTTTGTGGCTCAAGGTACGTTAACCACAGAAAAAGCAAGGCCGGGAGCTGTTTTGCTGGAAGGAGCAAGTGAAGAAGGACTTATCCCTCTAGACACCAGGTACTTACTTTTCCGGCCAGAGCTCATGCTAGATTCCAACTGCTTGAGTTTCATTGCCAGCTTCTCTTTATCAGCCTTATGCTCTATTAAATAGCTAAGCAACATGCATGTGTACTGAGTGGCTCTGGAATGGAAAAAAGGAGGAAAATGGTACACAGGTGAAACACGGACAATCCACAGGAACGGCAGCAGCAGGGCAGCCTTTGTTTCCGAGCTTAAGGTCACCCCTCTCGCAGCCTCGCAGTGCCAGGGCGAGTTATACCCAGGGGAAGGGGCACAAGCGCAGGTGGGGCGGCTGAGGACAGGCAAAGCGGTGAGCAGCAAGGGATCAGTCCGGCAGGAGCGGGGCTGGTACCCGCCCGGGGGGGGGCCGGGCAGCTCTCCCGCCTGAGGCGGGGGGCCCAAAAGCGGCTGGGGGCCTGGTGAGGGGCCCGGTGAGGGCCCCATCACCCAGAGGGGGAGCGGGGATGCTCCACCTCACGGCGCCGGCGGGCCCGCGGGGGTCCCCGAAGAGCCGGCACCGAGGGGCCGCTGCCGGGCGGGCTGAGCCCCCGGCCCGGCCCGGCGCGGTGCGGGGAGGCCGCCTGGCCCCGCCGCCGGCCCCGCACTCACCGGAAGAGCTGGTCGCGGCCCTGGCTGCGGTTGGTGAAGTCCACGAAGCCCTCCATGGCGGCGGCGGCGGAGGGGGGGGGCAGCCGCGGGAGGTGTGCGAGGGCCGCGGCCGCTCCGCCCCGCTCCGCCCGGGCCCCGCCTCGCCGGGGGAACCCTCCGCTCCAGTGCACGTTCCCGGCCGGGCCGGGCCGCGCCGCTACCACGGCGACCATCAACAGCGGGGCAGGTGTCCCCGCTAAAGGCTCCCCTCGGCCGCGCCTCCCCGGTAACCGCCGTCAGCGGTTCTGCTCGGGGAGGCTGGAGGGGAACGGCCCGGCCCGGCCCCTCGGCTCCCGCTCCGAGGTTGGGCCGCTGTGGGGGGTGACGGCGGTGGAGGTGGGCCCGCCGTGAGCCCGGCTTTGGCGTGAGCTGCCCCGGCCCGGGCCCCGGCCCCGGCCCCGGCCCCGGCCCCGGCCCCGAGGGGGAAGCTCAGAAAGCGCCCGGTGGTTTGGGAATGAAGTTTATAACTTCCAGTGACATCACCTGCTTTCCTAATTAATCGTTGGGATTTTATCCAAGCCGAATAAGTCTTTCGGTGAAGAACAAGCTGATATTTTTGAATGCTTTGTCATAATTCTTACACAAACTCGTGCCAAAGCTGCTACGCTCCCTTTTTCTGCCTGTGTGGCTGATATTCCCAGAGCAGGGCAAGACCCCTGAGTAACAGAGGCGATGCAGCAAGTAGAAATGAGCTATATAGAACAGGGTTGCTCTGGCTATCTATACTGAAAGGAACCCCCCTTCCCTCTTAGAGATCATTAATCATCTTTTTCTTTTCCCCCCGTTACCTCATGAAAGTAGATATTGCACGATTCTTCGTTCTTCTGCATCTACTGTGATTCCTGCATCTGTGGTGTGTTTTGCATCTGGAAGGGCAGAACCATGGCTGTGTATATCCAGAAGCATCCCCTGGAGATTCCTCCACCATCTGAAAAGGACTGGCTAAAGGATGATGAGGAAGATTTCTTCCTGCAGGATCCCGATCGAAAGCGTGATGCGCTGCCTCGGCCCTTCAGGATGATCAACAAACTGGTGATGCTGGTTTTTGAGAATGCTATGGAAATCATTGAAAGAAGGGAGATGCTCCGAGAAGCACAAAAACTAAAGGTCCAGCCCACAAAATGCTTTCCTACAGCTGAATTCCAGGTACAGAGCCCCTCACAGCAGAGATAGCATTAATCACCGTAGCAGTTTTTCTAGAGAATATCCATTCAGTTGATTTTACATTCTTCTATTCATCACCTTCTTCAGAATCCACCACCATCTCACTGATTCACTGCAAAAGGCTGCAGCTTCTAAGCTTGTCTGACAGGTTCTGCTTCCCACCCATCTATCACACCTCTCTGAAAAGAGAGAAGCAGGTATTAAACAGCATTAAATTCACCTTCTGCTTCTCGGGCCGGCTCCACCCTTGTTTGCCGAGGAGAAGGTAATTAGTCAGTAGCATATAAATGGGCAAACTCAGCTCTGTGTTATGGTGAGTACCCTAATGGGAGCCCTGTGAGCAAAAGGGCAGTGCTGCCTTCCCCGTCCTTACGTGGAGGTATCCAGGAGGATACGCTGGCGTCTGCTGGCGTTCTGCGACTGCCCGGAGGAGTTCAGCATCCCGTCACAGCTCTGCGTTAGCGGTGGGAGGGCTGAGTGCTCCTGAGTTCTTGGCCTTTAAAGCCCCTTCTGTTTATCGGAAGGGGAAAGGTGGGCGCAAACGTTCTCATTCCCAACACAGAACAATCTCTGTGACAGAGATGAGAGCCCCTCCCTTGCTCTTCTGATGAAAGCTCATGCAAAAATTTTTCCCTTGTAGAATTAATCAGCATTTTCTGTTGGTGAAAGGCTAGGAGTATATCGCTAGTATGGCTGATGTATCCTCCACTGGGGAAGCAGTTGGGTGCACTCATCTTTTCCCTTTCTTGGTAGGTAACTGGAAGAGCCAATTGCCTTGCGGTGTCTGGAAAATACATCTTTGTGGGTCTGTCCGTGGGTCTGTCTGCCTTCAAGGTATCTGACTGTAAGGAGGTCTGTGCTTGGGATGCAGTCAAGACGGAGATTTGTGCCATCCATGCCTTGGATCTGGGCAATGAGCGCCACGTCCTGCTTGCTGTGGATGAAATGGGTTAGTGTGACGTGGATTTCCTTGACCTAGCTGGGGATAGCTGTGCTCTGGAGCTGAAGAGTTGGCAGCTGCGTTGGAAGAGCGCTAAATCAGGAGGAACATTAGAATGGCTGACAGGTTTCCTAGAAAGCCCTGCAAAGAGGGTGTTAAATAACAAGTTGTAGGGTGACAGAGTGGCCCTAGGGCCTTGTGATTAGTAGAGGGTGCGGGTTTGGTGTCCTCTCTGGAGCAGCAGAGGCGGGTGCAGAGCTGAGGGTGAAGTGCAGTAAATTTTAGGAACACCTTGGACTGGACAGAAAGAACCATTGCTTGGTATGACCAAAGCACGGGCAGTGCTTTGTTTCTGCACCTGTAATTGCACAGCCCTGTGGTAAATACGTTAGTTTGTTGATTCATCTGAAACCTATCAATTCTGGTGGAGATACTTTTCAAACTGGCTTATCCATCTCTATGTACAATCGAATGTGTGCTGGTGCTGGCATAAGGAAGCCAGCAAAAGTTTACTGCTGGAAGTAGTGGGATATTCTTCCTTGAGCCCAGGAAAAAATGTAGTCTTGTTCACTCTCCTGCACATGTTGTAACAGCCATCTCCCAAGAGCATGGCTACCATCTGTTCACTTTTCTCCTCCTCCTCCTGCTACTTTTGTATTTCTATTCTAGGGCTCGTCTGGCTCTTCTGCTTTCACAAGGAAAGCTTCGTACTCATTAAAATCCTAAATGAAGTGGTAAGTACTGAGTTAATGTTATAGTCACTGGGCACAGGCTGGTAAGTAATCAATCAGGAGGAGTACTAATTGCCCTCAGGAATTTCTGTCATGGGCAGCAGCACTCCAAGAGTGCTGCCCAATATTTATTCCTGTTCTTCCAACAATCTGCCTGTTGTCTGTCTGCTCACCCTGTTGAGAACTGCGTAAGGCCACGGAGCTCTCTGAATTGGTGATTTTGCTTTGATGCCAGCCCGTTTTTCTTTGGCAGGAGGATATCAGCAGGCGAAGTACTTGTGTGGAGGTGGTGCTCTCCCCGGGAGGTGATTACGCAGGAGTCCTGCTGCAAGGCAAGTGCAGGGACATGGTGTGTTGGGTGACCGGCTGTTGTGTTCTAGCAGAGGGGCCGGCAGCAATGCTTTTAAAATCCTCCAAGTGTTCTGGGTTCCCAGGGGTCCTGTTCCTAACCCTTCCAGTCCCTCCTCCAGCTTAGAGAGCTGCTCCTGCTGCTCCCTCTCCTCTCCAAAAGGCCTGGTGTGGATCAGGACTGATCCCAAAAGTGAGCTCTCTGGAACTGGTCAGTGCAATTCCCGGCTCCTGGAAGGCTCAGTGAAAGCAGGTTTCCCTCTCCTCTCCAGAAGTACCAAACTCAGTTCTTCCTCTGGTTTGCTATGGATCACTTTTACACTGGAAATATGTAGACCTGAAGAATTTTCTCCGCAGACACAAGCCAGACAGTATAGAGACAGTCTCTAAAAACACTACAACAAACTCCTTGCTACAACATTCTTCTGTTTCATGGCAGCTGCCTTTGTCAACCCGTTTGCTGCTAGCAGGTTTTCTGGACCCATGTTTGGTGGAATCTGCCTGGACATATGCTGAGAATGAGATATGTAGCATCCACGGAGAACCAGCCTGAGACCACCTCTCACTTTCTACTTTACCTCAGAGGCTACAGGTCAAATTCTTTGACTGAGTCACTTCGTGGAATGTCTTTGGTGGATGTGGGACCTCGAGGACTTGAGCTGGAGGCTGAGATGTCAGTCTCAGTCAAGCATGTCAAGCCTTAAGTAGGAGGAGAGGTGGGCTGCATGGAGTTCAGAGGGATATTTCAAAAAATATCCAAATCTTCTTTTAAGGATATAAGATAACAGAGGCTACTTGCTTGAAAGACCTTTTCTCCTCATTTCCAATTGCTCAACGTGGTTTCCCAATGCAGACAGCACAAAAGCTTGGCTGGAGATCTACCGATTGCCTAAGGATTCCTGGCTGAAGGAGATGGAAAAGAGCCCAGGAGCTGCAACAGGGCTGGCTTGCAGGGAGAGGAGGTCAAGCTGGACATCTGTGGTACGAAACAGTTCCATCTCCCACTGTGCTATTTTTTCTTATACCCTTTTGCCTACAGGTCTTTCCCCAGGCCCTGCTCCTGCAGACAGTGATGGCAAGATACAGGCTGAACAAGTCTGTCGGCCCAGGGGGATGGAGTATATGTCTCTACAGCTGCTACAGCCGCCCATCCCACATTTCATAAGGCCTTTGTGTTATTGGGACATGCTTACTCGCCCAAGACAGGCTTTCCATTGAGGTTCCCTTGGTCCCAGGGCTAGCGTTCCTGCTGCCCCTCCCTGAAATTGGCAGCTCCTTTCCCAGCAGTATTTCCCCATCTGAGGAGGCCCTATGTAAGGGTATTCCCACAGGGCTCCTCCCTTATATTACTGGGGGAAGGTGAAGAGGAGTGGGAATTGGGCCCGATACCTCCACTTGGGAGTCTGGTCCTGAACCAGGGCTTGTGTTTTAGACTACCTACAAGAGGAGCCTGGTGGGGTCACGGCCGAACCGGCCTGAGCGGGGCAGGGTCTCTGCCTGTTTGCACTAACCCCTGTCACCTCTGGTTCTTTGGCAGAAAAGTCTGGAGCTGCATGGAGACGGTTCTGCAGAGATGGTAACTGGCCTCAATGAGTGTCCTGAGCTGTTACGGGCAATTTTAAATGCCGAGTCAGTGCTTAACCCTCTCCTGCATCGCTTTCACCCTGCTAGATTTCACCTCTCAACACACAGGCACCTTCTGCCCAGCACCTCCAGCTAACCCTCTGTGATACCTGCCTCATCACTCTTCCCTCTTCCTTTAGCAAAGACTTTCCTGGCCATTTAAGAGGGAGCGGCTTCAGGGCAAACATCCCCCTTAATTTAACCAAGCCAAAAGCAAACACCCAGGCATTCCCTCTTTGCTGATTCCATGTAAACTACCCAAGTTCCTGCCTCTTTCTTCTCAGACATGGTTGATTATTTAGCCAGACCTTTTCTGTTTAGCCAAGTGTCAATGTGTGTGGGGTAGGGTGGTGGAGGTGGTGGGGACACACCGGGGCCGGTCTCCTGTTAGGATTTTCTATTCCCAGCCGAGCACATATGTGACCTCCTCCAGTCCTAGGCTCTCTGAAGTAAAATCTGGTTCTTGTATTCAGCAGCACTCTGCAACATTTAGTCCTGCTTCTTTTTCTTTTTTCTTTTTTTCCTTTTTTTTTCTTTTTCCCTTTTTCTTTTTTCTTTTTTTTTTTTTTTCTTTTTTCTGAGCCTTGCTGTGCCCCACCCAGGCCTGCGCTGCAACAAGAGTAATTCAGACAAACTAGTAAGATCAGAAGTGGAGGTTATTTAGGGCACAAAGACAGGAGGTGCCTGGGCAGGACATCCATTGTAATGTTGTTGAGAAAGTAGTGACCTCCCTCAAGCTTCTGTGTTTTGGCCTGAAGAATGAGCTTACCACCAGTATCTCCTAGGCAGTGTTGGCCAACCTTCACATACACGTCCTTTAGGAAGCATTTGATTTCCATGAACAGGTGAAAACTTAGCAGTGGAGGACACCACACAGTTCTCAGGCTGACATTTTTCTGTTGCAGGAGTCTCCTGTGTCTGCAAACAAAGCTGATGCAAAGCTGAGTCTCCCAGTGCTGCTGCTGAAAGTGAAGCCACCCAAACCCGTTACAGGTCAGGACTGATTCTGTACTTGCAGCCTGCAGCCTCCTTCAGGTGGCAAAGGAATCATGGCCCTTATGACTACAGAAGAAGTCAGAAAGTTTCAGTAACTTGCTCTCTGGTCCCTTCCTGACCTGTCTTTGCCGTTACATGTAAGCCTGTAGTGGGAATTGCTTCTTACCTGACCATCTCATATGTCACCTTTGTTAGCACAAAATACTTCAGTGTGTCTCGAAGTGGGTGTCATACACCCTCGGCTTCATTGTCACCGGAGAGGGAGGAGGTTGTTTTTTAGACCCTAGCAACCTGACAGCACCCCTAGTTTGTCACTCTGAGTCCAGGATTCATAGGAAAATGCTGAGGCTGAGGAGGGAGCAGACCTTACGCTGGGACACTGTCAGGGAGAATGCCACAGAAAGGCAAGGTGAGCTGGGTCCTCAGATGACTTGCCCTAGTCCCTGCCTTCAAATACTGGAAAATGGGCTAGTGATATGGAAAGTCCCACAGAAGATGCAGTGTGTCCCTCTTCAAGACAATGCCACCCTGAAGGAGAGATGGTCGAAGTGCCTCTGAGCACTCCATGGTGCCTGCTCCTCCAGGGCTGTGCCTTTTCCCTTTGTGTTCCCAATCCAGGCAGTAGTTTTAAAAGCCCTTTGGATGCCTTGAAGAAAGTGGATGATGACAGCATGCTTGGCTTGGGGTACAATCACCTAATCAAGGACTCCCAGTGGGAGCAGCAGGAAGCAATCTTCCGCAGCACTTACCGGGACTATCTGGAGGCTGAGGGTGAGAGAGAGAGCAAGGAGGAGATCCCCAGGTGAGTGGGAGCACCAACCAGGATTTCAGTCCATGAGACATCAGCACAGGGCACTTTACAAGTGTAGATGGAAGCCTCTGTCTTAGCTTTGCCTCCTTCATCCCAAGGCTTCAGGGCAGGGGGCTAGAGCCATTCCAGGTCTTGTTGCAGTGCTGCCTACTTATCAATGCCTTTCTTTTACATACATTCCTTACTTTTTTTTCCAGACATGCTACTTTTCATTTCCTCCTGCCTAGCTGGATCCTACAGGTGGGACCTGAAATGAAAGTACAGCCAGGTAATCCAAACGGGCAAAAAGCTTTTAACCTATGGCATGGCATTGAGCTCTAGTTAGAGCTCAATGGCTCTCGCGTGGGTTCACTATATAAATTCATCTTCAGGGACGTAAGTCTGGATAAAAATGTAAGCCCTAAGACTTACAAGTCAGTTACCAGCATGGAGTCAAACCAACTTAGCTCCATGGTTTAAAAAAAACCCACAAAAAAACCCCAAAACACAAAAAAAGATGAGGGGCCACATAGGCAAGATAAAAATAACAAACAAGGGTAGAGTTTGTTCTGGTTTAGTTTCTGCGTGAGCAGAGTTTCTGTAAGTCCCGTCAGGGAAACTGTGAGAGCTCTAATGAGAGCTTTCTAATGGTGTTTTGGTGTCCCGGATTGTTCCTTTCTTTGTCCCCAGTCTCCTCTCTTTTGTCATCCCCTTCTCTGTACCAGGTGTTCCAGCTGGCATCAGTGTGCACTGGGATGGAAGCCACAATTTCTGCTTGTACTTACTTAACCGTCCACTCAAGGAGAAAGTGGGTAAGAAAGTCTTGCTTTCTCTAGCAGAGCACTCTGTGGGGAGTGGGAGTATTTGGTGGCCAGTGGCTGTCATTCAGCCAGATCTTCATGATTCAGGGAAATGAGGAATGGGGAGGAGAGCTGCCTCATATCTTGTGGGTTAGGCTGGCATTTGGATTGTGGGGCTCCATGTTGCACCAGCTGGCAGCATTTTTAGTGAAGCCACTCTGGCAGGAGACCGCAGAATGGTGCATGTTTTACTGGGAAACTGGATGCTAGCACCATGAGAGAGGAATGCTCTGCACCTTCTTACAGTTGTCTCTCTTCATGTCCTTCTGTTTAGACTCTGATCCGAAACCTGATGTTGTGTGGCCGTGTGCAGCTCCAATTGCATGCTCGGCTGTCAGTTCCTGCTCCAGGTACCTGGCACTGGCATGTGAAGATGCAACAATAACTATTTGGGATAAACACCTAGGTGAGCTTGCCCTTTGGGACTGTGTATTGGGATCACTGTGGATAAATCGCTCCCTTCCCTAGGAGCTTGAGGCTCTGGCCTGGTGTGAACAAGAGACTGGCAGTCAGTTTACAAGCAAATCTGAAAATAGCTTGGACTCACTTGTTCATCGGATGCTTGGCCAGAAGTTGCCAATGCAGCATGCAGCGTGACTGCCCTAGCCCTTGCAGAACCATTCCCATCCACAGCAACGCAGGGGCTGTGAACTGCTGCAGCGAGGACTGACGACCGTCTTGCCCCGAGGCTGTGAGACAGTGACAGTCACTGCTTTGCCACTGCACGCTCAGGTCATCTTTGAGGCTGTTGTGGCATCAGAGTCCAGGCTGCCATCAGTGCTAGTGTCATCCTGCCATGATGCAGGGATTCTCCTGGCAGAAGAATCTTCTTCTGCCATCAGGATTGTTCTGGTGGCTGCTGCCCCTGAGCAGGCCACAGTCCAAGCTAAGCTTTCCTTGGATAAATTGCCCGTTCCTTTTTCTCCCTAAACTGCTGTCTTCTTTTCTTTTCCCTGCTTCCCCAGGATACCCACTGTCTGTGACTGCCATTCTAGAGGAACGTCTTATCCGCAGTATCTACTTCCTACGGAGTTCTGCAGCTGCCAGCAATGAGACACCTTGTCCTGGTACAGATCCTGCCTGTCCCATCGTGCAGCTTCTAGTGCTGTGTACAGACAGCTCTTTCTATTTGGTGAAAGCACCCAGGGCTGGGAAGTCCAGCATCACGTTCCTGGCAGACAGGTGAGGTAGACTCTGATAGACCTCACTCCAGCCAAAGAAACCATGTGGTATGGTGGTCAGGTTCAGCAGGGTGCCCCAGATTTCTGTGGAGTAGAGAACTTTCTACTGCTTTTACCCAGATAGCTCTGCCCTGCTGCTGTCAGCAGCAAGTGTGATTTTTCTAGGAGTCAGTTCCAGTGCTAAAATCCAACCGTTATGCCAGGATTAGGGCTGTTTCTGGGTTGTTCTATGCACCAGAACACAAGTGCTTGTAGCACTGCTCCAGGGCTGACGTTCAACTAGCTGGGTCTCTGTCAGGTACCCAGGATAATTTTTTCTTTTCTCTTCTGCCCTTGCCAGAATAACTTCCCCCTAGAAGTCAGAATAAGCATTTCTTGCCATCTTTCTATCAATTTTATGTTCACTTATCCCCTTGGTTTGAGAAGAAGGGTCAACTTTGGGGAAGCTGCTGCTCTGAAGGCTATGGTTTCATGCCTCCATGGCAGGCAGGGGATTTGTATCTCCAACAACCTAGGCCGGTTTGCACAGGGATAGGCCTCGGGGGTTCCTGCCCAGGAGGAGGCAGGCTTTGTCTCCACAGGGAAGAGGCTTGGCTGGAACTTTATGCCAGCCCGTGTGCCACAAACTGCCATTGTCATTATCACAGCCTCTCAGTACATGCCAGGTACATGAAACAGTGGCATAAGCCTGAGTCTGTTTTACAGGCCTGAAGATCCAAATCTTGCTGTCAGCGCAGTGGTGCCTGTCCTGGCATTCCCCAGTGCGGTGAGTATTACTGCCAGCTCTCTTAAGAACTGGGTGAGAACACAGGTCTGTCTGGCCTAGGACCCTGTTTCCAGTAATGGCTGTAAATGGGTGCCTGGAAGATAAAGAACAGGGCAAGCAGATATAATACCGCCCTTATCCTTTCCCAGCGTCCAACTATTTTTAGCATGGGGACTTCTTGCACCAGTTACAGGTCTGTATGTGGCTGGTTGCTCTCAAAGGATTTCTCTTCCATGATCTTACTCAGTATCCCCTTGCACCCATGTCCTCTAACTGACCACTGAGGTGGGAGGCACTGGAGGCCCTCTGCACATGGACAGGTCCAACTGCAAAGATGGGAGGGTTCAGCCGTGAAGCTTCAGATGTCATGGTCAAATATGAAGGGGCATCACGGTGAGGAGAAGTTACAAGCACAAGTCCAGCCAGACCTTTCAAGTGGCCTCAGAAAGTTTTCAGGCATGGGGAGAAAAGGACTAAAAGCTGCTTGCCAGAGCCAGCCATGCAGAAGGCTGGATCTAGTTCATTTCTAACCTGCCCTGCTGCCCTTTTCCGATCCCAACCTGCAGCAATTCCAGTCCAAGTTCCCTGCACAGCCTGTTCTTGATCTGCTGTGGCCCTGTGACTACTGGGCAGGCAAAGAAAACAGCATCATAGTTGGGGATGTGAAGTCCTGAATGTCATTCCATGTGCTTTCCAGGAAATGCTTTTCACTTCTTTTACATCTATTTCTAAGTGTCAACTTGCTGTTTCAGGCCCTGGTCTTCTCCTGGGATGGCACAGTGTCCCTGATGAACACTGACACAATCCAGATTGTTTACTGCTTCAGTACTCCACCTTCTCATGCTGTAGCATCCCCCTGGCAGCCAGTGTTCACAGTGGATACTGTGAATTGGTGCTTGCTACTTCGAGGTGGGTAGCACCTTGGAGTGGTCTTAGATACGTGGTCACTGGGTGCATTCAGCTGTGCACTGATCCTTGATAGTTCTTATTGGATGACTCCTGATGCAATAGCCCACTGTTCTTGTTCCTGTCTAGGAGATAAGCAGCAGCAGGCAGATGCATTGGCACAGAGCAGAGCCAGTCATGGCACCATCTTCCTCTTTGACTTCAACTCCTACCCGCTGAAGGAGGCTTTCCCAGAGGAACCAGATTTGCCTCTCAAATCCTTGCAGAACCTGCCATGGATTGAGAGATGTAACATTTTCTTACGTGATAGGTAAGGTTCTCCTTCTGCCTGATAGGCAATAATGCACCTGCATTGTTGTAAGCTGTGGTGTTGCTCAGGTCCATGCAAGGTCTCACCCTGGAGCTTCTGTGCGCTGTGACAGATTTATGTCTGGGTGTCCTGGTTTCGGCTGGGATAGAGTTAATTTTCTTCCTAGCAGCTGGCATAGTGCTGTGTTTTGGATTTACCATGAGAATAATGTGATAACACACCGATGTTTTAGTTGTTGCTAAGCAGTGCTTATACTAAGTCAAGAGCTTTTCAGCTTCCCATACTCTGCCAGCGAGGAGGTGCGCAAGAAGCTGGGAGGGGGCACAGCCAGGACAGCTGACCCAAACTGGCCAGAGGGATATTCCATACCATATGGAATATGCTCAGTATATAAGCTGGGGGGAGTTGGCCAGGGGGGCTGCTACTGCTGCTTGGGGACGGGCTGGGCATCGGTCGGCAGGCAGTGAGCGGTTGCATCACCTCTTGGGTTTTTTTTTTTCCCCCTTTTCTCTTCCTGTGTTTTGTTCCCCCCCCACACCTCCCCTTGTTGTTTTACTTTCCATTACAATTTATTGTTGTTGTTATTTCAAGTATTAAACCATTCTTATCTCAACCCACGGGTTTTCTTACTTTTCCTCTTCCGATCCTCTCCCCCATCCCACTGGGCGGGGGGGGGAGGATGAGCGAGTGGCTGTGCAGGGCTTAGTTGCTGACTGGGGTTAAACCATGACACTTGGTAAGGTTAATGTTCAGGCAGCTGGATTCCTGACAGACACCCAGAACCCTTCCTCCTCTCCCTTCTGTCCTTCCGAGAACAACTGAACAGCTGTAAGTCAGGATGCCTGGGGCAGGCTTGTCATTCTGGGTAGAGAGGGCTTGCTAGTTCCGATGTGCTTTTGTGCAACACAGATTGTGCAAGCTTGTCAGGGAATATGATCCTCACTTAAGTGTCTGCGTCTTCCTTTTGACCCCATAGCCAGGCAGAGCTGGGATCTCTTTGTACCTTGCTCCTCCCCTCCATTCCTAGGTTCATTTGATGTTTAGGTAGATTTGTGTTGGAGGTTTCTCGGTTTGAGAAGGTCCCCAGTACCCTCAGGCCGAGGTTGCAGTCAGAGCTTAGCTGATGCATTGAGTTCATGGCGTCACTAGATGGCAATGTGACATCTCTTATTGGGTGACCTTTTCCTTGAATTACTTATTTTGGGAACCTGGAGCCAGATCCATGTCAATGATAGTCTGTTCTTTCACTATGCCTTAATTCTCCAATTTGAAATGGAATAGGTGGGTGCAGGTATGACTTCACAGCACATATTTGCTGGTAGCCTTCCCTAATTCCTTGTCCCCCAGGTGAATCCTGTGGTGTTGTCTGGCTAGTTAAGTGCAGAAAAGTTTCATACTATGCTACAAGCCACCAGTTCTGTCCCTCCTCATAAAGCTGGAGAGGAGACTCTTGTCTGCCTTATACCAGAAAAACTGGGGAGACATCACCTCCAGGGATATCTTGCTCCCTGGGTACTGAGAGCTCAAGCCAGAGCAGAGCAGATACGACTGCAGTGAGACTTGTGTCTACAGAGGCTAAGAGGCAAAGAGAAATACGGAGGTCATTGCTGTCAAGAGCAGTAAACTTGAGTGCTGAGTGGCATGAGGGAATCATTGAGGTTTTTCACACACAAGAAGTCTGAACTGCTTAATTTGTAGCGAGCCCCAGGGACCCTTGGGGGAACCAGGCTAGGGTTGTCTGAGCACTGGGGAAATGGCAGGGACTGTTTTAACCATGGTTTTTTTCCCTCGTTAGGCAGCAGAGCCTGCTGGGACTCAGGGAGCAGTTGCCTGAGTACTGGAGTCGGCTGCAGGCACAAGCAGCTGCCATAGACAAGGAGAGACAGAGCGTGAAGGGACAGAAGAAGCCGTAGTCAGCCTTGCATCCTGAGGGCCAGGCTCTGCACTATCACAATCCTGCAGACCCATGATCCAGCACTGATATTTTGGCAGCGACTCTATTCAAATCTCTCCTGCTGCTTTCCAGCCTGGGGCAATTTGTCATCTGAAAGAGCTGCTTGCCTGCCACTGCTCAGCCACAAGGATCTGTGCCCAGCCTCTCTCCTTAGCTAACCCTCAGCCTGTTCCAGCAGGGTTCAACCCCTCCTCATCAGAGACAAACACTGCTGATGGAAGAGTCTTGAGGTAGGAACGGCCTCTCATCGAGGTGGCAGGCCCAACACTTGTGTGGTTTAGCTAAGGATTTGTGCTGGATCTCTGAGTCCTCCCAGAGACCTGGAGCATCAGAGCAATATGGTATGTTACGATGCCCCTCCTTAATAAAGCCTTTTCTCCAGTAAATGTCTCTTACTCTTTATAGGACTGGCATTTTATCAGACTCTGATGTTCTGTCCTTCTGTTGCTGGGGCTCACCAATGTGTCTCATCTTCTGCTCTGACCCAGATGGGCAGACAGCAGCATCCTTGTGCTTAGCAAGAGACCTGGTCTTTTCAAACCAGGCAGCAAATCGGACATGAAGGTGGCATCGTCCAGAGCATAGCAGCGCCCAGCAGCAGTGACACTGCAGTGTGTCAGGCCTGACCTAGGCTGTTCCGCAGTCTAGTTTTTTCTTTTGAGCAATAGGACGAGAGGAAACGGCCTCAAGTTGCGCCAGGGGAAGTTTAGATTGGACACGAGGAAAAATTTCTTTACTGAAAGAGTGGTCAAACATTGGAAGAGGCTGCCCAGGGAAGTGGTGGAGTCACCATCCCTGGAAGTATTTAAAAGACGAGTAGATGAGGCGCTTAGGTACGTGGTTTAGTGGGCATGGTGGTGTTGGGTTGACAGTTGGACTCGATGATCTTGGAGGTCTTTTCCAACCTTAATGATTCTATGACTTCAAAGCAGGCAGCTTTGGGATAAGACTACTTAGGAGTTGAAGTCTGCAAATGTGCAGACAAGCTTACTGGGTTAAGGTCAGACTAGAACTGGTGTTAGGCCAAGAACTGATGTCACTGAGGAGCAGGACAGAAGCTGGGGAGTTCGGGGAAGTTGGGGCTGTGCTGAGCCAAAGATGGGCCAGGAGCATGGCCAGCGTGTTGGTCAAAGGCCATAAAAAGCTGAAGCATCCCTCCTACACAAGGGCAACACAGGACAAAGAACTAGCAGGGGCAATGCAAGGCCAAGCATCCGTGTATTTGTTTCTTACTCCAGAAGCGTATTAAGTTTAGTAGCTTGCCCTGTATACTTGACAGATGGGGCAAAAAACTATGCGGGCTCTCCGGTCAGTCTTTCACTGGTCAGTATTTTCAGGTCCGTAGTCCCGTGGGAGACTGGCAGCATCTAGATGTTAGCTGCAGAGTTTGATTGCTCAGTTGGGGGCTGACAGCATAACAGCATTTTGCACTGGGCATCTTTGTCGGTCTTCAGGCAGTCAGGGGTCCTCTGGAACTTGAGGGGCTTTAGGGGAGGTGACCCAAAACATCCATTTTCGAGCATAGCAAACATGCTTTCTCGAGCATAAAATCCCTGAGAAAGCCTCAGTCTTTTTACAACTGATCGTGCTTCCAGGATGACTGCCTAATCCACAAAGAATCTGACAAATCTGCCAGCAATCACTCCCATCTGTGTGCATGGGTGAGTGGTATTTTTTCCAGATCTCCCTCTCATGACTCCCCCAAAGGTTGAGCAAAGCATCAATGCAGGGTGCCAGGGATTCAGCACAGACTGAGCTATGTAGACATCCCCACGCCAAGGTCCCATTTCAGTTTTTCATAGCAAGTTGTCTTGTTTTGGATTGAGTTTTGATGAGAAGTCTCAGCTCATCCTCTGGAAATAAAGTCAGCCGGTCTTTTGTGGAGGTAGGAAAGGGGAGGAGCGTTCCAATTGTTTCACAGTCTCAGATGCCTGGTTTTGCTCTGGAGAAGGACAAGTTATTTGAATTAAACCTTCCTGTTTGCTAGATTTGTGAAGGGCTTTGAGGGCCATAGTAAAGCCTTTTGTGCTGTCATTTTCCATCTGCCATAGATTACAGCTTCACAGCTCATCTGATTGTTACAGATACTGATACTGGGTTGTGTGAGCACTTGCCATCTGCTTCAGTGCAAAGTCAAGTGGGTTTGCTCAAACCACCTTCAATGCCTGTTTAAACTGAGCCACCTGGTTCAGCACTGAAGTGAACAAGGAACAATCCTTGATCCTTTCTTCTGTTCTTGCTGTGGTGGCAGTAACAACTTAATTATTTTGTTTCCGTGGTACTTTAAGAAAACAATGGACCTTCTGCCATAACTGGGCACAGGGTTGCTCAGGGCAGGAATTCCTATTCCTGCATTGCTTCCTGCGCTGCAGAGAGCCGGCACATACGTGGCCCCTCGAACAGCACTGAGTCTGATTCTTGCTATTTGTGCAATTGTAAAGGGCTTGGGGATCTGTGCCCTTAATCCTACCCCATCTGCTTTCCATCTAGAAGAGGAGCAGGGCTTGGCTAGCATCAGAAGAAGAGGCAGAACAGGATCTGCTAAACTGTTAGGTGTACTGTGCATCCACCGGTTTGTGTGTATTCATCTCAAGATGTGCTTGTTTGTTTGCAGTTTGAATTTGCTCTAAAACCCTAATCATGTGCTTGGCCAAGATAACCAGGAGCTGGCAGGCTCCACAGAGAAAGGAAAACAACAAGCAGCTGCAGGAGGCTGATGAAGAGCCTTTGTTTTTACTCATGACTTCAGCAGGGGACCATTTGTTTCCTGCTTCTTTGAAGGGATACAGAAAAATTGGTGTGATCAGTGCGTTGACGCGTGTGTTGGTGATGGAGCTGTGTGCTGAGCTCTGCAGCACGTTCTGGAGAGGACCAGAGGCACCTGATTGCTTATTCCAAAGACGATGCCCTTGCCAGCTATTCTTCCATTCCCGGTCACTCCGTGAGCCCTAGGCAGCCGTAGGTCTGAGCCAATTTGAGCTATTCTGCTGCTGGAAACTATAGAAGGGTCTTGAGAGATATCATAAATATCACCATCAAAAGATGAAACTGTAAGAGTTCTGGCTAGGCCAACTCCTAGCTCAGTGCCAAGTTCCGTGAACTCGGAGGTGCCACCCGGCTATAATAGGAGCAATTTGGCTCTGTATTAAAAAAAAAAAAAAAAAAAATCGGTGGATTGAGAAGTATTGTGAGAGGGAGGAAGAGGAGCTCAGATCCACAGAGAGGCGCTCGAGCAGCATCGTTCCAGCAGAGCCAGGTTACTGCCCAGCCATGCGGAGATGGTTTCTGTGGGAGACGAGGCTGTTCTTTAATCTCACTAAATTATCTGCTGTTCTCTGCAAGAAGCCAAATGTCATCTTAGTTCTTTGCATACTTGCTTGTGCTGTGGAAGCAGAGGAAATCAGAGGTTGATCTGATAAGATTCCCCCACTCCCGAGGGCCAGCAAAGGTTCGGGTTGTTTGGGTAAGCCACGTCTGTGCTGTTGGAAGGAGTGTGGTCCTCAGAAGAGCCGAAGTCTTGTGCGCTCCGGGAGCTGCACTCCTTGCATTCGTGTTCCCAGCCTTGATGCAACAACCTACACATCCTGTAGCGCCTCACCATGTACAACCTGAAGCCATCCTAAGGAGGAATCTGCAAAGACCTCTGTGTGCTATCTAGACAAGTGATGTCCCTGCAAGACACTGTGGGACATGTGGTGGTGCCTAGGGCAGGGCAGTGCCAGCAAGTGCTTGCTCTGTTTGCTCTGCAAGTAGGGGCATGCTCGGGTGTAGGGGCATCACAAGGCCAAGCTTCCTCCCCTGCTCTACAAATTTCTGTCTAGATATAGGTGAACCAGGTACCGCATCCCATTCCTAATTGCTCAAATAGCTCTTGTTGTCCAAACTAGTGTCGCCTAATTACCTCTGTACCAGGGTGCAGTTTCTCATCTTCCTTTCAGTCCAGGCTATAGCTGTCGAGTTGTGCTGTTCAGCCAAGCTACACAGATTAACTCTTTCAATCTTCCCTAATGCATTGTGCCAGACACCTCAGTCTGGTTTAATTTTGGGTTTCTGCAAACCCCTTCCAGTTTGTTCCTGTTTCTGTTCCAGTTTGTCGTTGTCCAGTGTTTCTGGTACTGCTCCGTCTAGGATCTGGTACAATATTCATGTGTGGTCACTCACAGGGCAAGGGGAGCCTGGTTCAGCTGGCCTTCATACCTGATTTTAACAAGAGCAGGAGCATTGGCTGGGATGAGAAATAAGCTGTGTTTTCGAGGCCAAAATACAGGAGGAAGTTGGCTGAGCCTAGCTGAGGGTTCTAGAGAGAGAAAAGATTTGCATGATGACTAGGGTGATGCTGTGTTTTTGCTCTTGCCCCGTGGATTTACAGGCACTTTACGCAGCCGAAGACAGGCAGGGCTCGTGCTGTGAAGAACTCGCACCCTACGTAAGCCAAGTGCTGGGGCCGGGGTGTAGCGCAGCAGACTGGTCGTGCAGTAGGGGAGGATTTGTCATCGCAAGAGCCAGGTCTTCACGTGGCACACCTCTGTGCAGTGCCATGTGTTGGCTCGGCCCCAGGAAAGTCCGTGCTTTAAGAGGAGGGGAAGGCGAATGACTCATGTCACTGCAGGGCTGCTGATGAGGCAGGAGGGAAATGTACAGTGTCTGAATGGCAAATTGGCCTGGGCTGCCAAGTGTGAAACACTTCGACCGCCTCGAGCACGTCAGGCTGAACAGCTCGTTTTGTTAGAAACTTCGTGTCAGCCCGCTTGAGCAAACAGCAGCTCTTCTGCGTGCGAAGGGCTGGATTGTTGTCGGGGGGAGAGGGAATAGGTGTGCGTTGTGAGGGGGTGTGCACAGGAGATGGAGATCTGTAGGGGGAAAAAAAACAAGTCCTGCACTGAGCTATGAGGAAGAAACACTAATTAGGCAAGGAAGAGGAACCTGCCAGGTTGCAATCCTGACCTAACAACCAATTATAGGACAACATAGCACAGTAATGCAGGGTAAACACTAAGCAGAGGATGTTTCTGAGTTAATTCCTTTTTGAAACACAGTGATCGTTGAAAAACATCCGGTATCCTAATTTTAAAGTGCCCATCATAGATGCCAGCACAGCCTGTGGTAAATTGTCCCAGTTGTTAAACTACCTGGGTTGTTTGAATTTGCACCCTGTTTCTAATCCAAATAGGTCACGTTCCAGCTTCCAGTCACTGGACCTTGCTGGATATCTGGGAGATGGAAGAGCCCACCGGCAAAAGGTGTGGTTCGTGTGGAGGGACTTACAAGCCGTGTATGTGTGCAAAGCAGAGGTAGGGAGACTAAGCAGTTCTCAGTGTCCATGGTGGAGCAAAGCAGTGGGTTCAGGTTAGGTACGAGAGGAAATTTGTACTGGCTGTGAGGGCAGCATTAGCGTAGTTCTTCTGGGGAGTCATGCAGTGTCCATCAATGGAAGCCTTCTCAAACATCTGCCAGGAATGGCATCGTATAGACCTTGCCCTGGCCAGGGAGAGTCACTAGTATAGGGGGAACTCTTGAGTTCTTTCTAGCCCAAATACCCTGCGATTCTCAACTTCTAGAAGTGAAATGGTCTGGGTTCCTGCAGCCTTACCCGTACATTCTGCGCTCAGGTCCTTGCTCTCCATGAAGGCTATAACATGCTCTTAGTGTGGCGGAGGAAAATGAGAAAAGCATTTCACCCAATTCCTGGGGCAATGCGGAGAGGCGACAGGAGAGTGGAGACGGACCAGGAAAAAGATTTGCAATTGCCCAAATGGGAACTGAATGCTCAATTCCATTACTAGTAGCTTTTGCCCTTTATGGATCTCCTCCATGACAGACTCCTGGCAGAGACTGCGGCAGTGATGGTGGATGAGACAGGACTAAACGGATCTGCCAGGTTGTACTTCGCTCCCACTTCAACAGCTCTTACCCTTCACAGCGCTACTTCGCAGTGAGTAGGCAGTGGATACTACTGTTTTGTCATCGCTTTTTTTTCTCCTGGTGCTGTCTCTCTGGAAGTTCATATTTTAGCAATTCTTTTGCTTAAAAATATTTCTGCTGAAAGCATTACCAGAAGGTCCCTTGGCACTGGTAAATGTTTGCAAAGGCTGAACTGTGTTGATCAGCATTGCGGACAAGCACCCTTCCTGCAGATTAAATCGGAGCCAGTGCTGCTGAGTGGAGTAACAAGGGGTAAAGCAGGTATGAGTGATAGAAGGAGGAAGCCCTGAGTTATTTGGCTTTGCTATGATCACTTTAGTCAGCAGTTTTCAGGAACAAGTTCTATTTTTCTTCAGTGAACATTACCAGTGTTGTAAATCATCATTCCTCAGGGATCAGAGAGGCTGAGGTTATTTACTTGCTGGAACCAGAGTGAACAGATAGAGATTTACACATTTCCTTTACAAAATGAATCTGAATCTAATCTCTGTGTATTCTCCACCTCTTGAGGGAAACGTGAAATCTAGATCTGGATTTTACACTTGCATCTCGCTATGACCGCACTGATCCCAGTCTTCCAGATTGGGGAAGAAAATACAGAACCTAACTGTCACTGAGGCTACCTGTTCTGCTTGTGTACTTCCATGTAAGTCAGTCTTAACAACAGTTTCTCTCACTGAACACATTAGGGCAGTCTCATTATAACATAATTATTTTGTTGAAAGACATGCATCTTGTTGCCTCATTCCAGAGCTTCCGGAGGAAAAACGCTAATACAGTCTGCAGTTTGATTATCGTTGTGGTGACAGTTGTTTTCCCGTTTAATTTTGACTTTGCTTTCATTCTTTGGGAGCAGAGCAATGGCTAGAGCCCCTCTCCCTCTTTCAAAGATGCCATCCTGCAGCGAGGAAATATTTAGCAAGGCACTGGGGCAACAGAACAGACACATAAAAGGCACATAATGAAATATAATGAATTGTTGGTGGAAAGATCAACCCATTAATGCTTTCAGCTGTTGCAGTGCAAAAAAGACATATTCCCTCCCCCAAAGGTAGATCAAGTACTGTTCCTAAAGCCTCTTTAGAGAATGTAAATGCATCTTCCAGCTCTAAGCTGTGGACTCACGTAGCATTCCAGCAATAATATTTTCCCAAGGATGAACTGTTCCTGAACAGAATGGCCACTGAAGTGCATTTCATATGTGAGGGATTTCAAGGTAGCAGGAGCTTACACTTCTAGAAGTAAAGTATGTATCATCTGTTGGAAAGTTAAGCATTTCCCCAAAAAGTTTGAAAAAAATCCTGTGAAGAGATTTTCAAATTTTGAGTACAAACCCAGTGTTTTTTCACTTGTCTTTATTATCTAATTAGAGGCAGAGGGTGAAGAAGGAATAAGAACTCTAAGGGAGCAAGTTTTATTTTTTTTGTTTTTCTCGAAGAAGAAATATTGCCATATTTTGTTTCATTAATTTAAAAAAACCACAATCCTTTTCACTAAAATGGTCTTTTGAGCAAAACTGGTTTCAGTGCGCTCCATGCACATGCTCGGTATTTTGGGAAAGAATAGAAGTGTGGTTCCTCAAAAAAAAAAAAAAAAAAAAAAGAAAAGAAAAGAATGATCTTGGATGCCTTTACCTGGTGATACTCAACTAGAGTTCCTTCAAATGGACTGTTTTCATTGTCCCCAAAGGGTCTCCTTCAAATCAAATCAGAGTCTTTTAAGGTTTTTCAGATGAACATAAGGTATTTGCCTAGAAAATGCACTGAAGATTTGGCTGTCATTCACGTGAGGAAACAATTAGATGTTCCATTGCCCCATAAAATTGCACTGGGCTAATGCTGCCATTTGACTTGGACAGTTTCAGTGTCCACCTGAGACTGTGAAATGAACTCTTCCCTGAGTCAAGTTCACTCCTTGCGTGGCTTCCTTGGATGTGTTGACTTCAGTGGATTTACACCAGAGAAAAAACATTTCCTATTTAAATCAACAGGAGGGTACTTTGGTTACCTGCAGCCACACAGCAGATTTGTAAGCGAGCAGGAGGTGAGTTTTACTGGAGGACCCTGTATCTGTCCCCCAGGCCTTGCATCAAGGATACGTTTGCGGAGCACGTCCTTAGCCATTGGGCTTCACCGCTTCAGAGCACGGGTCTGCCAATCCACCGTGGCTCTCGGCATCTCCAGGCCAAGGCAGAAGCCTCATGGGCTTCCAAGCAAAGCCTTTCTGCTGGAGCAGCGTGGCCACCCCAGCTCTGAAATGCGGCAAAGCAATGATTATGTTTATCAGCCTACTCGAACATTAAGTTCTGGGTAAACAGTGAGCTGAGCCCTGCGTTTGCTGCAACCCCTTGGGCAGAGCCAAGGGCCTGGAGTCAGAACAGCTGAACAGGGCTGAAATTGTGGACACATCTGCAATTGTTGTGCCTGCAGCGCTCCCTGCTAAAGCTCTGGGCCGGTGACAAATGGCTCATGTGAATGAGATCGTCCAGCAGAGACGATGCAGGCAGCGCCCGGGCAGGGGCAGGAACCTGGAAATTGCCTCCCGCTGGCAGCACGTTGCTGAGAGAGGAAGGGGATTTTGAACTAAATCTGCTGGAGACTGAGGGGCCTTCTGGGAAGGATGCTGAAGAGGGCAGGGAGCTGCAGGATATTCTCTTTTTCAGGAGCAAATGCCTTTTATGCAATCGTTTTAGACCCCTCTTGGCTTCAGTGCCCTCCCCGTGACAGTGAGGCTGATTATTTGTGCTAATGTCCTCATCTCTGGTGAACAATATTGCTGCTATATTTAATATGAGAGAGGGTTATTACAGTATTATCTAGAATGAGCCATAACCGTTATAGGTTGCTCTGTATCTCAAAGCTAGTTTTAATTAAAACTGCCAATAACTTTTGAGATCTTTGACTTCTGGAGCTGAAGCAAAGGAACAAGATGCTCAGGTGGTTTCGTTTGATTGTACAACTAATTATTAGAAGGGTGGAAGCAGGTTCACTGGCAGCTGAGACCTGCAGTTTCCATGCTAGCTGTGAGAGTCCATCAGAGCCCGGCCAGGCTGGCCTTCCCAACACGCATGTACATTTGGGAGCAGGTCAGCATTTCCACAGGCCCATCCATGGAAGCAGATGTTATCCTCCGTCACTCCACGCCGCTCAACTTGATTTTATTATGAGCCAAAACTGTGAGAATTCATCTTGTCTGGGATGCTATTTGATCAAACGCCCCAGTAACTAGAAATAAAGGACTGGGTCTTCAGCAATTGCTCGGTCTGGAGTAAATGCAGAGAGTTTTCCTGCTCCCTCCCAAGCTTCAGCAAACCTGGACATCACATCTGCTGCTCTACCAACGCGTGTGACAGAATACGAGGTCATGCCTCCCCTTACCTGCAGAAAGTAGAAAAGAGCCTCACAAGTGCGATATTAAAAGACTGAATGAACATGCAATTAGAGATCAGAGGAGCCCTCTTGCAGGAAAGTGCTAATTAGTCCAATCAGAGATTTCTGTGTCTCTCTCTCCCTGTGCACATCAGAGTTCAAGCTTTTGGTAGTCACAGTAAACTTGGAAAATCCACTTATATCCAACACCTGATGGCTGGTATAAGCTATGTAATTGATCTTCTTTACTTAGACCTTTGCCTACGACCTACGCGCGATCAATACACGAAGGCAGCAGAGGTGAGCTCGGGGCCGTAGCTGACTCTGAAGGCAGTTTGCAGTCTGATACACTCGTCGGTTTGAAGTGATTCCCCCTCTTACCACGTCCCTCCTCCACCCTCTTTCCCTGTGAGACTGTGGACGTGTTTGAGAAGTTACAGGTAACGCGTGGAGCAGATTTCTAGCGGGGAAAGGGACTGGGATTTCATGCACGTTAATGCAGCTTTGTGAGGAGGGGACCGCTTCAACCCCAGAATCAAAGGGGTGTAATGAAGAATTAAATGACCTTCCCCTCGCACTTCCTCTGCTTGCGCTCTGTCTCCCGAATATCACCTGGTACACGGCAAGTTTTCTTCACTGGTGTCAGTCGATGGGCAATTTCCTCACCTCAAGTACTGATGGGTTTCCACTATTCACTAGCACCTCCTGTGTGCCGGTACACTTAGTACTGTAATCACTACCTCCAGCAGAAAAATCATCCCAGGTTTACCCTCACAGGAGGGGTACACTCAGATTTACAGCCCGTTCCTTTCCTTGGGGCGTAGAGACAACCCTACACCATTACATGGCTTGAATAATCTGGAATCCCACCAAGTCATCCATCCCGTTGCTGCAATGATATGATTAGAAGCCTTTGTAAGCAACCGTGTGTACTTTGGCTTTATTTTGGTATCTAATCAGTTCACATTGAATCAGAATTAGCACTGTAATATGAGGAAAAAGACAGCATATTTGTTTGGGAAAATAAAGACAGGCAATGATGGTATGTGTGAGTGATATTCCTTCTTAACTGTGCCATGAAACCATTTTTTCTCAGCCTGAAACTTCAGTCTCGATTTCCTTAATAGCCAGTCCTTTCATTTTGTTCTACTTGTTCGGCCTTAAAAGTTATTTACAAGGTGCTTCTAAAAGCGGGTGATTTAGACTGCTCTAATGCTTGGTTTGTTTTTGTCGCATCAAATTGCCTGCTGACCTGCAAGCAGCGGCCAAATCAGACTGAAATTAAAAAGGTGGTGGAATATGCCCCAGTCTCTCCTCGATCAATACCAGCCTAAATTACTGCAAACCTGGAGCCATGGTGCATGTAATACATCATTTTGTAACCCCATAAATTGCTTTTAGCCGGTCTCTTCTGATTTCTTTTTAATGGCCTTTCAGCTAAGATCAAGTGTAGCATCGGTTTCGCATCAGCTGCGTACCCTACCCGGGGATCGTCTCACACCGGCACTGGGATGAGCTCAGCCAAATTGTTCTAACTCCTCGATGTTGGTCATTTTGAAGTTGCTCTGAGATGCCTCCCCTTTGCGAATTGCATCCAGAGAGGCAGGACTTGCCTGCCACGGACTGTGAAGTCCTGCCCGGGGCTGGGTTCTTACTTATCTCATCCTTGTTTTAAGAAAGGAAGGAAGAGAGGTGAAGAGAGGATATTGGAATTTGGGCTATAACCCCTGGGTTACATAGCTCCAAGGCACTAGCCCTTCCTACGGTTTCTTTTGGGCAAATGGAGCAGTTTCAATCCCCTGTGGGTACCTCAAAAGCTGTGGTCCTGCAGACCTCTTGCCGTGGCCTCCAGAGACCACAGCTGGGGAGGTGGTGCCCTGGGCAGTGCGTCTCCCGCTCCTGGATCATCCCTTTGTTTGCATGGAGCCACGTGAGACTCGAAGAGCAGGTGTTGAGCCTCCCCTCCTCCTGAGACGGCCCTGCGGCTTGTGCTGAGATGGAAGATCCTCACCATCTGCTAGCGTGGCTGGCTTGGCCCCGCCACTCTCTTCCCGGCAGGTACATGCCTGTATTTCAAAACCCGCCGCAAGAGAGGCCCCAACCTGCCTTTAGACCAGCTGCCTCTGCGGCTGATCTGGAAATACAATGGGCACAGAGAGAGCAACTTGATCCCCTCCACTGATCCTTTCTAGAGGCTGTGTCCACAGAGTTATTTTCAAATAACTTTTGAGAGAGGCGAGTTAAGCCCAACCCAACCAAAAGCAGGACCAACACTGTATCCCTTCAAACAGGACTCTCTCTTATTGATGGCTTTCCCCATCCTCAACCCCCTTTTCTGTGGCTGTTTGCACAATGCTCCTGGTTTCAGGAGACGCCTTCTCATTTACCTCGGGATGTGGAGCAGAGAGACATCTGCTCTGGGTGCAGCCCCTTCACCTGTGCCTTTCCAAGACTTCCCACTTGGGATACCAACTCTTCTGTAAAATAAAGTATATTCTTCCCTGGGCTTAATTTCAAGGGAGGTGTTGGGGGAATAAGAACCAGCATGTCCTTTGTGTTATGCAAGTCCCACTATCCCAGACCTTCCTGGACATGAGTAGCTGGGAAGAGAAGTCAACTGGAGGTTGGCTACTGTGCTTGCTCCTAACATTAGTTGAAAATGAAAACTTTTCCTCTAATTTCAGTGACATTTATCTCAGTTTTAACCAGAGGGGTGGGTGCAAGGGAACAAACAAATGTTTTACTGTGAGTTTTCTTTCCTGGTTATGCACCTAGAGCCAGTCATAGAGCTGGATGGAGTTTCTCATCCGTCTTCCCCAGCGAGGTGTATTTCTGCCACCTAATAGCAAGCTGCGGATGGGAGCTCCAGGGATGTCACTCCCCATCCCCAGACCTCTTCTGCAATCAGAGCATGGCTTCAGCCAGCTGTTAAAATCGTCCTCCCGGTCCTGCCATTCCCTTTCTCCCTTCCTGCGCCCTTGGGATCCTTCCTCAGCCCATGCAAACACAGGGGACCTGGAAGCAGAGCTGCTCAGAGCGGTCACGTAGGGCCCCTCCTCTGCTGTCAGCCAGGCGGCAAAGTCTAGCCTCTCTGCGGGACCGGGATCATGGGCTTTGGGATGCAAGTGTTAAATCCAGCAGCAGATGTTTCTGGGGGGTCACTTTGGAGGTGCCAACCACCTCCCCGCCTTTTTACCTTGCAGTAAATTTAGCCATTCCATTGTTGTTGCAAACGCCACAAGAGAACGAACTGTGATCAACAGCAGACAAAAATGCAACTGATTGTGACAGATAAGAGGATGAAGGACTCACTCGGGAATGGAGCTCTAAGGGTCACACCCACCCACGCACCCTCCCTGTGATACCCACACCCTCCCCACGACACCCACCCACTCTCCCTGCAACACCCACGTGCTCCCACTTGCTTCTGGCGTGACCTGCTGGGGACTGGCAGGCTCCTTTCTTCAGCAAATACAATATAAGGAAATTGGAAAGATTTTCTAGAGCTCCACTGCAAAGAAATATTTTTACAAGAAAGTAATGAGAACTTTAGAAAGAAAAGGTTTAACTTTTAGGAAGAAAAGATCATTCGTCTGTGGGTGCTTGCTGAACCGCCAACTATGCTTGGCACTGACAGCAGCTCCTCTTCTCTGCTCTTGGCTTTTCTTTTCCACTTTTCCCCAGAGATTGTCTTAAAGAGCTATTAGGAAATCTTGGAAGAACTATGGAAGTAGCTGTAATTAAAGTACAGCCTTGTTCTGTGTTGGTGCAACGTGCAGGTGAAGTGATTCCCTGGGCTGGGGGACACACAATGGACCGAACCACCCATAAGATGCTTAAAATTTGTTGACTTGATCTGTGCAACTTGTAGCACCCTGACATGAGAATGTAGGCTGTGTTGCAAAGAGCTCAAAACACTTTCAGATGTTCAGAGATGGTCAGAGATCAGATTTTCCTATCAGAAGTATCAAACACCCCCTCCTTCCACCAAAACACAACCTTTTTGAAAACATCTTGATAGGAAAACTATGCCTGCTATTGGAGGGCAGGAATGCAAAAGTCCTATTTCAAGTTGGCATTTTAAAACGAAAATTTCCATTTTGGCTTGTTTCCAGCTTTCCCGAGGGGAATGCCAGCATTTTCCCCCTGGAACTGCTGGCTTCCTTTCAAATGATTTTTAGTTCGGAAGAAAATTAATTTTTCTCTTGGGGCAGTTACAGGGTCAATCTCAACGGAAACAAAACACTTCTGAGACTCTGGGAGAAAACGCCATGTTTCCCCCTGCGTGCCAACGCCCCCTTTACTGCATTGTACATCCTTTACATAAAAGAAGGATGCAAAGGGCAGCGGGTGTGTTGGGGGAAGACACGTGCAAGCAGTGGCAGGGCAACCCACGAGTAACTGGCCTCCATCTTTCTAGGACCTTAAAATCAGATGCTCCCCCAGGGCAACCCAAAGCAAATCAGGGTGGGATTCCCCAGCTCCGGCTGCGAAGGGGGAGGGCAGCGTAACTGCTTTGAGGCTGCTTTGAGGCTTGCTGGACTTCTGCTGCCTTTCATCAGGAGTCGACAGGAGTTTCAAGGTGACACGGAGAGGCCCTTCCTGCGGCCTTTTCCTCTTGATGGGCTTCAAGTGGATTAACAGCTGCCCAGAAGTCACCGCACCCTACAAGCGATGCGGTCCTGCCTGTGCAACCAGGACGTTGCTGGCAGCTTCGGACGAGGGTACCACTTATCACTGTTGTTCTCAATGGGGAGTCTTAAAGCTCCTCAGATCTTCTGTAACCGAATAAAATGCACATCCAGCTGCAAACTTAATTCCTTTTCCTTTCTCTCTGAACAGCAGGAGCAGCGTGCTATAGGTAGGTAAGCCCCGATGCCTTTTTACATAGCTTTATTTGAGACTGCGGTATTTAAGACTTTCTGCTAATAATAATAAAAAGCCCTCCTAATTAATAGAGCTTGTAACAGCGACACTGGCATACAGAGCAAAATTTGACAAGAGAAATTACTTCTGCAGAAACATAATAATGAACTTGTGGGCAGATCACAATACTGATAGGCATAATGTGCTGCATCTGGTTTGAATTTGCAGGTTTGACCTTTTGCCGAAAATTAATTTTAATAGGCAATTGACTTAAATAATTGGTATGTGTTCAAATCAATACTGGAACGTGATGGCTAACTGGTTAAAATAATTGAGGTGTATGAAAGGGTTTTTTAAAGATTTTCAGATTCAGATCAGAAGGACGATGTTTGTGGAGATCGGAGCTCAGTTCTATGGCGGTGTTATCACTAAAGCACTGTGTACGGCCATCACTTTGGCAAAACTACTTTTTTACCTCCTGGAGCCCTCCCAGCGGGATGAGTGCTTCTCCCAGCCCCGCAAGAACAGGCTGCAGTGCTCACTCCTTCTGCTCTTGCGCAGGGGTTTTGGAGATGAGGAGGATGCCGCGCTCTCTGGATTGCCGTGGGAGGGAGAATCCGGGTGCACATCCACCCCGGTGTAAGTTAGAGCCCCTCGGGGATGCTCTAGCGGGCACGCTGCTCTCAGCCCCTGCGGCTGCCCCGAGCTGGCTACGCGCAGGGGATTCGGGGCTCCAGTCCCGCAAGTAACGCCTGTGTGAGCTTAGTGAGCGCATGTTTTGCACGTGCAAAGCAAAACCATGCTTTGCAGAGCATCGTTTCTGCAACGGTCCACACGAAGGTTCCCTTTGATTGTAAAGCATGGCTGTTACTCTGGCTTTCATTTATAGTGCATGGATAAGAGTAGCGGATGCCTCATTGCACCCCAGCAGCACGGACTGACAAGTGTGTAGTGTTGGAGACTGCTAAGGACCTGTTCTCTCTTCTGAAACTAATGCAAACAAATGTAACCCTGCACGTTAAAAACAGGCGCTGAAAAGCAAAGGGCAAGACAACACACTGTGGTTCAAGATCCCATTCTGACAGGTCGCTGCTGCTACCAGCCCTGCTGGCCACCACGGCCGGGTGGTGACGGCGACGCTGAGCTCTGCTCTTTCTGCCTCGTCCACCCTGGCTGCAGCGGGGGCTGTCTGCACATCACAATCTTGCCGGTGATTTATGAGGCAGAGTAGACTCCAGGTTGTTCTTCCATCGCTGACCTGGCTCTGCAGATGGAGCAGCAGCGCTGGTTTGTCATCGGTGGCATAGGCAGATATGCCTCAGTGACACACTGGCGCTGAAGGGCAGAGCGAGACGCAGATGCTTTTATTACATCTGCATGCACGTATTATTTTTTTTAGCAGAAGTGTGCTTTGCTGCTGAACCTACCTCTAATGTTTTTATATTTCTACCATATAGAAACATTTGTTTCTTTGTCCAGGAAGAAAAACAAAACAAAACAAAACACCAAAAGTATTTCCATTTGGACGCTCTATCAGCCCTTTCCTCTAGGTTGGCCTCTCCCCTCTCTCCCCCATGAAGGAACACAAATGATTTGTCATGAAAGTCACACATTACCTCCCTGGGCAAGCCAGGAGACTGGGGTAAGAGCTTTCAGGTGGAGAAGATGGGCTTTTATTTTGGTGCACTGAATACAGACCACCTGAAAATCATTAAGGGCCATGAGTTTATAAAAGGCTCTTCCCCAGCTTGGTGGGATGGTGAGGAGCTTGGGTTGGAGGCTTGCAGGGTGAAGAGCCTTTGCAGAGGAGGGGGATGGCTGTGGGAAGAGGAGCTGCTTGGAAGCCTGGATGGTAGGTCGGGGTGGTGACTGCTCTGGTTTTGCTTGTGCTTGAAACAGCTGCTTTGGGGCTCAATCTCTCGTTGTAGGGTGCTGAGGAGCAGGAGAGGGCTTGTACTTGGGCAAACCAAGTGAGAAAGCAAACCTACTTAAATATGGTGAAGTCCTCTGGTCTTTCAGGGAGCATATTTGGGGAGAGGGGACTGTGCCAGTGCAAGCTCTCGCAGTTCAAGCAGCTTTCAGTAGAGCTGCTCCACTTGGTGCTAGGGAAGTCAAATGTTGACCTGAGTTTGTAACGAGCACCCAGGAGAGATTTTCAGGTATAAAGTGCAGCGCTGACTCTGTTGGTATGTGGCAATGTGGTCTGTGTCCTGGCACAATTTCTGTTCTAATATGCATTTATATCAGGAAGAGGGGGCTGAGCTGCAGAGCTGGTTAATGTGCTCGACTTGGGGCAGGGGAGGCTGGAAGGGGAAGGGCTGGGGACTCTGGCTGTTGCATTTATAACAAATTCTGCCGCCTTTGTGTTTTACCTGTCTGCTTCTCTTTGCTGGCTGCAGAGAGGTGACTCTTGTGGAATGTATGGATGCATGTTTCAGCTGATCAGGAAAGCTTATAAAAAATAGTAAACCCCAAAATCTAGGGGCTTTTGCTGTTGGCTAAGACTATGCGATAAAGCCACGGGGTACCCTTGGGGGCAGGTCAGATGAGCTGCCTTGCAATGCTTCGTGTCTGTCTGGTGAGGCTGGCTATGCCTGGTAGGGGGTGGCCCAGGGGAGGACCTGGTGGGGACCACAGGCTCTGTGGTGTGTGATGCTGATGCGCATGAGGGCAGCATGGAGAAACCCTGCGTCTCCTGGGAGGAGCTGAGCGTGCCGTGGTGGGTGCGCCCTGCCAGGAGGCATCTCGCTCCTAGCAGACCAGCCTCATTCAAGCAGAGTTTTGCTGCATCTTCTGAAGCTAAATTTAAAAGCCTGTTTTCAAAGAGTTGCCTCTATTTTTAGCCCAGATCGGTTCCTCAGTCTGCTTTTGCTGTACAGCTGCATGTGCAGCTGTACTGGGGTGAAGGAGGGAGCATCACAGGGCTGAGGGCAGGGGAGGGATCAGCAGGGCCTGTGGGGTGATCAGCACGGATCACCCTGTGGCTGTGCCCAACTCGTGTGGGGGCTCTGAGCTCTCCTTGGGCTTGAAGTGGGGGTGAAGGCTCAGAAATTTGGTCTCTGGGGCTGGTCTGACCCTGGGTAGCTGCTGGAGCTCTGCCACGTCCCCAGGGATTTTCTGCTGTCCCCATGGCTGGCACCAGTGTCTCTGCTCACCCCAAACTGGGCAAGGCTCAGTCCCACCTGGGAAACCAGTGTTTTAGGTGCAGGCTGACTCAGTGGTGGTGTCAATCCAGAGTGCAGCCTCTGACTTGGTTGGAAGTGCAGCAAGCTGAGGCTGAGCAGCATCTGGCTCCAAATGAGACTTCTTTCCTCTTTCATCTGCTCTTGGTCTCAGAGTTGGACTGTCACAAGTAGACTGAACAATGACATCAACATCATTGTATTTTAGCAAATACTTCATGCTTTTAAGACTCTATTGAAAAAGGCGGGTGGGAGCTGAAGGACTGTGAGGAGACATGTTTTACACATACTTTTTTAAAAAGAGTTGTAAATTCTGCAGAATAGAAAACATTTTTAGCTATATTTGCTCTCAAAATGGAATGGCTGCCAGCTCAGATATTTTTGTGGTGCTTCTGTAAATAAGGTTCACAGGTATGACTGATACAGCAATCTGTCATTGTGCCAAGTGGCTGCTCCACTCTGTGACTGCAGATTTATCCCGATGCAGGATAACTTCTTTAATATATAGGGGAAATAATCATAGCTTGTTTTCCCAGAATATGCCTTCTCTAGGAAGATAAAGAAGCTAAATCCTTCCATCAAACCATGTTTCCGCTTAATTAATGTGTGCTGTAGACCCTTCGGTAGAGTCACAGTTCCCAGGAGTGACAAAGATGAACACGGTGCTGGATGGCAGATGGGTCTGACACAGATAGAAAGGCATAAGGGGAAAAAATTTACCCTTTTCTCTTTGAGTAACTGGACATCCTCAGCTGCGCATCTGTCATAATGCTGCCGAGATAATCTATCTTCTACAGCCTGAAATCTGATAGGATTTGAGACTGACAGTGTGGAAAACAGAAACTGTCTTGGCATTGAGCAGGCTGGCAGGGGAAACCTCTTCCTGGGGGTGGGATTGACAGCGCTGTAAAACCAATTACCGTGGACCCCGACCTCAGCTCACGAGGGCTGCGCTTATGCAGACAATGCTACTGATTGCAATGGCTCCGCTTGTGCTCAGGTGAGCAGTTGCCACATGTTGAGGGTTGCAGCTTTCAGGGCTTTTGCGGTGTGAGTTGAATTGCTGTATGGAAGTCGCTTTTACAAAATGCTTTTTGCAGCTATACATTATGTACTCAAACCGTTCTCCGGTGCTAAAGCAATGACTGGAGGAACAGTGCCTTCTGGAAACATCATTTCACTCCTATATCTTCTGGAAAGTTCATTGCTGCCTTGACAAAATTCAGTTTTTATTAAAAATGATTAATGTCTATGAATTTAATCAAGGCGTATTCACACAGCGGCGGCTTTACTATAATAGTTTGATTTTAAACAGCTTGTGTCCTGATGCGTGAGGTGCGTTATATTATTTGACAGCGGTGACATTTATATTTGTAATTACTAAATGGTGACAATCCATTGGAAAGCCTGCCCCACTTGAGGGAACGAAATGGATGGAAATGCACGGCACCGAAAAGCACAAAGTGTCACAGTACATCAGCGCATCCCGAGATTAAAAAAGCCGGGGATGACATTCTCCTACCAACAAAAGCACATATGTGTTCCCAAATAAATTGCTGAGTTTTAATTATTTCTTTTGTATTAATGAAATATTCTCTTCCTGCTTATTGCCTGACAGAGTTCCCTCTTTATTTTGTAACACAGAAACATCTCGAAAGCAGAAGATGTCGTGCGCGGGAGTCGCGGGCCTCTCGGGGTTTGATTACAGAATGCTGAAAAATTGGGCAAGTCAAGCTGGAATAGAAAACCCAAATCCGATATAAATCTTGATAAATTGGTTGGGGAAAAATATGTTTGGAGCTGCTGTTTTTAAAGTGCCGAGATGTAGGATAAACTTATCAGCTGGTACAAGCTATTTTGAAAGTGGCTTTAGACTATTAACGCTTTGCAGATATGATCCCTCCCCCTACAAGAGGAAACTCGGTATTTATCAAAGTGCCTGAGAAACTGGGGCAGTAGGGGAAGGAGAGATCCTCAGGCCTGCTGGTAATTAATGGTACTTATCTCCTAGTTAAGGAAGAGCTGTTGGATGAGGCTGCAGCCTGGATTGTGCGGATGTAGTAAGAATGTGGAGATCTAAATGAAATTCATGGCTTACGTCACCTGCTGGGGTGCCTGGTGACACTGGGCTGCGCTTGTCCTTGACACCAATCTCCTTTTCTTGTCTGCATGGTCTATTAGAGCGTTTCCAGTCCAGTTTGGGTCTCTGTCCTGGCCACACAGCAACCCATAGGAGAAAAATAGACCTTGTTGGACTTCCACAACACGCAGAAACCTCCTGCAGAACTGCTCCTCTGGAAGATCTAACAGTTTTTTCTTTCCAGCTAGCCCTCCAACAACCTCTGAGCTGGTGCCCAGCTGGGGGTTGAGCATCTGGCTTTGGTGCAGGCAGCATGGACAGGACCTGGGGACCAGATGTGCCCAGCAGCATGTGGGAGAGGCTTTTCCGTATTAGCTGGATTATTAAGGCAAGTCAACGAGTTCTGGAGCTATCCCAGGTCATTGCAGGGTCTGACAAGGTGGTCTTCAGAGCAGGCGGGAGTCAGCTGTGAGAAATTGGGGCATGGACAGTCCTGCCTGGTGGCTGGAACAAGACTGCATATCAGACTACAGATGGAAAGTATCTGGGATGCCAGGGGCCAGCACACAGATAACGCAGCACTGGGAGGGGGGATTAGTGAGAACCCCAAACCAGGGGCTTCAGGAAAAACTAGATCAGAAGCGTCCCGTACTGGAGGAAGGGTTTTGTCTTCAGGGTCTCCCAGGCTGCTCCCCAGCAGCTTGTGCTCTCTGGGGGCTTTCCAGGAGCTCTTACATGTTAACTAACAGCTGAGAAGGATGGGGCCCTGACTGGCAGGTGGCTGGAGAGACAGGCTGTGTGAGAAGGATGCAGCAAAAGGTTTGCTACCCCCATCATATTTCAAAAAACTTGCACCAACAGGGTGTTGTGGTTTAACCTCAGTCAGTCGGCAACTGAGCACCACACAGCCGCTCGCTCACTCCCCCTCCTGCCCCCGGTGGGATGGGGGAGAGAATTGGAAGAGAAGTGAGAAAAACTCGTTCGTTGAGATAAAAACAGTTTAATAATTGAAATAAAATAATAATAATGTAGTAATAATAATATACAAAGCAAGTGATGCACGATGCAATTGCTCACCACCCGCCGACCGATGCCCAGCCAGTCCCCGAGCAGCGGCCCCCCTGGCCAGCTTTCCCCAGTTTATGTACTGAGCATGACGTCCCATGGTATGGAATGTCCCTTTGGCCAGTTGGGGTCAGCTGTCCTGGCTGTGCCCCCTCCCAGCTTCTTGTGCACCTCCAGCCTGCTCAGTCGGCAGAGCATGGGGAGCTGAAAAGTCCTTGACTAGTGTAAGCACTGCTCAGCAACAACTAAAACATCGGTGTGTTATCAACTTTGTTCTCATCCCAAATCCAAAACACAGCACTGTGCCAGCTACTGGGAAGGAAATTCACTCTATCCCTGCAGTGGTGCTGCAGCTCAGATGGGGGGGTCCCCATTACTTGCTTTATGGAAGGCACTGAGTGTTGTGCCCTGGAGCTGCCTGCCCGTTTCACCCTTATGACCTCCATTGTCTGCATGGTTCTAGAGCTGTGCTGCTGCCCTTAGCAGTTGGTGTAGGTGTTGCTGCTGCCCAGGACTCGGATACATCTGCCCTTTGTGGATGTGTGATTCTACCAGGAAGAGAGTCTGTAAATGTAGATTAAAGCTAGCTTGGTGCACAAGGAACCTGGGTTTGCCTAGCTGTGATGGTGTACGCCCATCTTCATGGCGTCTGAGTAGATACTAGCAGAGTCTTGTTTTTTTGCAGAGCTCCAGTTGCTGAACAGGTCTCGCTGTAAATAACAATCTTGTGACTTCCTCAAGTTCGTGTTGCACCTGGATTTTTTCCAATAGTCATAATAGATATTTTCTCTTTCCTTGTGTATTGGATTTATCCTTTGCAGGTGCTAATTTATACTGATTGCAGCTCATCAGTCTTGCATCTTGTCTGCCACAGGGCTTAGGCTTTCTAATTTTCTGAAGGAAATCTGTATTGACAGCTCTCAATGAATTCCACAATACAGGACATGCATGTGGTGCTGAATCCTTGCAGAACAGCGAGTCCCAGATAGTCCCTGACAATGCCTAATGGTTTTATACTCGAGTAAATGTTTCATTATATTAATCTGACAATGGCAAAAGTAGCACAAGACTTATGATAGTCCTCTTAGTCAAAATAAAAACACTATCAAAAATAAGTGACCTATCTATCATCTTGCCATGGGTTCTTCAGTAGATAGCAAAATCTGTCTTTTAGATAAGACCGAAGTCCTCTTCCCCAAGTGGTTTTCTAGTTTTTTAATCAAACTTTGCTTTCAGGAATGATGTAAAACTATATCAGTATTTATGTAAAAAGAGGTTCATAATTCAAAATGAAGAAATGAAATATTTAGGTAAGATTAATCCTGGAAACATCACTGCTTTAGCCGTATAATCATTCATCTTATGACATGGACATATTTGGCTACAAACTTTTCCTTTGAAAAAAACCTAGTTCCATTGCAGCTTAAAATATTAAAGGGGGAGAAAGAGAACAAGTTTTGGATAGGAACAATATGGGAATAGAAGCTGATGGCATTTAAACCGAAAGTAAAATGCCATATGTCTGGCACAGGAACAAAAGTAATTAAAATGCGATGTTTTGAAGGTGGTCCCTGACCATGTGTACCTACTTAGTGCTGTTCTGCAGGTTGCTGTCCGAGATGTCCCTGTAGAGGCAGCAAGATAGCGTAGTTGCATTGTGTTTCTCAGTCTGGGGGAGATGCTCTAGTGGTCCTTTTCATCCTGGGATAGGTTAAAACTTTTAAGGCAAGAACTACCTAAAGGGCATCTTTGCTGCAAAGACAGTACTGATGTCTCTGGGGTACCCTTTGGTACCTGGTGGGTCCCTCCATCCCATGGGTGCTAAAGCCCTGTGCCGTTTGGGGCTGGGGCCACCGCAGAGCTCGCACAGACCCCATCCTACTGGGCGGTCGCTGCCTCCAGCGGGCACTGGCGTGTGCCTTGCTCTGCCCATGATGCTGCTGAGTGCTGTGGTGGATCGCACGTGGCCGGCTTTATTAGATGAAATTGCATTTCGAATGTCCTGAGGCTGAGAGAGATTTTGCTTACTTGTCTATAGTATTTCCAGACCTAAAGTCTGATTGCTGTTGTAGCAACCCTGAACTTTTGTGATTTCCCATCTTCCAGCTAAAATGATTCAGTCTGGCAGCAGGCTGGTGAGGCACTGAGCTGCTTATGAATGCGTAGCTTGTATCAATAAGGGAAATTAAATAATTCCTCAAAACCATGCAACATGTCAGTTTTGCCACAGTTTAGTCAGCTGTTCATTTTCTTGTTGGCTTTTTATAGTTGAAATTTTCTTAAAATGCATTGTGGAAATCATACCCTGCCCAGTTTGGGGTGACTGATGGTGCACAGCCTGAGCTTGAGGTTTGAGTGGCGTGAGTGACTGGCAGGGGTCAGTACTCCTTCAAGTGCAAGGTCCTCTGAATCCTGCTGGGAAATAGATATGGAGTAGAAAGGTTTCACTGAGCAACTTGATGTGTGAAATCAAAATCCACCCAGATCTCAGGCAGGTGGAGCCACACGGATCTTCCAGAACATGTTGAATTCCCATCTTGGGACAATCAACTCAAAACAGGGCTTCAAAGGAGTACAGGAACATGGGGCTAAAAGGGATCGGCTGGCACGCTGAGCTCAGGTAACTGTGCAATAAATCTCTAGTCCAGAAGACGCACAAAATATCTGTCACATATCCCTACAGGCCTGGGGACTAAAGCACAGCAGGTCTTGCAGGTTATGCAAGCTCCAGCACTAGCTGTTCTGTCTCCTGGGGTCAGATGTGCTGCTGGCAACTGCTTGGCACACAGCCCTGCCCTTTTGCAGGCAATTTGGGACTGGGCTGAGGAAGCTGTGCTTGAGTAGTTGCCTGTGGTCTACAGGAGGTCCTCTAAATGCTGGTTACCAAAAGGCAAAATTAATGTATTAGTCCTGACTATCTCAAAGCTTGACTTGCCTTTATGCTGTGCTTGCTACTGCCCCAGAAAATGCATGATATTCATAACAACTTGGATTTAAACAGGGCAGCAAGAGCAATGTCATGGCAATGTCATTGCGTTCCCGCCAGGTTCAGTGAGATCTGAGAGCTCCTATTCCCCTCTGCATTACCCACTGCCATCTGCTCCGGTGCATGGGAAATTAAAGATATCTGTGTCTCC
Organism: Aptenodytes patagonicus; assembly: GCF_965638725.1. Lineage (NCBI taxonomy): Eukaryota > Metazoa > Chordata > Aves > Sphenisciformes > Spheniscidae > Aptenodytes > Aptenodytes patagonicus. Next base: position 6,219,047 of record NC_134958.1, on the reverse strand, counting down.
AGGGCCTTATAAGGTTTTTAGCCTTTGAGGCTAATGGTAGCTGAAGCATCTTATGGGCAAAAATTTCTCTTCCCTGTCTTGTGTTGGCTGCTCTCATCTGTACTGTGATCCCACCTCCTGCTCTCCAAAAAAAATCTGGATGGTAGGTCTGGTGAAGGGGTGTGATTAGCTGAGCTTTGTTGCATTCAGAGCAACTCAAAAAGAAAGTGGAGATGCTGTAAAATAGCAATGCAGTTAATGCTGTTGGGATCCATCTGAGAGCAAATGGTGGTGATGGAGCTGCTGAATTATGGTGACAGGCTCGTTTGAGGTGGCTGGGGTGGTGATGCTGCCCTGCAGGTGCAGGCGCCGGGTGTGGGTTGTGTGCCCAGAGCTTGAGGCATGCTGAGGAGGGGAAATCGAGATGGTAACAGGGGAGCTGAAGGAGGTGTCAGTGCAGCTGGGATGGATGCCATGCAGAGAGGAGCGAATGGATGGACTGGGATGCTGGAAAAAGGAAAGCTGTTCCTCCTGTCCTGTTGAAGAGCAGCAATTGCACGAGCCCTGAATCATCACTGTGTGCTGGGGACACTGTGCTGAATGCCCAAACCCAGCTGAGACTCGCCCATCCCAGCTTTGCATGGCTGTGCCCCCTTTTCAACAGTGAAGCAGTTGTACAGAGCATGAAAGCAAATGAGCTCTCAGGTACTGTGCTTCTCTGATTTATCCTTAGAAAAGGGCATCCTGATGTCAGTCCCACGGGGGAAGCGGCTGAAACCAGTCGGCTATATTTACAGCTTGTGGTGCTCTGCAGCAAGCCTGACCTCTGCTCTGTGGCAAAACCCTTTCGTGACGCAGGACGGTACTGGAGTGGAGATAAAGGCCTGAGGGTTTTATTAGACTATGTATGAATGATAAAATTGTACTGGCATTCCTGCAGTTGTATAATTTAGCATAAGATTTGATTAGTTTTATCCTGCCCCTAAATTTTTAATTTTTCAATATGTTAAACTTGCTCCCCCCCCCCCCTTCCTTTTCTGAAAAACTTGCAATTGCTTCATGGAAATATTCAGTGATGAGGAGACTGAAAAATATGAACAGCTTTGCAGGTGCTACTGGGGCTGTTGGTATCCACACAAATTGCTGTGTGGGGTCAGGGAAAAAGGAAAGTAGCTGAAGGTTTAACTGAGTGTCTCGGCTCAAGGAAGAATCCCAGTCCTGTTCAGGGAACTTGCAAGCAGGTGCTGCCGCTGGGATGCGCTCAGACAGCCTCCCAGGGGAAAGATGGTCATCAATGAAAAGGTAAAACGATGCTGATGTAGACATTGCTGCCAAAACAAGAGCAAATGCACAGCCAGTAGCCCGGTCTGGACTTCTACTGTGTCACCTTCTCTACAAGATAAGATGCACTTTAATGAGGGATGCCGATTTCTCCCTCTCCTCCTACGGGAAAGCTTTTCCAGGCTTGGCCTCATCTAACACTCAAACTTAACTAACCAATGAGTTTGTGCTGGAAATTAAGTGCAAAAAATCCTCTTGTGCCGAAACTGCTTTTTGTCTTGCATGTTGTTGGTAGAGGCAGGGATCACTCCAGCTCTCAGTGTGAAAATAGGCAGGGTCTGATGCTAGTGATCCCCCTGATCTATTCAAAGACTGTAATTGTACCCCTGGTCTTCCATTTGCAAACTGAAATAAGCTATTTTTAATCTCCTTTTGTGAGATTAACTAAACATCTGCAGTTCTTTGTACCTGTTCCAGTCTGAATTAGATCTTTCTTGAATTGGGATGCCTGGGCTTGTCCTGTCTTTCAGATCCCCTACTGCTGCCTGAGCAATGACACTAATCTCCAGCTTCTCCTGAGCAGACCTTCTGTAATAATTGCAGAAACTCATTAGCTTCTCTTGTGGCCCAGTCATGCCATCAGCTTGTTCTATCAACAAATACACAAAGGTTGTCATCTTCCAGGGAGCAATCTGTTACACTCAAATAGGAAGTATTTTTTCCTGTGGGTCATATTTTTTTCCTGTCCCCGTTTCAATAATTTCCCTGAAATGAATACATGGTTGTTTCGGGATCTCTGCAGGCATGTGGGAGACTTGCAGCCATCAGTACTGTGTGTCTGAGAAGCATCTCTTGCGTCTGAGAGGTCGAAGGATGTCGGGCCAAATTTGTCAATATTGTCCTGCAATTCTGATGCCTCGACAGCAAGTCAAAGCGCTTGTGTTAACGTTAGTGTCTGGCTGCCCCGCATGGTGAGAGACTGAAGGATTACTCTCTAGATGCTGGGAAGATGCCTCCATGGTGATGCTTTTTTCTCTCCCCGTGCAGGTATCTCTACAGACCCTGCAGGTGTCTGGAGGGGAGACTGGTGTGGGCTTCCCGGCCTTTTCTCTACCTGGTTGAGGAAACGGCTGGTTACCTGACACGGGAATTTGAATGCGTGAAGGTGGATCTGGGCTTTAGCGCTGTTAACTGCCCTTGACTGCTTGGAGACTGTGCTGCTGTCTTTTTGAGAAGAAAAATCAGAAGGCGTTTCTGTCTCTTGTCAGGAAGGCTTTAGAGGAGGCGTTGTCATGACCTCAGGGAGCTGTGTGGAGCTGCTCGGGTTTGCGTGGTCCAGTCTGCCCCCTGCACTTCAAGCTGTCACAACTTAAAGCTATTTATATAATAACTACGACAGTTCTCCTGCAAGGTCAAATGAAATGCAAGTATGTTGTACAGTCATTCTTAGTCAACAGTAGTAGAGTGATGCTTAGTAGGTCAGGTTGCCTCAAGCACCCAAAATTGGCCACTTGCAGCAAGCTACAGTTTTTTTTTCTTGCACTAGATGAAGTAACACACAGGGCATTGTCTCTAATCGTCAGGTCAATTCCTGTGAAAGAAAATCTGATCAAACCCTTAATGTACCTTCAATTGATTAGACAGCACCGGCATGTTGAGAAGACACTTATAAAGACCACTTCAACCTTAATAAATCCCAGAGAAAAAGAGATGGTTCTTAATTTTCCAGTTGGCTACGTGGAATTTGTTAAAGCCGTATTCTGTGAAAATTGGCTCACCCTAGAGAGCTTCCAGTCAATCACGTTGTGCCTTAACAAAGGGCCTCAGTAAAGCAGCAGATGAGCACTGAAGACATGAATGGCTGAGTGTGGTAGGTGGTTTAAAAATTACTTATTAAAAAAAATTGTTAGTGCCCTTGTGAGTGGGTGGTGCAGCTGCTTTAGAGCATTTGGTGCTCTCCAGAAAGGAGACCTTGGTATCATCAGCAGGAAATACTAATTGATTCAGCCGGGACAGGTGTGTTTTGAATCTGCAAACTGCTTTAACTCAGGGTTTATTCAGGGTCCTAAGAGAAAGTTATTACTTTTGTTTTTCACATTGGCATCTAGCCACCCAAAAATGCAATGGGGGCTGTGCAAAGTGCCTGGTCCTTGTCAACGACACGAAAACCCACAAATGTCCAGTTTGTCCACAACTTCCAAAGAGTCAATCCATGCGAGATGGAGCTGCTCAGAGCACACTACAAGGCATACCTATTTTTGTGGGCTCTCATTCACAAATAAAGACCCTTTCCATTGACTTCAGTGAATGGTCTCATTCCTTAATGGAGCAATTACCCTACCAGCAATGTGAATGTGTGAGTTCCTCACGATTTTCTTTTGTGGATGTTTTGCTATAAATCTGCTTTATATTGCTATTGACTAAGCTGATACCCATATGGGGGCAGATTGTGGAAGGAGAGTGGGGTGCTTTATGGATGGGGATGATGCATCCACCTTCCAGCTGCTGTTCTTGATACCAGTGCTGCGCGGGGCTGCGGTATTTGTAGAACAATCCTGTCAATATTTGTTAAAGCTATCTACGGCTTTGGGTAGGGCTTCCTTTTCTGTTGAAATAGTTACTGAATGTATGCACAGAGATGTTTCCAATAGAATTATTTTATAAAGCAAAAAATAAACTGAAGCGGTGCCCAGCTTGAAAAACATACTGGACTTTTCTTGAATTCCTACCTAAAGAAAGAAGATTTTTTTTTTTTCCTTTGCAAGGCCAGGTCTGATCTCAGTGCCATTTTTTCACTGATTTCAAGGAGCACTGGGTCCTAATTTGCAACCACAAACTTTCTACTACATGAATTAGAAAAAGTAATTAAAATCTAAATGGGCTATTCCTGGCTGGAATCTATGGACTTCGGATACTGTAACTGCTGAGGGGAACATCTTTTAATCAGCTGTAGTTGAGCTTTGTTCCTCTTTAGGACTTGGGGGAAATGGGAGTTCAGTAAAGAGGAAAAAGCCTTATCGTTGAGGGCAAATATTCTCTTCTCTTCCCCACATTTGTTACCATTAATGTTGCTCTTGGTGAAAGCGGGTGAATGAAGGCTGTTTTCTGTGAGGAGTGTGGTGGATCCATCACAGCAGACTAAGAAACTGAAGCTGTGGTCTGCTTTCCAATTCACTTTTGGTGGCTTGAAAATGAATCCAAGTGGAAAAGTTAAGGTAAACCATATTCCTCTTGATCTAGTGATTTAAAATCACAGATGAGGACTGCAGGTGAACACCTGAGATAGGAAACCTAATCCTAAGAAAAATCACTGTCTTGATGTGAATGTGGCACAGTCTCACCTCTGTCTTCCACAGGTGTGTGGGAACAAATGATGTGAGAAGAGCTCTGGCTGGATCCTGGATTTTCATCCTTCCCCACCTTGAGCAAGGTGTTCTCAAGGGCAAGCTGGGAGCACTGGAGCATTTTGCCTATACTGCAAGTATTGCAATAATGCAATTCAAATCACTGCATAACTCCAGGACAATTGGACTTTTTTTGATTAAGAACAACTACATTTCTAGCTCTTGTGGAGAGAAACCTTGAGCTAAGTATAGCCTAAAGCATTTAAACAGGCGGCAGATGAAAATGATGCGGTGGTTGGAGCTTTTTTAATAATGACTCTTAGGGCTTAATTCATGATTTTAAAGCTCTTGGTGTTGGAAGGCTGAGGACTCCTGGGGTCCAAGGCACATCAATAACAGTAATAGCTTCTCTATGGATTGATGAGCTTAACTGAGAAATGAAGGAAACCAGCTGGGTTCAGTAATGGTGGCAGATATGTCATAGCTCTTGAGCAGTCCCCTGTCTGCATGTACCTGGGATGCTTTTACCTGGCAAACATGGACCTGAACAGTTCAGCAGGGTATCCTGACCTGGTGCCAGGTAGGTTGCAATTCTCAATTGAGTTGGAGACTTCTACATCTCCAGCATGTGCATGTCCTTAAGGAAGGCAGGTATCAAAGATGGTGTCCAGGCCCTTCACAGTGCCCCCACTTGTATCGTGGTCCTTTGTCTAAATGGAAACATGTGGTCCTGGTTTGTGCTCTTGAACCTCTGTGTCAGAGCCATCACCTGGGGGTTAAGGCACCTTTTGCATATCAAAGGGCTCTGCTGGAGATGCATGAAAGTCAAATCTCTGGACCTAGGTGATTAATGGCAGGGGTTGTAGCTGAAAATCCATGAATTTTGTTCTTAAAAAAGCAGTAAGGCAATATATCCTGGCTGTCAGGATAGTGGTAATTCAGGCAGGGCTGCTATCACTAGACTGGAAAGCTGTTCCTTTCCAGCAAACAGCCTTATGAGATTCCTACTCCCTCCTCATCTGAATGGAGGAAAAAAACCCAACCCACCCTGTTTAGCAGGCAAGTCAGCTTTTCTGCAGTCTGATAAATACTCCAGGCTTGATAGTCTTGCTTCCTCCACAGAAATGCTAGTAGCCATTTGCCAGCTGTTTGCTCTGACCTACAGTCATCGGTGTCTGTCAACACACTGTTTTTCAGAGGTGACAACGTGGAATCTAGCAACAATCAAGTAATCTGCAGCATTGACTGAAGATCTATTAGGCAAACTGAGCGAGGTAAGAGCCGGAGCTGGAAATTGCCTTATGCTTCCAGTCTTAACTGCAAGAGGTGTTTAAAAAAAAAAAACCAACAAACCCCACAACTTTCAAGTCAGATAAAATAACACTCATAAGCTAGGCTGCCTAGAAACAGCTTATATGAGAGCATCTATTTGGACTAATGTTGATTGGATTTAAATGAAAATATAGGAGGGAAACAGAGCTGTTAAGTGGGCTTTTATGTGCCTTGTGCATAGGAGCAGGACAACTGTGTGTACCTCTGGCTAAACTAAATTTCAGATCAGTTTCCTGAGTGAGATTTGTTTGGTGAAGGCTTTTCTGTATGCTGGATAAAGTAATGCTGTGGCTGGGCTGATGGTCTGAGCAGCTGGAGGAGATGAGGGGAGCCTGGGGGCTTCAAAGCAGTGGTAGCCCTGTTAGCTTGTGTCTCTGTAGAAGGTGACACAGGGTCCTCTGCCTCCGTGACTTCAGCCCTCAGGGACTGTTGCACCCCAGCTAACAGGATTTCATGGACGTGGATGAGTACATGTCTTGTGCAGCTCCTACCTGCTCTGCCTGATGCATCTCGGCAGTCCTGGTCCCATGCAGAAGGGGTGAGCTGGCCCACGGGTGTGCAGCAGAGGTGTCAGTTTGTTGGACCTCTGGGAGGTAACATCTGTACGTTGTCCAGACAAAACTTCTGACTGGAAAAAGACCTATCTGGGGAAAGAAGTTTGTGCTGAGTGTATAGATTTTTTTTTTGCACATCCCATAAATATTCTGCAGCAAATAGCAGCAGCTATAAACCAAAAATGTATATGATTTTGTTATCAGCAAAACACTCATGCTGTCACTTGAATTCTCCTCAATCAGAAACTTTGCCAAACCAGCAATTTTTTTTATTGTTGCAGCCGACAAAGTTTCTTGGAAACAAAATCACGCTCCAGAATTAATAAACGCTGATCTGAAAGTTCCCTTTTAAGGGGATGATTTGCTGGGCAGGAATTCAAGTTCTCTTGTTTATCTGAGGCAGCTTGTTCTCTTCTGAAGCACTATGTGCATCCCTATGCTGCTGTGAGGCAGCACCTGTGCCACTGAGGTCTGGGACAGGAGCTGCCACCAAGAGCGGGATGGCAATACATGGCTCTGTGTCCAGCTCTGCAAAACAGCTGGTGTCCTCGGTGGCCTTGCTGCTGGGCGCAGCTTGCTGCTCGTTCAGCATCTCCTGCAGGAAGGAAGCTCAGGTTCTCACTTCGTCTTTGCCAACAGCTTTGATACAATCTAGGAAAGTGGCTTTTTCCTCCACCTTCTTGCAGTGTTTCTTTGCTTTGGGTGGTGGTGGTCGGGATTGAAAAGGCTCTTTGTGTAGGGACTCATATGAGCAAGATGGCAGCACGGACTGAAAGCATGCTGCTGCAATCTGTGTAGACTATGTTTTGGTTTTTTTTTCCCCAGTTATGTAGTGTGAAGAAGATACAAGAAGCCCAGTGCGTTTCTGGAGCTCAGTGCCTCTCTGAACCCATTCTTTCTGCCCCTCTAAATTCCTTGCACTGTTCCCCACTAACACATCAGGTAGGGGTTGGCCAGCTCAAAGGCAATGGCCCCTTGGATGCTGTGAGCTTAGGGCTGAAAAAGCTATTTTTGGTTTGAATGTGGAGCTGGTGGCACAAGGCAGTGTGACGTGGCAGGAGGCAGAGCGTCTCCTGTTTTTATAGGACAAGGGATGCCCTTAACAAGGGTCCCCTCTGCTCTTAAATAAATGTTTCTGGTGACTAAAAAGTAGGTACAATGAAAATATCCAAAAGCCATTGTCCTAGAGGAATGAAGTAGTGGTTTTTTGAATTTCCACCCTCTTCCTAAGTTTCCAGCTATATAAATTGTATTTAAACCTTAATATCTCCTTCCCTTCTTTCCCTCTTTTATTAATCCCATTGTTGCTTAAAGAATCTGGAATAGTGAATAAACTTAACCCAGGAGAGCAAAGGAAAAAAACACCACTGGTTTAAATGAGTTAAATTTTCCAAGGTGGAAACCAGTGGTGTATCTAAAGAAATGACTCCTCAGCTGTTGCAAAGGAGAGCAGAGACCTTGCTGCTCCAGCCAAGGCATGCCGGTGAGCTTGTGGACAATGTTTGTAGGAGATGTGAGGAAGAGTCATCTTCAGGCAGGGTGCAGCACTGTGCAAAGCTCCTATTATAAGCCAGAGCTGCTGCATGGAGAGAGAGAGAGAGGCGTCTCCCAGTTGCTGCAAAGCTAAGACAGAGGTTTGTGACTGCAAGTCCCTGCTGTGAGTGTCTTGGCTGATCTGGTTTTCCCTGGTCTCCCTGTGTTGGCCTTTCCAGATGAGCTTGCAGGAAAAGCTCCTCCTTGCTCACTTCCCATTCCCAGTCGTGCCCAGGCTGCTCTGTTGGGATCCTGATATGCAAAACAAACTGGTATTGAACCTGAAGAGCTGATTTCCTACTCTCTCTCTAGTGCTGATGCTTGAGGTCATTGGCTGTCTTGTGTTAGACCTTTAATGAACTTAAGTTTAATTACCTCTCTCTTCAAGCCAGCTAGGTGTCTCTGCTTGTAATTACATGGTCTGCATCTCTAGCACACTTACTTTCCTTACTCATTTTCTCAGCTTGCTTTAAGCCTTTTGCTCTGCGTGTTCCCAGGGACCCTGGGTCAGACCAGCAGCCCCTGTAAACCAGAACAGTTTGACTTCAGCTGCCTGCTGTGCTGGTCTTAGACTGGCTGTCCCTCTCTTGTCCCCAGCCTGTGCTCCTAATTAGAGGTACCCTATGGTAATGCCAAACCTGTCTGCCTTGGAGTGGCCTTTTAACCCTTCCTGCTTCCTATCACCTAATAGCTCACCTGATGCTCTTGCAGCAGATATTCATCCTGGCCAGTGTGGACAAGTCAGTCCAACCCCCTTGTCCCTCAGCTGCCAGCTGCTGTCACTCAAATCACTGCAGAAATTGGCTTGCATCAGTAAGGTACAAAATGAGAAAAAATTGAGGCCAATCAGCATAGCTGTCCCCGAAAGACCCATCCCATATGTTCCCATCTCACAGGTCGATGTCAAGCACTTTGACTAGCCCACATAGGTGAGCCTCCATCCTTGTGACCCCTTAACTGCAGTATGAAGAGACATCACGATGGGGGAGTTGGAAAGCTGCTCAGCAATGCAGCTGGGCTTTAGCAGTGTCTCATCTTCTGAGCTACAAGAGCTTGTTCAACAGCCATGGGTAATTTCTTTGGCTTAAGTGTGCATCGTAACTCATTTTTGTGAGTATCAGTTGGAGAGCTCTCGAGGTTACGGACGTACCTCAATAATTCTCATACTCTGAAGTGCAGAGGAAGCATCTTTGATTTCCTATTTTCCTTGATGTCTCCTGTCCCCCTCTTGTTTTTCTTGCCAGATAGCATGATTGGCTGAACTTAGACTGCTAGGATCAACGCCTGACAGAGAAGTCTGTTTTCATACAGCAGCTGACTGCAGAGGCACCTCACCTCGATAGGCTGGTGTGCTCTGTACAGCATGAAGGTGCCTCACCTTGCGGCTCTCATTTGTACCTTCAAGGATAAGTGAGTTCAAGCTGAGAGAACCACTTTGATGTGGTTACTGCTCCAAGTGCTGGGCTCTGAGCTCCGTTATCTGGCAGCAGTAACGATGTGCTGTGGTGGGCACTGAGGTCCCACCTTGAGGTTGGAGTTTTGGGAAGCACAACTTGTGCTACGGACTTGGTGCAGGTGGAGGCCAGCACACGTGTGCAGGGACCTGGGCTGTGTACTTGCTGGTCATCTTACCTGCGCTAGCAGGAGCAGCACTGTGTCTTACAATCACACCCTTTTGTGAATGACACTGCCTCTTGCAGAGCCTCCACTGGCAGGAGTGCTCGATGGATCTCAGAATATTCGCTCTCTATCAGCTATATATCAATAACCCCCCCCTAGCATGCAGAGCAAGTGAATCCAGGCTAAAAGTGCCTCATTTCATGGGGCAGTACAGCAAAACCCAAGCTGAACAGCCATGGCTGTTTAATTCCTGGCTGATGAATGAGCCAGCGGTTTCCTTGAGAGCAAGTGCAGGTTTATTTTCTTTGGGTTATCCTCATTTTTCCTCTTTTCTGTTGTATTGCTTCTAAACCCATAGCCTACAGCAGTAGGTTAAGAAAACAATTCTACTTAGTTAGATGCAGCAGAGCCTCTTGAAAACACACCCATGGAGACGGTAAGCTGATGTCTGTATTTTGCAGAGTAATCTGCACCTAGTGCTTTGGGAGTGCTCTTGGCACTGGCTGTTCGTGTTAATTGGGCATCACTGCTGGAGCCCTAAAATGCCTCGAAGACACAATCCAGCCTCACAGCTTTCCACCGTTCCCTTCTGGTCTCTCTGACTTAAACAGCAGAAACCTGTAATGGTGGTGTTTTCCATGTGTTGTATTCCCATGTTGTATTGCAAAGCCTTTAGCAGTGCGTGTCGAGTCATTGGCACTGAATAAGGGCCTGTCCTCGGGGTGATGAAGCAGGTATATTCATTCCACCTCTCCACCCAGGCAATCACACTGCTTGAGTATGGGTAAGGAACCTGGGGACGTGGGGCTTTAGCGGGCTTCCTAAGGCTTCTGCTGCTGCTCGGGACCACTTCTCCTGCTGTTACAGACTCTTCCCTCCCTTTGGCTTATCTGTCCTTTCCCCTTACCTAAGTGACTTAATCTGAGTCTTGTTAGCGCTTCTCTTCCTTTTGCTGAGACTCTTCAGTGGCACTTGCTAGGACAATATTGCTCCATCTTAAGATCTGGTCTAGTCGATGACATCCAGCCCTGATTCCTCCTTGCCCAGCTTTGACTTGGGGAAGTTATGCCAGCACAAAGCTTCCCGCTAGCTGACAGACTGCCATTGCCCTTTGCTGTGTGCTGCTACTACTTCCCAAAGAGGTCTGTGCAAAAGATGTTTCTTAAGAGTTGAGCGTGAGGATGCTTTCAAGTGCCTGTGTAAATCAGGGCACAGGCTGTGGCCAAGAACCATCCAGCTGTGAAGTGCAACCCAGCCAGTGATTGTGTGGGATGCACACACTTGGAGGCAGGTTTAGCAAAAAGACCTTGACTTGGTCAGTTTGTGGCCATGCAGTTAGCCCTGTCCCATCGTGAGACAGGGAGGTGAACCTGGACCCACGCGTGCTCAGCAGCCATCCCTGGTGCATGTGGGGATGGGAGAGCCAGCAAGGGGACCCCTTTGGGTGCCCCACAAGGGAAGATGAACCCTGGATGTCTGCATATGTAACTTATTTTCCATCCTTTAAGAGCTCTTTGGAGCAGTAAAGTTGCTCAAGAAACGTCTTCACTAATGTTGGCATTGATCTGAAGGAAATACTAGCTTACATCTCCCAACAGCGGATTTTAATTTTAAGAGATACTGTATTTCAACCTATCAGAAGTGTTGTTTGGATATAAACCAAAAATTAATTCCAGTGAAACTTACTGAATAAGCATAATTATTTTAAGTTCATTAAATGTGAGATAGGTTATTTTCAAGAAAGTCTTAACTGAAAAAGGAACTGGAGACTTTTAACTGCTTATCTGCCAGTCTTGGCCAATTATTCTCTGTAGCCAGAGTTAAAAAGGATTAGGTTAAATATCTTTCCACTGAAACAGGATGAACGTGCAGAAAATGAAGAGCCTTGGAATATCCTTGCCTTAGATTTCAAAGAAGCTTATTATCTGATAAGATAGAGCTGGAGATACTCCTAGAGTGTGGTAGCCTCATCCAAAGCCTTTGAAGTGAGTAGGGCTGGGGTGAGTTGTGAGAACATCCGTAAAGTACTGCCGTGGTCTGCCTCGCTTGCCTGAAGCATTTGCTTAAGCACTGAAATCGGTATTTGATCAAGGAAGAATTCTGTCATCTTGTCTTGCACAGGACCTCTCTGTCAACACTGACAAGGACCTTGTACCACCCTGCAAGTAATGCTAAACAGAGAAGGCATTTTGCTGCTCTTGGGCTGAGCCTGGGGGAATCGGTTGGACTTGAGGGCACCCAATAATAACTTCTTTCAACTTAATCTCTAAGTCTTCTGGAAGGATTTCCAAATGCACTTCTCAAACCCATAAAACCCTCTCTGAAAAACCCTTCCCCGGTTTAAAGAGCTGTGAAGTATTTTAAGGACAAACATCTCTTACTTTCAAATATTACAGGGGTTTAAATCCTCCTCTCACTCATTCCTTGTGCTGTATTTTCTGTAAAGCAATTATCAGCCTTTGTTAATTTTTATCAGTGTTATTAAATGCTTGTAGTCTTAAGTAGATCTTACATTCACCTGAGTAGTGAATACCCTTAATATTTAAACCTTTTCACAGTTTTCAACTCTGGTCCTGTTGTACACTCGGAACGTGTCTGTGCTCCCTTGATTGCGGATTTTGCACCAGGAATGATTTGCTGGTACCTCTGTAGGACTCTTAGATAAGCTATTTTCTAGCGCTGTGGAGACCCAGCCCTCGTGGGTGGTGTCACAGGCTTTCTTCAAGACTCAGCATGGCTCTCCGGTGCTCGGCGCGAGCAGACGCAGTCAACGTAGGCAAGTGACCTGCTCCTGTTGAAAAGCATGTGTAGCTCCTGCTCTCCAAACAGATTCTGTCACAAATGTTTTGCCAGGCTTCTCATCAGCACGATGTGCTGAGTCAGAAAAATGTAATTCACCATATATTAGGAAGAATAAGCAATTACTCCTTGTCAATTAAGCCTTCAATCAGTGCATATAAACAGCTGGTGATGCAGAACAGTCTTCACTTAAAATTAGAGAACCTTTTTGGAGAGCTTGTTCATTTCCATATATTTACCAAATTTTCTTCCTATAAAAATATCATGTTGTCTTTAAAAAAAAAAAAATCTGTGACTTAATCCTCTTGGTCTCCAGGGCAAACGATGTATTTTTAGGAGTGACTAATTAGCGAACATGTGGAAGGGGGGGGGGGATTTTAAAGCCGCTCTGAAAAGAGCGCTGTCACTTGCAACGTTCGGGTGATGGTTGCTGGTTATTATGCGTTGCCAGCTGCTTCTAGCTTGGGCGGACGAGGCCGGGCTCCCGAACCGCAAGGGCTGAGCACTCGCCTGCTGGCTTTGCCGGGAGCCCGATGCACGGGGACTAACAGCAGGCAGACCCTGGGAGGGAGCAGCGTCGGTGGTGTGTGTGTGGGGGGTGCTCCTCGGCGAGCACCGCTAATAAGCCATTATAAGGCGAAGCGTGGCATGCATGGTAGTTAATTTTGGCTTTAATTTTATTTAACAGTTCATAACATTTAATCTCAATATTTAACTAGCTTAAATAGAGTGAACATCTTGGGCACTTTTTATGTTAATTGGCAATATTTTGCTGCTGACTGCTCCTGTGCTCTTAGTCCTCCTAAATCTTTCCCTTGACCTTAATTGATGCTCTCCGGGCTTTCTGCTGTGACAACTGGAACAGGTTATTTCTTTCTGCTGTTTGTTACCACCTTTGAATAGAGATTATTCACCAAATAGTGGGGAAACGATAGCTGAGTCACTGGTGATGCCTCCTCGGATGGCTGCGTGGTCTGGAGAGGTGTATGGTCAGCCAGGCACCAGACACCTGCAAAATCCTTGGGGAGAATTTTTGCCCTTTCCCTTGAATGGCAATGCACAATTTTACTTGCAGACAACCAGTATTTCCAAACATAAATGCTTTGAATCACCTGAGGCCAAGTACAGGCTGCTATTCCAAGCGGAGGGAGGAAAACTGCAGATCTTTTCCATGACTAATACGCTTCATCTACCAAAAGAAGTTGAGTTTATTTTGCTTTGCTAAATTGCTGCTGTTTTAGGCCAAAATGGACTTTACCAAGGAGTGGAACGAATGACACCATTTTGAGGGTATGTGCAATGGATGGCTTGGGACATGACTGGCTTTTGGGAAGAGGCAAAAGCGAATGAACAGCTCTCGGAGTCTGTTTTGTGGAGAGAATGCCCTCAACCCTCGCCCCCAGTGTGGCAGTAATTCTCCACCAGCACAGCTGAGCAAGGATCATTTTTTTCTCCTCTTGAGGGATGATGGGTGGAACAGCAGCAAAAACCCTGTGCACTGTCTTCTGTCTGATTAAATTTTAGTCAGAGAACTTCCTTCTGTCCACAGCCTCTCTGCCTACTGCTCGTAAAATGAATGGAGTACAGTAATTCATCCAGCCTACATTCCCCTTAATAGACTACATCGTATTAGAGGGTCTAATAAGTACTGGGAGCACTTCTATATAACTCATCAGTATGCTTATGGAGTGCATTTTCCCCTCACCTTTCTCCAGGGTATCTGTAAAAGTACGGATATGCAGTCTGTGCTCATCATTAAACCAGAGGTAGTAGGTATTATTGTTTCTCATGGGATTGCGAAAGTACGGGCTGTGTAAACTCATTTGCACCAGCCAGGGGTTAGAGGCCTATATCTAAACTTCGTCTTATCACCGGAGTTAATATATGGTGATAGGTGCTGATAGAATGATTGATTGACTGAGGTTAATTTGTGTGCTGACTGAGGGGTATGGCTAGAGAAGGAAGATGTCCATCTCACGAATCACATGAATGTGTTTTTTATTTATATATGTATTGGGATCAACTGCTGCTGCTCTCAGCATCTAGGAGGAATAGAAATTTGAAGCTATGTCAAACAAAACCAGAATTATTCACGTCTGTCACTGCTGCTCCTTGCCTTGGCTTGGGTCAGCCTGTATCGAGCGTGGGACTTGCACGGGTTGGTATGTGGAGGGGCTGTGCCTGGAGGGCTCCCTGGGCTTGGGACAATGTCTCCTCCAGCAAAATCCGGCGTGTGCAGAGCTGCTCTGTGCTGCTCTCGGTACGGGGGATCGCAGGGTCTCACCCGTTCTGCCCTTGCCATGCTCCTGCATCGCCAGTCGCTCTGTGCTAGCAGCACACTGGGATGACTCTCCAACAGCCCCAGCCCGGCTTTCCTCTCTTGCCAGAGGAAGATCAGGCGTGTGGAGGCATCTATTCCTCTTGCTGCAAAATGAGTGCTCCTCATCAGTCAAGTCCTGTGCAGCACATGGGCAGGTAATACCCAAAAAACCGTCTGAGGCTCCAATAATGCTACTAGTGAACAACAAAGTGTGAATTTTGCTTGGCTGTGCCCTTCAGATAGGGAAACTGGGCAAACCCTCATAATCCTTACAGCAGTGATGGCATGCCCCATGGCAGTGGGGAGGTGGTGGTGGTGGTACCTCTGCCTCCTGCTCTCTGCTCTTCCCTCCGAGAGTTTCCAGCTCGTGGACAGAAATGTTTAAAGCCACATACTGACTTGCAGAGTAAAATGATTCATTACTCCTCCCTGGCCTATGAGTGAGCCCTACAGGAGCGACCGATGCCATGATCCTCCATCCTGGTGTGTTGCTGAAGAGCTTAGCGGGACTGGTCCTCGGTGCTTGGAGCATCTCTGCAGGTAAGTTCCCCGTGAGCTCAGCTCTCGCCGAGGGAACAGAACGGCTCCTGGGTGGGAGAAGCGTGGACCATGCCAGCTGAAGCTGTTTGTTCTCCATGGGAAGCAGCGTTAACAGAAATTGAAATTTATAAAACCCAGCTACACAATTATTTAAGTGTATATTAGTCTCTCCCCTTTTCTGCCTCTTTTCTGGGTTGATGCAGTCCCTGCTCTGCTTGGGTTCCAGGGGAACCAGATGACCACTGCTGTCTGTAATAACTCTAGGAGCAATAACAGGAGCAACTGCAGTTTAGCAATTGTTAACTATGTTCTTTATTGAATTTTGTTATAGCTGTGCAATTAAGCTCGGCGTAGTACGTTACAGCTAATGTGTTTATTAAGAAATCTAGTGAACCGAAACAAACATATCCATACCTGATCTGACAAACTTATTTTCCACCAAAGTTAATTAAAGAAGAGGATTCCTCCTGACTTAAATATTTTCTTGCCTTGCACCTTAAAACCAGCTAATTTTAAGCTAATTGGATTATTAACCATTCTCAACAGAGAGCAATTCTGACTGCAGGGGTTTCCCAAACACACTGGGACATAGTGGGCACCGTGCAGGTTAAACAGGACTGAGCCTGGTGAGGGGCAGCAGGACAGGGTATGTTTTGATTTATAGACCAGGCGGCGAGGGGGCGGCTGGTTCTCTGAAGCCAGGAGCTGAGATGTCCGAAGAAATCCCTAGGAGATCTTGGCTTGGGTGAACTCAGCACTAACTTGGAGGCCACCGGTTTTCTGTGGACTATTGCATTTTGTCTTCATCTTGGGGGAATTTTGCAGTCTCTGCAATACCATTCAATTTAGCGCACACGCTGGTTTTTGATGGCAATGTGTCTTTCAGGTGGATGTTATTGCAGGATGGTTATACTGTGGGAACTTTTGTGTTGAGGTGGAGCCAGTTTCACAGTGTTCAGCAAATTTTGCAAACTCTTTAAATGTTCATATGCCTAGAGAAGGTTTGCAATATCTGTATTAAGGTAAAAGAAGCAGTGAGGAAGGCTTCCAGGCAAGTATGTTCCTTTCTATTTTGCTTTTTCTTTTTTCTAACAACATCGTTGTTCCAATAAAATATAGTGCTTTTTCCTAGAAGCCTTGTGTCTCGCTTATATG